>NC_067155.1:14470286-14807786 GCF_903995435.1 Acomys russatus
AGTTATTTCATATTTGAGGGAAAAAGTCAGTCATGAAGCACCGCATGAGGGGCTGGTCACGCTGTAACTGGGAGGCTTCGGCAGGCAGGTTGGTCAGTTAAAGCACACCCCTTCCTTCATACAGCACAGGCCCCAGTGCAGACTACAGGGGCATTCGGAGCTAGTGCTTAGAGAGAGTGTGGTCTATGAAAAGTGAGGGGCTGGGGGCGTGACTCAGTGGTAGAGCCCCTGCCTAGAATCCCCCAGTGAGGGTCTGGGGGTATGGCTCAGTGGTAGAGCCCCTGCCTAGAATCCCCCAGTGAGGGGCTGGGGGCGTGGCTCAGTGGTAGAGCACCTGCCTAGAATCCCTCAGTGAGGGGCTGGGGGTGTGACTCAGTGGTAGAGCTGGCGCACTCCTTTTATCTTAGCACTTGGGGAGGCAGAGGCAGGCAGACCTCTGAGTCTGAGGCCAGCCTGGTCTACAAAGCGAGTTCCAGGACAGCCAGGGCTACACAGAGAAAACCTGTCTCAAAAAACTGAAACCAAACCAAACCAAAAAAAAAAAAACCAAAACAACAACAACAACACAACTCCCTGAGTGTACCATAGAGGGACACATGCCTGTGTATGTTTGGGACCAAGTCTGCAGAAAGCGGAGACTCCTTTGCAGTGGCTCTGCTAACTGTATGTGGGAATGCACTGAGGAGGGAGAGACTCACCCCAATTGCATCTTCGTCGTCTCCAGAACACTATTATAATGAGGACGATGATGCTGATGATGCCGATGGTGCCAATGATGATGCCAATAAACCGTGCGCCTAAGCTTGATTCTTTGGGCATCTCGTGGTTCTCTGGAAAATGGGCAAACAAGCGATAACAGTTACCAAGCTTTCGTGCATCTCTGAAACAACGCCCCAAGTTTCCTATCGGGAATTCACGTCTCCCTTAATCAATAGCGTTCAGGCATTGATCATATTCTATGATTTTTTTTCCTTTGTCAAGACAAAGAAAAAGAAAAAGGGTAGCCTTGGCTGTCCTGGACTTCCCTTTGTAGATTGGGCTAGCCTCGGACTCATAGAGATCCGTTTGCCTCTGCCTCCCAAGTACTGGGATTAAAGGTGTGCGTCACCACACCTGGTCTACATTTTATGATTTCTACAGTTGAATGTTTGGTTGTTTGTTTTGGGATTGGGAGGGGGGTGGTTCGTGTAGCCCAGGCTAACCTCAAACTTGCTATGTAGGCAAGAATAACCTTGTATGACCATTTTCCCTCCCCCTCTCTCCCCTCAAGCACTGTGATTACAGGCATGCAGCACAGCACTCGGTAGATGAGGTGCCGGGATTTGAACCAGGGCTTCCTGCATAATAAATAAGTACCCTATCAAACAAATTACATCCTTGGTCCTGATCTTCAGGCTCTTGATCTTTCTGCATCAGTCTTCCCAAGTGCTGAGAGGTGTGTGCTTCAGAGATAAAAGATGTTTAAAAAAAAAAAAGAAGAAGCCAGGTGTGGTGGCGCACGCCTTTAATCAGGCACTCGGGAGGCAGAGGCAGGCGGATCGCTGTGAGTTTGAGGCCAGCCTGGTCTACAAAGCGAGTATAGGACAGCCAAGGCCACACAGAGAAACCTTGTCTCGAAAAACCAACTAACCAAACAACAACAACAACAAACCAAAAAAGATATTTAAAAAAATTTCCTGGGCTAGCACCTGGATCTAGCCCTACTTGTAGCTCATTCTCAGCAACTTATTTTTTCCAAGTAAATATACAGTTGCTTAAATGCGTGCGTTTGCCTATGTGTGCTCATGTGCCTACCATTGTGGGTAAGTGGAGGTCGGAAAACACCTTGTGGAAGTCAGGTCTTTCCCTCCACTGAGTGGGCCAGGGATTGAACTCAGATCTTCAGGCTTGGCAGCAAGCACCTTTATATGCTGAGCCATCTCTGTGCTGCCCGCTCCACCCCTCCACCCCCTCCGCACCCCCCATCTCCTCCCCACCCCCCCAACCCTGCCCCACCACACTCCCCTTTCAGTCTGACTTTGCCCAGTTGGAGCTGGTATAGCTATGTCCAATACACTCGCAGAGGTTTTCCTGAGTCTCTGGGTCAGGGGACTTTACCTGGGCTGGTAAAGTCTGTGACCTCTGATTTGCCACCATCCTCAGACATATTCCATCCCTGCGGGCCACCCTGTATACTCTCCCCCCTCCTTTTCTGAGGACAGCGCTTACCTTTAAGTAGGATGGTCACTTGGGCCTGCCTGGACCCTAGGGCGTTGGTGACGTTGCACACAATGATGGTGTTATTGAGACCATCCAAGGTGGCGATTCGGAGCCGGTTGCCCTGGGGCTCAGCGGAGGTGGGCAGGGGACCTGTGGTCCTGATGTGGGCGGGAGGGGGGGAGGGGGAAGGGATAGTGAGCAGGTGGCCTCTGCTGATAGAACACCCACAGTGCGGCGGGAACACAGACCTGCTGTGGCCACATGCTGGCTAGCAGCTAGCAAGCCAGCATCTGTCTGTGGCTTTCTGGTTCCAGGCTTTGGCATCAAGTCTTCGCCTCTGGCTGTTCCCCAAACGGCCACCAGAGGGCGCGCATTAACCCAGAACCAGTACCAGGCTTCACTCAAACCAACCCCCCCCCCCCCTCCCGCCCAACCTCGCCTCTGTAACTCGACATCCCATTTTCTTCAAGGCGGGCATCCACAGGGACCTGGGGCTCCAGGCACCAACACCTCACTTAGTCCTTTGCAGAAGCAGTGACTGATCGACAGCAACGCATCTGCAAACGCCATTCCCTCTCTACCCACAATGCCCCTTCCTCGACCCTCAGAGCCCCTGCCTGGGCTTAGGTACCTGGTGACACAATCCCATCCCACTAAAGCAAAGCAACTCCTTTTCCCTATTCTGTCCCACTTCGGCTTTAAGCTTTATCTTTTTTAGACATTTGGAGGATGTGGAAGTGTGGCCTTCTGAGGGTTCTCCCGAGATGACTCAGAGGTACTCCACCACTGAGTCAGGCTCTGGCCTAGGGTTGCCAAAACTTGATGTCATTTCCTTTCACTGAGAACCGGTAAACGAGGGTGGGGTACCCACAGACTGGATAGCGAGGTCCTGCCCACTAACCACCGAGGCATGGGCTTGCATGGTTTAAATATAAAGGTGGTCACCTCATCCCACAATATGGACTGGTTCCCTTTGTTTTTACACAGGTTTTTTTTTTTTTTTTTTTTTTTTTTTTTAAAACCATGTAGTCCTATCTGCTTTGTAGAGCAGGCTGGCCTTTGAACTCATAGAGACCTGCTTGCCTCTGCCTGCCTGTGGGGTGTATGTGATCAAATGCGTGCGCCGCCACATCCGGCCCTAAGGACTGGTGAGATAATCGATTGACACACACAGTATAGCATCTAACAACATTAAAATATGGGTAGGGGGCTGGGCGTGGCGGCACACGCCTTTAATCCCAGCACTCGGGAGGCAGAGGCAGGTGGATCGCTGTGAGTTCCAGGCCAGCCTGGTCTACAAAGTGAGTCTAGGATAGACAAGGCTACACAGAGAGATCCTGTCTCGAAAAAAAAAAAAACCAACATATATATATATATATATATATATATATATATGTATATGGTCTAGTGACGACCCTAAGAATCCTAAATCCTAGCAGGCAGGAGGCAGAGGCAAAAGGGGCATCAATTCCTGGACCACATCTGTAGTCCCAGAATTTGGGAACCTGAAGCAGAAAAGTAGCAACAAGTCGTGTCTCAAAAGGCCAAAAATGGGGCCAGTGAGATGACTAAACAGGTCGCAGCACTTGCCACCAAGCCTGATACCCTGAGTTCAGTCCCCAGGACACACAGTGGAAAGGAGAGAGAACTGACTGCCGTCCTCTGACTGCCGTCCTCTGACCGCCACATGTGCGCTGTGGCAGTGCCTGCCTATGCCCCACAAAATAAATGAATAAATGTAATACTTTTTTTTTTTTTTAATGCCAAATGAGGTGCATTGAAATATCAGTGGGAGAATCCTCAGGTTAGATTTTTTTCTTCTTCTTCTGAACATTCATTTGAAAAATTCCTATGACTGCGTATTTTTGGAAAATTTTCTTACCAAGATGTAGAGGAAACAGGGTTGTGAAACTATGCACGTTGAGATGCTTAGAAGATGGAGGGAGAAGTTTGGAAACTGCCCCCTGGGACAGTTGGGGACCAGAGAAAAGGGGAGAAGGTGTGTGTGTGTGTGTGCGCGCGCGCGCGCGCGAGACTAACCAAAGGAGGTGGGTGGCTATAGTTGAGCACACACACTAATGGGTCTGTTTGAAAGTTCTAGAATGGCTGACCTAAATGATTTTTGAAATAAAGAAAGAACCCTGCCAGGCATGGTGGCGCACGCCTTTAATCCCAGCACTCTGGGAGGCAGAGGCAGGCAGACCTCTATGAGTTGGAGGCCAGCCTGGTCTACAAAGCGAGTCCAGGACAGCCAGGGCTACACAGAGAAACCCTGTCTCAAAACCAAAACCAAATTAAAAACAAACCCCAAACCAAACAAACATAAAAAAGAAAGAAGCCAAATAAAAATTATCTTAAATTATTTATAGATTTGGACAGGTGCCACAGAACTTGTCTAGAATCCCCCAGTGAGGGGTTGGGGTGTGGCTCAGTGGTAGAACCCCTGCTTAGAATCCCCCAGTGAGGGGCTGGGGGTGTGGCTCAGTGGTCAAGTATTTTCCTAGTATCTATGAGGCCCTGGATTCTGGCCTGCATTGAGGAAAAAAAAACAAACAGTCACCCTTTCCACCCCTTTTTTCCTTTCTTCTCTGAGAGAGAGGGTGATACTCATTTATGTGGGGCTGAGAATTAGCCTCAGCTCCTCATGCTTTACACAGCAAGCACTTTCTCTCCTGAGCCATCTCCCAAGTCCCTTTCCCTTTCTTCCATATAATCTCAGCCTCCAGCTGTATTTGGAGGCTGACTTCGTCATCTCTGCCCCGTGATGATTGGCAGCTCCGGGGGCAGAAGAGGCGGGGCAGTCAGGGAGCAAGTGGATTGGGATGATGGTCGGCAGGCATCCAGGCATCACTGATTTGCTTCTGTCCTGGAGGGCTCACTCAGGGGCTTGCCAGGACTAAACTATTGTCCCAGTTCTTTGTGACCTTTAATGTGTACAGGGAAGGGGATTCCCAAAGGATGGGGGAAAAAAATCCCAGGACTGCTGGTGTGACCACAGCCTGGATCAAACCATCCCTTAAAAACCCCAGTCACAGGCACATGGTGACCATTTTACTGGAACTATAGAATGATTCTATTGGCTTTTGGTACTCCTCCCCCCCCCCCCCCCCCGCCTCCCGCCCCACAGAGAGGGTTTCTCTGTGTAGCCCTGGCTGTCCTGGACTCACTTTGTAGACCAGGCTGGCGTCGAAACTCACAGTGATCCACCTGCCTCTGCCTCCCCAGTGCTGGGATTAAAGGCGTGCGACTCTACCTTTTTTTTTTTGCTCCTGTGTTCTCCCTCCTCTCCCAGACGTATGAGTCCTGACCCCAGCCCTCCTCCTCCCACAGAGCTAGTTCTAGGTCCCCGTCACTCACGTGCTCCACTCATAGCTGATGGGCTCTGGTTTGCTGCGACCTTCACAGGTCAGGACCACGTCAGTGAGGCCAATGTGCAAGTTGTCATAGCCAGAAATGGACACCTTGGGTGCGTCTAGAGAGAATGGACACACGCTGAAGCTGAGACCTGGGCAGTGCCTGAGGGACACCCCTTCTCCCCTCCGCCACCCCGCCACCCCGAGCAGGAGTCAGCTTGGAGGCTTCAGGAATTGGCCCATGATGGTTAGGTCTGGGCTTCCTTTAGTCAGGGGGACACATAAAGGGGACTTCCCAGGTCCTTCCTTTAACTGACGCTTCCTGGAGCAGGCCCTGGCTTGGAAGGCGTGCAAAATGTCTCAAGAGCCTGTATAGGAGCCAGGCTGGCGTTAATCACAGCACCTGGGAGACTGAGGCAGGAGGATCATGAGATTGAGTGCAGCCTGGGCTACACTGGAAGAGTCTCCATTTCAACTTGTTCCCTGAGAAGGGATGTTGTGTTAACACTGCCGAGGAGCTTGGGATCGACAAGGTGTGGGACGGAAAAGTAGATGGTATTGAATAAGGGGTTAGCTCATTCCTAGGGAGCCAGCCCTAAAGATACTAGGAGACAATAGTAACATAAAGCTAGTAAGACAGGCCAGGCATGGTGGCGCACGCCTTTAATTCCAGCACTCTGGAGGCAGAGGCAGGTGGATCGCTGTGAGTTCGAGGCCAGCCTGCTCTACACAGCGAGTCCTGGACAGCCAGGGCTACACACAGAGAAACCCTGTCTCAAAAAACCTAACAAAAGAAAGAAAAGAAAACTTGGAAACAGTCAAGGTTTGCTGTGTCTTATTTGTGTTCGTTGGTCTCTCTGGCTTTGTCTGTGTTGTAAATCTGTGGGTGTCGCTGTCAAGAAAGTGTCTGGGCAGCTAGAGGAGGTGACCCTGGGTCCTCGGAGTGTGAGCTCCATCCATAAAACGCAGCTAATTACGCGTGCTGATTCGGAGAGGGAGGGGACAGGCAGCCCAGAGATGAACCAGTGTAGACAGTGCCAGGCGGTGCAGACTAAGGAGGATCATGAGACCTCGAACGGGGGATTCAGTGTCAAACTCTGGGGCGGGGTCCACATAGCCAGCCCATGTTTGGGACAGTGAAATGTAGATGGGCAGAGCGGTCAGACAATATTGGGGAGGCGGGCTGTGTTGGGGAAACAGTGGGTGCCTTTGAGAACCAGGGTAGAAAAAGGTAGGGGGTCCATGTGGCAGAGAGAGTGACAGTGCCCCACAGCCTGAGGTCTACGGGAGTGCCTGGGCTAGGGCTCGCGCGCGCGCACACTCACAGTTTAGGGTGAGGGTCATATTCAGCATGTCAGGCTCCTGGAGGCTTTGATGCTCCACCCTGCAGATGATGTTCATGCTCTCTTCCTGGCTCGTGGGTTCCATGGCGATGGAGCTGATGACTGTTGTGGTGCCCGGCTCGGGCCCTTCTTTCTGAATTTCACGGATGGTTCCGTTCACAGGCGAGGACCAAGTGATCCGTGCCGGAGGGCGACCACCGCTGGAGACGCATTTAGCCACGTCCTGCAGCCTTGAGGTGGAGTTGGGATTCAGGACCTCTGCGGTGTTCTTAGGTCGGGCTGCAAGAACCATTACCAGGCTTGTCCACAGGCAGCTCCGCAAGCAAGCGGTAAGAAGCAAGCTCTGCCCCGCCCCGCCCCCTCCCTTTAAAGATGAGATCTCAAGCCGGGCGTGATGGCACATGCCTTTAATCGCAGCACTCGGGGAGGCAGGTGGATCACTGTGAGTTCGAGGCCAGCCTGGACTACAAAGTCAGTCCGGGACAGTCAAGGCTACACAGAGAAACCCTGTCTTGAAAAACCAAAAAAAAAAAAGTATGAGATCTCACTATGTAGCCAAGGTTGGCCTAGAGGTTATGAGCCTCTAGCTCCTGGCTCCTTCCTGGTGGAAATGCAGGCATGTGCTACTTGCTATGCTTGGTGTTGGAGGGGGCCAGTTTAAGAGTCTGCGATGGCCACTTTGAAATCCTAGCTCTCGGCCAGCAAGATGGCTCAGCGGCTATAGGTGCTTGCTGCCAAGCCTTATAGCCTGAGTTCGATCCCCTGGGACTCACACGGTAGAGGGACAACTCCTGTACCTTCGTCCTCCAACCGTCTCAGGCACAACAATGACACATGTGCACAGGCATGTGAATAAATAAAATATAATGAAAAATATTAAATAAAACCTCAACTCAGTTTCTGAAGAGCCAGGTAATGCAGACAAGTCTATATGCCAAAGAGATACACAGGTCAAGCTGCCAGAAGGGCCTTTAGGAGGAGCTGGAGAGATGATAGCTCAGTGGTTAAGAGTCCAGAAGATCTTCTTGAGGACCCAGGGTCAAGTACCAGCACCCACATGATAGCTTACCACTGTCTCTAACTCCAGTTCCAGGGGCTCCAACATACTCTTATGGAGTCCTTTGCATATATATTATATTTATGTATATATTTCTACTATATAAATGTATACGTGTGTGTGTATACACACACACACACACACACACACATATATATAATTTAATGCTCTTTGGTACATAGATCCATAAATATTATTTGATTTAAAAAAGGAAGGGATAGCCAGGTGTGATGGTGCACTCCCTTAGAAGGCAGAGGCAGGAGAATAGCTGAGACTGTGAGGCCAGCTTGGTTCCAGGTCAGCCAGGGTTATATAGGGAGACCACATACCAAAAAGGTAGAGTCGGGGACTGCGGTGCAACATCTATAGGTCACGGTCCTCCTCAGCTACCTAGCAAGTTGAAGGCTAGCCTGGGCTACATGAGATCCTGCCTGGATCCTCTGACTTCTCCCACACCGGGTCTGAACAAATGGAGGATGCGTCATGTCCCAAGGGCGTCTACTTGCTTTGCCTACTTCCATGCTCCTCCGGGCCCCGGGGGTTCCTTCTCCTCACCCCAACACTTACCAAGCACCTGTAGCCGGACAGCATCACCTTTGCTTCCTGTGGGGAACGTGGTAAAGTGGCACTCATAACTGCCTTCATCTTCAGCACGCAAGTGCGAGATGGACAGAGACCCGTTTCTCAGGTCCTCTTGCAGCTTGGCAGACAAGAATCTCACCCTCTCTGACTCAGGGATGCTGGGCCCCTTCGTGGGGCTGAAGACGGCGACGGGACGGCTATTTCCATCTGGCATCTTCCTCATCCACGTTATCTGGGAGATTTTCGTATCATTCTCAGAAGCCAGACTACAGTACAAGTTTACAGACTCGCCCAAGAAGCCAGTCGCATTGGGGAGCACCTGCACGGCGACGATGGCACCTGGAAAACCAGAGGCGTTATTAATTCACCTAAACTCGTTTATTTTAAATACGTGTTTATTCAAGTTTATGCAGGTTGCATGCACTGGGCGGTGGTGGCGCACGCCTTTAATCCCAGCACTCCGGAGGCAGAGGCAGGCGGATCGCTGTGAGTTCGAGGCCAGCTTGGTCTACAAAGTGAGGCCAGGATAGCCAAGGCTACACAGAGAAACCCTGTCTCAAGGGGGGTGGGGAAAGCAGCCAATGTTCTTAACTGATGAGCCATCTCTCCAGCCAGCCCCTTATTTTACTTATGAAATAATAATCATAGCCGGGCACGGGGGTGTACGCCTTTAATCCCAGCACTCGAGAGGCAGAGGCAGGCGGATCGATGTGAGTTTGAGACCAGCCTGCTCTACAAAAAGAGTCCAGGACAGCCAAGACTACACAGAGAAACCCTGTCTCGAAGGAAAAAACACAACAAAATAAAACACACAAACCAAACCAAAATAAAACAAAATCATCATTGTTATAAAGTAAAATTATTTATTAGTAGTAGTAGTACTGTTGTTACTTTTTTTGTTTTGTTTTGTGTGTGTGTGTGTATGTGTGTGTGTGTGTGTGTTTCTTCAAGACAGGGTTTCTCTGTAACAGCTCTGGCTGTCCTGGAACTCCCTCTGTAGACCAGGCTGGCCCTGAACTCATGGAGATCCGCCTGCCTCTGCCTCCCGAGTGCTGGGATTAAAGGCGTGTGCCACCACTGCCTGACTTGTTGTTGTTTCTATTGCCAGGATTTCAGTGTATAGACCAAGCTGGCCTGGAACTCAGAGATCTGCTTGCCTCTGCCTCCTAAGTTCCATGATTTTTATTTGTGTGTTTGTTTGTTTTTTGAGACAGGGTCTCTCTGTGTAGCCTTGGCTGTTCTTAGCTTTGTAGGTCAGGCTGGCCTCGAACTCACAACAATCCTCCCTGCCTCTGCCTCCTGAGTGCTGGGATTAAAGGCGTGCGCCACCATGCCTGGGACGGGCGCACCACGTATAAATGGGGTAATGGAGACATAGAAGAACTTGCTAGGGGATCACACAGGCGTAAGATGACAAGGTGGGATTTGAACCTGGGCCATTCATAGTCACTAGGCCCTATGTGAGACTCTTTCTGTCTTTAGCCCAACACACAGTAGGCCCTCGACATTAGTGACTATAGCGTGAGGCATTTCTGATGGCAGGGATAATAGTTCTGGAACCCCGAGCCCTGCCGCGGGGATGCCCAGGTGAGCTGTGGGTGCCCACCTGCACGGGGCTGCACTGTACTTGCAGCCTCAGTTTCTGCACCCGAAGAATGGAATCTCTAGCACAGATGCAAACGGCCATGGACAGTCCCCCCAGTAGATTTACTCCCTTTAAGGGTGGATCTAGAAAGAAGTCTTTCTATTTAGTTATCCGAGGCTGTCCTCAAACTCATTAATAATGACCCTGAGCTTCTCTGATTCTCCTGCCCTTACCTACGGAGTGCTGGGATGGTGGGCACGCCTCGTGTAGGTGCGAACTCGGAGCTTGCAGTATGCTAGGTTAAGTACGCCATTACAGTACCCAGCTTCAGGTGCTTACTTTTTAGGGAGAGTCTCTCGTACATAGCTCAGGATACACTCAAACTTGAGATCCTCCTGTCTCAGAAATCTTAGTACAGGACTATAGGCTTGGACCACTATAGGTCTTGAGGTCACTGGAAATGTGGCCTTGGTTGTCCTAGAACTCTCTCTACACCAGGCTGGCCTTCCACCTGCCTCTGCTTCCCGAGTGCTGGCGCTCTCTCCCTCTCCCTCTCCCCCCCCCCCCCCCCTCGGTCTCTCTCTCTCTCTGTGTGTGAATGCTCCCGATCCACCCACTGAAACAACGGAGCCCATCAATGAGTCACCGGGCACCATTAAGCCCAGAGCTCCTGCATAGGTATGCGTGAAGGGGACCCGGAGGTGCTCAACCCTGCGTTAGAACAGCCCCGAGGGCCCCGCCGCCCCCCACCCTCCCCACCCCACCCCCCGCATCCGTGAGAGGCTGGCTTCAGTCTCCCAATTCAGCAAACATAAAGGCTGACCCACTGAAGGAATGAACCAAAGTTGAGTCACGTGGGGCCTGCTGGCGAGGAGGGTGGGGCCGCTGAAGCTAAGGTTACCCGGCTTGAAATCACCCTGTAGTGTTCCCACCCCCCACCCCCACCCCCCGCTTCGGAATGCATATTGCTATTTATTTCATAACTTCAAAAATTATTTAGTGTCTGTGTGCTCGTGTTTGGCGTGGGGGCGGGGTGCGGAGACGGGGGGGGGCGGTAGATGTCGGGGTGTTAGTCTGGAGCCTAGGCTACCCTGGAACTCAGGGCAATTCTCTTGTATCCTTTGGGATACTAGCACGGCCAGTGTGAACCATCATACACGATTTTTTTTTTTTTCTTTTCTGGAATCTCTGGACTTTTCTGGAATCTAGATTTAGGAATCTCTACGCCTGAATCGGATTTAGGACTTTGGGACGGGAAGAAGAGATTGGGAGGCTTTTGGGGGGCTCCCCCCTGGGGTGCGTCCGAGGGGGGCCACCGCGGGGACCCGGGCGCTACTCACTCGCTCTTCCAGGCGCGCAGTAGAACGGCAGCAGCAGCAGCGCCGACAGCAGCATCCGCGACACCCGCGACAGGGAAGGACGGGTGGAGTGGGCCATACGGTTCAGGGGTGGGGGCGATGGTCTTCTCGGTCCACAGGGATCCCGGCAGCTCCGCGGAAGCGTCTGGTCTCTCAAAGAGCTGGGAGCGGACTGCTTGAGTCCCGGCGGCGCGCGGGAGTGGCACGCCTCTTGCGCAGGCGTGGTCAAACCTGTCACCAGTTGGGGTGGCCGGGGTGGAAAGGGTAAAGAGAACGAGTCTCAAGGTCCAGCACTCCGGAGGCTGCAGCTGCAGGACCCGCTGTGTGTCTGAGAGTGGGCCACATCAGGTGGGTCTGGGCTAAAGTGAGACCATGTCTCAACCAACAGTAATGTAGAAGGGGAAAAAGAAAGCGGGGTGGAGGTGGGGCGGGGGAAGGGAAGAAAAACGTTCCTTGCTCCTCCGTAGCTGGCCTGGCGGCTTGGGGTCCCCACACAGACACTTACTGTTAGGTAAAGCTGCTGTCTCAGGACTTGGGCGGGGAGGGGCACTGAGGCAGGAGGATGAGAAGTTCAAAGTCTCCTACTACATTAGCGACTTTGAGGCCAGCCTGGGCCTTATGAGGCCATCCGGGCTTTCTTTCTTTTTTCTTTTTTAAAAAATTAATAACAATTGGGGAGGAGGGGGGGTGGGTGTAGCTAGATTCGGAGCGTCTTTAATCCCAGCGCTCTGGAAGGCAGGCAGATCTGTGAGTTCTGTGTCAGCCTGGTCCACATAGAGAGAGTTCCAGGCCAGCTAGGGTGACTGTGAAACCCTGTCTCAAAAAGGAATAGGCTGGCCTTCAGACTGAATGTTCTAGGCCAGTCGCTCTCAGCCTTCCTAACGCGCTGCGAGCCTTTGGTACAGTTCCACATGCTGCGGAGACCCCCCCCCCCAACATAGAATGTTTATTACTACTTATAAACGTAATTTTGCTACCGTCATAAATCATAATGTAAGTATCTAATATATGCGGCATCTCTGTTGGGGTTGAGAACCACAGTTCTAGGCAAACCTTGAACCCCTGATTTCCTGCCATCACGTCTGAGTGTAGGAATGACAGGTGTGCGCCTCTCCCCCCACCCCAGGTCCGCTCTGGGGTCTGAATTAATTTCTGAATTTTCCAGGTCTCCTGGAAATCTTTGGATTTTCTTGAATCCTTCTGAGGCATTTCCACACTGGGCGCCTGTGGCCACTCTTTTGACGATGCTGTCATGAAGCGGTGGGGTTCCCCTTTACGTCAGCCCTCCCCACTGCTGTGACGCAGACTGTCTTAGTGAGCTGGAAGCCAGCCTGACCTACTGAGAGAGTTCCTGGATGGCCAAAGCTACACAGAGAAACGCTGTCTTGAAACCACTCCTCCCCCTCTCCGCCACCAAAAGGAAAATACTCCAATTCCTTCTCCTTTCTCGCTCCAACACAGCGCCTCTAGTACTTTCTCACGCAAAGGCTGTTCTGGCTTTGAGTCTCTGGTCTTTCTTTCTGGCCAACCTCTTACACACACACACACACACACACACACACACACACACACACACACAGAGCTTGTCAGCTTCCTGAAGTGAAAGAGGTGGAAACTTCAGATTCCTGAGGAAGTTGATACCAACCTTTACATTTTTGGGGGAGGAGGCGGGTGTTTCAAGACTGGTTTTCTCTGTGTAGCCTTGGCTGCCCTGGACTCGCTTTGTAGACCAGGCTGGCCTCGAACTCACAGAGCTCTGCCTGCCTCTGCTTCCCGAGTGCTGGGATTACAGGTGCATGTCACGTTTTTGTTTTTTGGGTTTTCTTTTGCTGTTTTTTTTTTTTTTTTTTTTTTTAAACATTTGTTTCCAAGCCGGGCGTGGTGGCGCACGCCTTTAATCCCAGCACTCGGGAGGCAGAGGCAGGCGGATCACTGTGAGTTCGCGGCCAGCCTGGTCTACAAAGGGAGTCCAAGACAGCCAAGGCTACACAGAGAAACCCTGTCTGGAAAAACCAAAAAAAAAAAAAAAATATATATATATATATATATATATATATATATATATATATATATATATATATATATATTGTGTGTACATTTCATACGGGTGTGAGTATGGCGGTGCCTCGGCGAGCAGCCGGAGGTCAGGGGCTGAGGAACGTGAAGGGTGCTCTAAAGAAACACAAGTAGCCACTCCCTGGGCGAGGAGGGAAAAGTTTATAAAAGTTTATTTCATTTGGGGGAAGCAAGGAGAAGTGAAAGGGAGAAATTCTTCGGGGTTATCAAGGAACGGGCACTGGGAGGAGGAGAGGTGGGAGCTTGTAGGAGACCCCTTGCATCTGGCATGGATCTGGAGTGGTGGCCCCCTAAGCTTTGAGGTCTCCTTTCTGTAACTGACTGTTGCCTGGGGTTTTATGGGGTTGTCCTTTTGAAGGGTTCTGGGAGCTTTTGCATGTCTCAGTCTTAAGCCATAACTGGCAAAACAGGAAGTCTCATATGGTTGAGAACTAACTACCTTAGGTATCCGGGGCTTTCAAAACAACCCCTAGATCAGATAAGAGGTCTTCTTGGTGTGTGGAGATTGCCTTGCCGAAGGTGCCTTTTTATGCAACAATAAAAAGATCTTCTAGAGCCGGGCGTGGTGGCACACGCCTTTAATCCCAGCACTCGGGAGGCAGAGGCAGGCGGATCGCTGTGAGTTTGAGGCCAGCCTGGTCTACAAAGCGAGTCTAGGACAGCCAGGGCTACACAGAGAGACCGTGTCTGGAAAAACCAGAGAGAGAGAGAGAGAGAGAGAGAGAGAGAGAGAGAGAGAGAGAAAGAAAAGAAAAAGAAAAAGAAAAAGAAAAAGAAAAAACACACTCTCACTTCACAGAGAATAGAGAGAGTTGATTTTGGAGCCCACACAAGTGGCCTTGTCTTGGGATCATGGATTCAGCTTGGTGTTCCAACGAAAGGGTTCCAGGCCAGGCGTGGTGGCACACGTCTTTAGTCCCAGCACTGGGAAGGCAGAGGCAGAGGCAGAGGGATCTCTCTGAGCTCCAGGCCAGCCCGACTTACATAGTGAATTCCAGGCATTGGATAGGCACAAATAATGGCTGATCTTGCTTGTCAGTTTGATACACCGTGGTAAAGTGAACCTCACTTAAGGTATGGCCTTCATTAGATTGGCCTATAGCCATGTCTATTCTATGGGCATTCTCTTGATTGCTGGTGGATAGAGAACCCAGTCCACTGTGGGCGGTACTGTCCCTACGCAGGAATATGACCCAGAGAATAAGCTGGTAAGCTGTAACCTTAATAATCATGGCTTTCCCTCCCATGCCCCAGTTCCCAAAATAATGACTCTGAGACTTTATTCATGATAAATAAATGGTCACACTCTTTGGCCTATTCTCCAACTAGCTCATAACTTACTTTTGCCTCTTTGTGTGCCACATGGCTGGTTTCATGCATCCATGTTTCTCAGGGTCTGGGGAGAGTCTCTTCTCTGCCTCTATTCCAGAGTTCATCTCTCTCTGCCCGAGCTCCCGCTTCCTGTTTCCTGCCTCAGCTAACAGGCCGTCAGCTTTCTATGGAGAGGTGATGTCTCCAGACAGTACACAAGAGATTCTCTCTTTTTTTAAAAAAATATTTATCTATTTATTACATACACAGTGTTCTGCCTCCATGTACACCTGCAAGCCAGAAGAGGGCACCAGATCTCATTATAGATGGTTGTGAGCCACCATGTGGTTGCTGGGAATTGAACTCAGGACCTTTGGAAGAACAGACAGTGCCCTTAAGAGCAGAACCATCTCTCCAGCCCCAAAGAGACCCTCTCTGCATTAAGCAGCATGCCTCCACGGCTCTGTTTCAAGCTCCTGTCTTGAGTTCCTGCCTCGGTTTCCCTCCATGCTGCCCTGTAACCCGTAAGCCGAAATAAACCTTCTTCCTTCCCAAGTTGTTTCTGATCGATCGCGGTGGTGTCTACCATAGCAAGGAGTAAGTAGGCCAGCGAGGACCAGGGACCAGGGATGACAACACCGAGGTGTCAGCAGCAGATGCCTGATGCTGTCCGACAGCATTCCTTGCCTTTGGGGTTGGCGCAGATGGGCGATTTGTAAAGACCGCAGGTTCCCACGTGATGGCGAAAGAGACATTAGATTAGACACAGACGTGGGCAAGGAATGGCTGTTATGAGGCACTAAAGACAGCTTTGGATGATTGGGCATTGGATCAGCAACAATCGTGAAGTCGGTCGGTCGGTCCATCAGCCTCAGAGAATCTTTAACATAGAGGATGTGGCTTTTTTTTTTTTTTTTTTTTTTTTTTTTTTTTTTTTTTTCCAGTGTTGGAGAACTTCAGTCGACAAGTGCAATTTCAGGAGGGACAGATCTGGTTTGTGGCTTTGACGTGTGTGGCCTTTGTCGGCGGTGGCCCAGGATCTAATGCCAGCAACTTGAGGAAGTCCCTTAGCCTTGACTTCACTGTAGAAAAGACGGCATGGAGCAGAGTCAGTGTTTATGGGAAATGAGGCAAGGGCTGACTAGAAGGCTCGGTGAGGAGAGGCACCTGGAACCAAGCCTGAAGACTTGGTTTTGTTAACCTTGGCACCCAGATAAGACCAAGCAAAGTGGTAAAGTGTGCTGGGCTGCCTGGCGCTTCCCACAGATGTGCTGTCCTCCTTGTGGCTCCCTGAGGAGGTGAAAGGCATGTGTGTCTTGGAAGGCATTGCCACATTGCTGACAGGAGCGGCCTGTGTTGGCAGAGCAAGTGTGGTTTCTACTCAGGTGCTCAAAGTTGGCACAAAAGCGCTTTTTGTAAAAAAAATTTCAGATGTGAGCTGGTCCTGGTGGCAACCATCCTTAATCCCAGCACGCAGGAGACAGAGGCCAGCCTGGTCTACACAGAGTGAGTTCCAGGGCTGCACAGTGTGACAGGGAAAGAGTGTGGTGTCCTGAGTCCTGCATCCCAGCTCTTGGGAGGCAGAGGGCAGAGGATCAAAGTTCAAGGTCATCCTTAGCTATATAACAAGTTTGAGACCAGCCTGGGCTACAAGGAGACCCTGCCTCAAACACCACAGGAGGTAAATTTTTAAAAGGAGAAGAAATAAAATAAAATAGCAGTGAATCCTGCTTAAGACTCAAGCATGTAAGACGTTTGCTTTTTTTTTCTTTTTAATTTTACTTATGCGAGTACGGTGTGTGTGTGTGTGTGTGTGTGTGTGTGTGTGTGTGTGTGTGGTGACTAAGGAGAAGCCGTTTGATCTCCTGGTGTGTGTGTGTGTGTGTGTGTGTGTGTGTGTGTGTGTGGTGACTAAGGAGAAGCCGTTTGATCTCCTGGTGTGTGTGCGCGTGTGTGCGTGTGTGCGCGTGTGTGCGCGTGTGTGCGCATGCATAGTGCCTAAGGAGAAGCTGTTTGATCTCCTGGTGTGTGTGTGTGCGCGCGTGTGTGCATGTGTACGTGTGTGCACGTGTGTGCGTGTGTGCGCGTGTGTGTGCGCGTGCGTAGTGACTAAGGAGAAGCCGTGTGATCTTCTGGTGGTTACAGGTGGTCGTGAGCCATTCAGGGTAAGTGCAGGGAACCAAACCTAAGTCCTCTCTGCAAGCGCCATCCCTGCTCTTAACCCCTGAGCCATCTTTTCACCCCAACCCCATGGCTGTTATCTTTGTTGTCTCCCTGCTTGCACCCATAAGATCCCCAAATCATGCACCCATAAGATCCCCAAATCATGAACCAGCTTTTCTTTCTTTAAATAATTCATTTAATTTTATTTTATGTGCATTGGTGTGAGGGTGTCAGAACCATTGGAACTGGAGTTACAGACAGTTGTGAGCTGCCATGTCGTTGCTGGGAACTGAACCCGGGTCGTTTGGAAGAGCAGACAGTGCTCTTAACCACTGAGCCATCTCTCCAGCCCCCGAACCAGCTTTTCCACTTGGCTAACAGTTCAGTGTGCCGCTAAGCAAACCGGAAGCCTAGACAGGGATCATTTATTTTGATCGTCTTGACTCACAGTTGTTTGTCACCCCCAACCAGCTGCTCAGGAACAGCCCTGCGATTCATCTCATTTATCAAAAAAAAAAAAAGCAATCTCCAAACTTGGAGCCTGGAGGAATTCAAAGTGAGTGCTTTAGCTCACTTTGACACCACGACACAGGCATGGTGCTTATAAAGAAAGCATTTATTTGGGGGGGTCGGCTTACGGTTTTCAAGGGTGAGTCCAGGACCATCATGGTGGGGGACAGACAGGGCTCATGCTGAGGCAGTAGCCGAGAGCCTTGTACCCAATCCAGAGGCAGCAGGCAGAAGGAGACAGAGACAAGAGACCGGACCTGACCTGGCGTGGGCTTTTGGAACTACAGAGCCCGCCCTGGGGGACACACCTCCTCCAACAAAGCCACACCTCCTAATCCTTCCCAAAGGATTCATCAACTGGGGACCGAACATTCAAATACACACACACACATACACACACACACACACACACACACACACACACACACACACATGTGGAGGGGCAGGGGGAGGGGAAAGAGGGGAGAGGGAAGGAGGGAGGGGAAGGGAGAGAGCAGGAATGGGGTTGGGGGCGATTCTCATTCAGACACCCACAGCAAGCCAGTGAGCTGCAGTCAGTTCTAGGCCAGCCAGACCTACATGAGACCCTGACTCAAAAGCCAAAATCCAAGGCCTGTGAGATGACTTAAGTGGGTAAAGACACTTGTCACCACATCTGAGAACCTGAATTGCATCCCCAAGACCCACCTGGAGGAAGGAGAAAAGTGACTGTCCTCTGACCTACACAGACACACACAGACACAGACACACACACACACAAAGACTAAATGTAATTCAAAGAACCCAACCTACCCCAAATGTCTTTTAAACCGCGTAGTTTCAGAAGCCACCTTAACAACGTATATGAAGGCTGGAGAGACAGCCCAGCAGTTAAGAGCCTCCTGCTCGAACTGGAGAGATGGCTCAGTGGTTAAGAGTTCAATTCCCAGCAACCACATGGTCGCTCAGAACCATCTATATTGGGATCCGATGCCCTCTTCTGGGTGTGCTTACAGATAAAGCACTCATATATAAAATAAATAAATAAATCTTAAAAAAAAAAAAAAAAAAAAAAGAGCCTCCTGCTCTTCTACAGGACCCAAGTTGGGTTCCTGGCACCCATGTCCAGTGTCTCACAACTGTCTGCAACTCCAGCTCCAAGGGATCTGACACCTCCAGCCACTGCAGACACCTGCACACATGTGCACAAACATAAAAAAAATAAAAATGTTTTATAAGGTGCCTTGAGCCTGTTCCTCCACTTTAGGTAATGAACTATCTTTTTCCTAAGGGTCTCCTCTTTCTTTCTTAATGCCCATGTTTAAATCTGTTAAAAAAATTTTTTTTTTTCTGAAGCTGGGTTTGGTGGCACACGCCTGTAATCCCAGCATCTGGCAAGGCAGAAGCAGGGAGATCTCTGTGAGTCCGAGGCCAGCCTGGCCTACAGAGCAGGTTCCATGACAGCCAGGGCTACATAGTGAAACCCTGTCTCAAAAAACAAAACAAAAAACAAGCCAGGCATGGTGGCGTACGCCTTTAATCCCAGCACTCGGGAGGCAGAGGCAGGCGGATCTCTGTGAGTTCGAGGCCAGCCTGGTCTACAAAGCGAGTCCAGGACAGCCAGGGCTACACAGAGAGACCCTGTCTCAAACAAAACAAAACAAAACAAAACAAAACAGAACAGAACAAAACAAAACGAAGGTGGGGAGAGATGATTCCATATCCTGTCATCACATGCACAGGTACTTGTGCGTATATACGTGTCAACACATATGATATAGGAAAATATACCACACACAGACACACACACACACACACACACACACACACACACACACGCCAACAAAAGCTAATCTCCGCCTTCTTTACTTGGGTGGTATGTAGCTGGGACTACATGAGACTTTGTCTCCCCAAAAAACAAAAAGCAAGTGAAGACAGACTCCTGCTTCCCTTAGTGGGAATCTGACGGAATCTCCCAGGCTGGGATGGGCTGCAGGGTAAATCTGGTGTGTGTGTGGGAGGGAGGTGGTGCCCACCTTGTGTCACCTCGCCGGGCACTCTCTTCCTATCCACTTCAACCTTCAGGAGGGAGCTATAGAGTTCCACACGGAGACTGGCGACACAGCGCAGTGGCAGAGTGCTTGCCAAGCGTGGACCATGCCCTAGGCTCCGCGCTCAGCATGACGTGAACCTGGTGTGTCAGTCCCACCACGTGGGAAATAGAAGCATGGGAATTAACAGTTCAAGGTCTGCCTAGTGTGGTGGCGCACACCTTTAGTCCCAGCACTCGGGAGGCAGAGGCAGGCAGGTTGCTGTGAGTTCGAGGCCAGCCTGGTCTACAAAGTGAGTCTAGGACAGCCAAGGCTACACAGAGAAACCCTGTCTCGAAACACCCTCCGTGCCCCTCCCAAAAAAGAGTTCAAGGCCATCCGTGGCCCTCCCTGAGTCAATAAGAAGTCACAAAATAAAACAATGGAAGGAAGGCAGGCAGGAAGAGGGCTTCTTCTGATGCAGGGACCTTTTTGTCGCTTGCTAACTCTCATTTTCTCTAAGGTAAACACAGCTGTGTCAGTTCCCAGCCCCTTCCCTTGGCACCTCGGAAAAATGGGACAAATGTTTTTTTCTTTTTCCGTTCCTGGCTAAGTAGGAAAAGTGCTAGAATTCAGACCCTGGTGAACAGGCCCTACTGCCCGTCCTCTCTGAAGGTGCGAGCTCTGACTTCCTCTGGTGCCTCCCTCCTGGTAACAATGGGTTCTCTCTCTCTCTCTCTCTCTCTCTCTCTCTCTCTCTCTCTCTCTCTCTCTCTCTCTCTCTCTTCTTTTGAAAGTCCAGAGAAGGAAACAAAACATGCCCTTCAAGTGCTGCACCCTTAATGACTAACCAGGGCTCCCAACAGTCCTGTTTCCTCCCCACTGCTGTGAAACATAATGTGGTGAGGGGGGTGCCATGGCGCGCCCATGCCAAGGTGTGTGTTAGGACTCTGCTTCAGTCTGCCTACCTGTGATGTCATTGCCGACCTGCCACGGGGGCGTGGCCCTGCCCAAGATTATAAAGGCCTCCTCATGGCTCCCTCTTACTTTTCCTGCTCTCTCCCTCTCTCCCCTCTCTCTCTCTCTCTCTCTCTCTCTGGGATACCCCTTCCTCCTTCCTTCTCCCTCCCATGCTCACTTAATTAAACCTCATATAATCTAATATCTGTTGCCTGCCTGGAATCCTATTATCTTCTTTCTTATTTCTAATTATTAAATCAAGAGACTTATTTTAGAGAGCATTTTCTCCTGATGAAGAGAGAGAGAGAGGGACTTGAGGAAGAGAGAGAGAGAGTGGATAGTGGGAAGTGGGGCTGGAGCGTGTAGATAGGGGAGGGGCTGGGGACCCCAGGATACAAGGACAGGGCTGGGGCGAGAGTCCTGTGTGACACCCCTGCGGGGGAGGGGCAGCACCCACCTCAGTCACCGGTGTGGAGCGCGGATCCCGCTACCTAGGAGGCGCTCTGAGTCATCTCGGCAGTGAGCATCCAGACTGTCAAAGCAGGCTGGAAGTGTCTCTGTGTTTCTGGTGAGTCACAGCTGGCTATGAATAGGCCCTGAACTTGGCAGGAGTTCTGACTTCCCCTGGGTGTAGCCGAGTTTTAGATAAGCCACTGCATCCGACATTCACCCTGGAGCCTTGATGTGTGCTCTCGTGTAAATAGTCACTGATTGTTGTTACCCAGAATTTATGGGGCTGCTCTCTCTCGGGAATTTCAGAGCCTTAGCATGACCCCAGTCGTAAGACGTTGCTGGCAAACCTGGAGTTCTTATACTGACTGTATTTGCTTAGATAGTGGCTCCCTAAGATAACTCGTAGATCTGGAAAGAGGTTTTGTGTGACAATCAATAAAAGGCACTTCTGCGGAGCTGCTAGCCGGTCAGTTCAGTTCACCAGAGCGATCCCCCTGCTGTGGAGAAGCCCAAGAATAATAACTGACGGTTAAGAAACAAACAGAGAATTATTTCAGTTTAAATTTCTAGCAGACATCACTAACCAACACAAGTGCTCCCTTTTGGCATTTAAGGTGGCAGACATCACTAATCAACACAAGTGCTCCCTTTTGGCATTTAAGGTGGCAGACATCACTGATCAACACAAGTGCTCCCTTTTGGCATTTAAGGTGGCAGACATCACTGATCAACACAAGTGCTCCCTTTTGGCATTTAAGGTGGCAGACATCACTGATCAACACAAGTGCTCCCTTTTGGCATTTAAGGTGGCAGACATCACTGATCAACACAAGTGCTCCCTTTTGGCATTTAAGGTGGCAGACATCACTAATCAATGTAAATGCTAAACAAGGCAAACGTTCCTTTTTTTGCATTCACAGTGGCAGACATCACTACCTGATGCCAGCACATCCAGGAAACATAGATGAGTTCCCAGAATTCTTAATATAGTAAGCACTCTTAAACAGTCACTACAGGTCTATTAAAAATAGTAGCTGGGGGCTGGGCGTGGGCGCACGCCTTTAATCCCAGCACTCGGGAGGGAGAGGTAGGCAGATCCCTGCGAGTTTGAGGCCAGCCTGGTCTACAAAGAAACCCTGTCTCAAACAAACAAACAAACAAACAAACAAACAAAGGAAAGAAAAAAATAGTAGCTCAGGGATTGAGAGTGTGTGCTGTTTTTTTTTATTAATTTATTCTTGTTACATCTCAATGTTTATCCCATCCCTTGTATCCTCCCATTCCTCCCCCCCCCCCATTTTCCCATTATTCCCCTCCCCTATGACTGTGACTGAGGGGGATTACCTCCCCCTGTATATTCTCATAGGGTATCAAGTCTCTTCTTGGCAACCTGCTGTCCTTCCTCTGAGTGCCACCAGGTCTCCCCTGTGTGCTGCTTTTTTAAAAAATTTATTATTATTATTATGATGATGATGATGGCTTTTTGAGACAGGGTTTCTCTGTGTAGCCTTGGCTGTCCTGGACTCGAATGTAGACCAGGCTGGGCTTGAACTCAGAGCGATCCACTTGCCTCTGCCTCCTCAGTCCTGGGATTACAGGCGTGCGTCACCACACCCAGCTGAAATACATCTTTTAAAACAAGTTGTCGGGCTGGAGAGATGGCTCAGTGGTTAGGAGCACTGCCTGCTCCAGAGGTGCTGAGTTCAATCCCTAGCAACCACATGGTGGCTCACAACCATCTACAATAAGATCTGGTGCCCTCTTCTGGTGCGCAGGCGTACATGCAGGCAGAATACTGTATGTGTAATAAAAAATCTTTCAAACAAATAAAACAAGTTGTCACAAAGAAATACATCTGTCTCCCCTAGCACAAAGAAGATGTGAGAACTAAGACTGAGGAGAGAGAGAGACACTGGTAGACGTTAGCTCCTGCATTCTCTCACCTTCCCTGAGGAGATGCAAACCAGCAGATCAGCACGTGGGTGGCATCGTAGTCCAACTTGGTGAATCGTGTGTTTTATTGAGGTGCATCGCTGTGAGTTCGAGGCCAGCCTGGTCTACAAAGTGAGTACAGGATGGCCAAGGCTACACAGAGAAACCCTGTCTCGAAAAAAAACAAAAACAAAAACAAACAAACAAAAGAATAGAGGCGAGGTGCATTGTGAAGATGGGAAACAAATGGTTGGCAAACCCGGAGGGAGGAGGTCCCAGAGGAAGCTCAACACGGGCTAGCCATCCTGCCCAGAGATTGCTTTCCTGGCATCGGCTTTGGATAACGATTTTATGCGCTCAAAGGGCAACTTGCACGTTCCTTAACTCCGTGGGTCAGTTCTGCAGTAGAGTGGAAGGGGGCGGGGAGGGGGTGGGTGGGGGCGGGGCGGGGGGTGGGGGCGGGGGGTGGGGGCGGGAGGGAGGGAAGGAAGGAGGGAGGGGGAGAGAGCGTGAGCGCACCACTGTAATGTATTGTTCTGCGACTTCTCCATATTCATATACGGGGGTCCCCTAAACCCCCCAAGGGTCAAACTCAAGACCCTCAAGGCTTGGCAGCAGGCGAATTTACCCAGAGCCCAAGACTTTGTTTAGCTGTCTTCTCTCTCTGCAGGGTCGGTCCCCTCCCTGCCTGGGTTCAGTGGCACCCCTTCCCCCATCCTGATTTCCTATCCTCGGTACTCAAAATTGATCATCAGGTTTGCGTCCCTCACAAGACCGAGGAGACACTCGTAGCCCCGCCCCTTCTCTCTTTTTTTTCGAGACAGGGTTTCTCTGTGTTAGCCTTGGCTGTCCTGGACTCGCTTTGTAGACCAGGCTGGCCTCGAACTCACAGCCATCCTCCTGCCTCTGCCTCCCGCGTGTTGGGATTACAGGCATGCGCCACCACTGCGCCCGGCTATCGTAGCCTCTCTTGTCCCTTTGGGAACTGGCGAGATGAGCGCCTCTCAGCTCACAGTCATTTCTTTCTCACGGGGCATGACGGATCGGTGGGTTTCTTGTTAGAGTATTACTTATCGCTAGTCCCCGGCTTTGGGACGGGGAAAAACTAACTGACGGCTTGACTTTTCTGTGCCTCATGTGTAGAACCGGGAATAGAACGGAGCTCGGTCCACTGGTGGAGTGAGTCCAACCGAGCTCAGCTAGGCTGGGGTGGGACGTCCGTCTGGGGGACCCGTGCGAGGGCCGGAATTACCTTAAGCGCCAGCACTATGTAGTAGCAGACGGATCCGATCAGTGCTAGGCCTCCCAGGGTGGCCACCACGATGAGGCCTATGGCAGATCCTCCTGAGAGGGCCAGGAAGTCGTCGGGCGCCATGGGATAGACCGCTGTGGGAGCTGCAGCCGTGGGAGCCACGGTGGTTTCTGGGAACCAAAGAGGTACAATACTGAAGGAGCCAACCATCCCTCCGAGACACCCCATCCGCTGTCATTGTATCTCGGTGAGCTTCGCTGGACCGTCTTTCTCTGTTTCCCAGAATCCTGCGGGTTCCTGCTGTCCTGCCACTTCTCCACCGGGCAGGGGGTGGAGCCAGCTCCATCACCGCTGGACCTCAGTCTGAGCCACACAGAGGCCTTGTAACCAGGTGGGGTCTGCCTATATGAGATTGAGAGATGAAGCCAAGGAGTAACAGCTGTCCCCCACTGTTGCTATCCCTCCCAACAGGCGACAGGTGCTGCCCAGCTGCCGAGCCCAACCTACAGCCCGAGCCTAGGACTGCAATCAGGGCAAAATGGCTGTTGTTTCAAGCTTCTAAATTCCCAGGGCAATTTGTTACTCTTGTAATTTATAGGTTTATAACGGGGGTCTGCTTGTAACTTAGGCTCTTCTGCACACTGGGTTCTTTTCTGTTTCCAAATTCATCCATTTCTTTCCCTCCTTCTTCCTCCCGCCCCCCTGCCCCCTCCATTTCTTGCTTGTGTTCTTTTGGAGACAAGGTTTCTCTGTGTAGCCCTTGCTGTCCTGGAACTCACTCTACAGACCCAGCGTGTCTCGAACTCACAGAGACCCACCTGCCTCTGCCTCCAGAGTCCTGGGATTAAAGGCATGCATAACTGCCACCACTCTCACCTGGCTGGGAAACGTTTTTTAAGACACAGGATGCAAGGCAGGCACAGTGACTGGAGCCCGGCTGTAATCCCAGCACTCTGGGAGGCAGAGGCAGGTGGATCTCTCTGAGTTCGAGGCCAGCATAGTCTACAAAGTGAGTCCAGGACAGCCGAGGCTGTGCATGCGCACGCGCACACACACACACACACACACACACACACACACAGCGCAGGGGGGTGGAGGGTGGGAGATGTAAAAGCAAAGTGAAACAACAGGATGTTTCTGGGAGGGCTGGTGTCAAAACCTCCATCCTTAGAGGTCCTGAAGACAGGAAACAAACAATTCAGAACAGTTCCCAGGGCTGGGTGGTGGTGGTGGCGCATGCCTTTAATCCCAGCACCCGGGAGGCAGAGGCTGGCAGATTGCTGTGCGTTTGAGGCCAGCCTGGTCTACAGAGTGAGTCCAGGATAGCCAAGGCTAACACAGAAAGACACTGTCTCGAAAAACCAACCCACCCCCCACCCCCCCATGCAAAAAGGAACAGCTCCTGGAAGTCTCTGGAACCGCTACATACTTCAGTGCTGACAAAGTTGTCAGGCAAGCTCAGCAGAGGTGGCCCTCAGGCAAACTGGAAGGACTCTAGCCAGCCCCAGCATGACAAACTTGATCCTGTCGAACCTTGCTGGTCTCCCCAGTTCCCTCTGCTTTGCCAAAAACTGTTAGGTTACATTCCTGAGCTAGCCAGCCACCACGGTCTATTCCTTATGGGCCGCTTCTGACGACCAAGGTCCAGCTATCAAAGTACTGAAGTCCAAGCCATCAAAAGGCCCCTTTGGCTCACCTAATTAACATTCCCAATTAAAATTAAACACCTCCTCCTAACACGGGGTCTCCCCTTGTACCTTTATAAACCATCATTTTCCTATGTACCTAGGCTGTCTCCTCTCTATCCAGAGGCAGTCCTTTGTCCCCTTTGGGGGACAAATACCCCTGCTCCCTTTCCACTCTTCCCTTCCTCTTTTCCCTGGTCCTCTGTTTCCCAGCTCCCTCTCTTATTCCCTGCCTTTCGTCCATCTGGGCAAATCGGTTTCTTTTGGGCTGAGAACTTGGTCTTGGAGTGTGCTGTGCTGCAATCGAGCCCTCAGAAGGGGCACTCCCCACTCCGTGGAGCTGCCTGCGGGCTGGGCAGTGCTCCAGGTCCCCCCCACCCACCCCCATCCCCCTCCCCACTGCCCCCTCCCCCCACCCCGCTTTGTGAGCTGTCCCTCCTGCTGGGGTGGGCTGGGGTGACCCAGCTGTCTTTGTGTAAGTGCCTTGATCCTGTTAGTAACTCCTCATGGAGATTGCTGTAAGTAACCGCAGGATACAACTCGCTGGTTCACCATCTGCTCAGGACCCTCCCCCCACCCACTCACCCCCGCCCGACCACCAAGGCCAAGTCTGTTGTATACAAAACGGGCTAATGTGGGCCTGGGGAGATGGCCTGATGGATAACGTGCTCACTCCATGATAAGGACCAGAGTTTGAACCCTCAAGACACCCACATAAATGTCAGGCAGATGGTCTGCTTCTAATTCCAGCACCTGGGAGGGAGGTGGGGGAAGACAGGGCGGAGACAGGGGGTCCTAGAACAAGCGGGCTAGGTAGACTAGTTGTGTCAGTGACCTCTGGGCTCGGTTAAGAAGCCTTGCCTCAATGAATAAGGCGGGGGAGCTATTGAGGAGACCCATTTGTCAGTCCGTCTCTGGCCTTCATATATGCAGGGATACACAAGCGAACGGTCGTACATGAGAGAAAAATTAAACAAACAAACAAACAAAAAAACCCAACAGGCTAATAAGCCACTGCCAACCCCGTGGAAAGAAGCAAAGATGGAAGGACAGTTTGACTATAAAGCTCCGGTGGCTGTGGGGAAGCCAGCCGCAGACTCATGTGGGTACGGAGTCCCCACAGGGACACTTACGTCTCAATGACACGGTCACCGGCTCAGAGACCAGCTCTTTGTCTGAGTTCCTGGCTATGCATAGGTAGGTGCCCAGCTGAGCTGGGGACAGTCGCCGGAGAAAGAGCTTCTCCCCAGTTCCGCATGGCTTCCCATCCAAGGTCCAGCTCAGCACAGGCTCTGGGTGCATGGTCCTCACCCACTGTAGGATCACAGAGTAGTTAAGGTCGCTGAAGATCACGCCCTGAGAAGCCACGGGGAAGGTCACCAGCGGGACCAGGCTGGGGTTGTCTGTGGGGACAGAGAGCAAGGCCCTCAGGTGACCTAGGCATCCAGGTGACATTGGCATCTCTTCTGCCACCACAGTTGCCCACATACATTCATTCACTCTTTCAGTCATTCATGCATTCCTGTTGTCCAGACCTGCTGGGGCTCAGCAGCTCCTGTGTCCCATTGCCTGTGGGTCACCACAGTGGCGGTAGTCGCAGAATTAATTATACTGGTAATAATAATATCGGGGTTACTGGGTACTGGGTAGACTTAGGCACACTTATTTTAAACTTATTTCTGTTACCTGGTACAACCGAGGCATTGGTTTTCTGTTTGGTTGTTTGTTTACTTATTTTGAGTCTCACTATGTAACTCTGGCTGTCCTGAAATGTGCTATGTAGTCCAGGCTAGCCTCAGATGCGCAGAGATATCTGCCTGCCACTGACTCTTGAGTGCTGTGATTAAAGATGTGCACGACCATGACTAATATAACTGAGTCTTTCCTTTTAAGATTATTGGGGCTGGAGAGGTGGCTCAGAGGTTAAGAGCACTGACTGTTCTTCCAGAGGTCCTGAGTTCAATTCCCAGTGACCCCATGGTGGCTCATGACCGTTTATAATGAGACCTGGTGCCCTCCTCCGGTGTACAGGCACACATGTCGTCAGAGTTCTGTATACATAGTAAATAAATTATTTAAAAAGGTTTCTTTATTACATTTCTTTAAAACGTATTTTTGTTTTACATTTGTGTGTTTGTGGGGATGTGGGGGATTCATTAAGATGTCAGAGAACAGTCTATAGGAACTGGTTCTCTCTTTCCGTCATGTGGGTCCTGAGGATTAAACTCAGCTCCTCAGGCTCGGCAACAAGTGCTCTGTACCCAGCAAGCCATGTCACTGGGGGGTGCTGGCAGGGGCTCTACCACTGAGCCACGCCCCCAGCCCCTCACTGGGGGATTCTAGGCAGGGGCTCTACCCACTGAGCTATGCCCCCAGCCCCTCACTGGGGGATTCTAGGCAGGGGCTCTACCACTGAGCCACGCCCCCAGCCCCTCACTGGGGGATTCTAGGCAGGGACTCTACCACTGAGCCACACCCCCAGCCCCTCACTGGGGGATTCTAGGCAGGGGCTCTACCACTGAGCCATGCCCCCAGTCTCTCACTGGGGAATTCTAGGCAGGGGCTCTACCACTGAGCCACGCCCCCAGCCCCTCACTGGGGGATTCTAGGCAGGGGCTCTCCCACTGAGCCACGCCCCCAGCCCCTCACTGGGGGATTCTAGGCAGGGGCTCTACCACTGAGCCACGCCCCCAGCCCCTCCCTGGGGTATTCTAGGCAGGGGCTCTACCACTGAGCCACGCCCCCAGCCCCTCACTGGGGGATTCTAGGCAGGGGCTCTACCACTGAGCCACGCCCCCAGCCCCTCCCTGGGGGATTCTAGGCAGGGGCTCTACCACTGAGCCACGCCCCCAGCCCCTCACTGGGGGATTCTAGGCAGGGGCTCTACCACTGAGCCACGCCCCCAGCCCCTCACTGGGGGATTCTAGGCAGGGGCTCTACCACTGAGCCACGCCCCCAGCCCCTCACTGGGGGATTCTAGGCAGGGGCTCTACCACTGAGCCACACCCCCATCCCCTCACTGGGGGATGCTAGGCAGGGGCTCTACCACTGAGCCATGCCCCCAGCCCCTCACTTGGGGATTCTAGGCAGGGACTCTACCACTGAGCCACACCCCCAACCCCTCACTGGGGGATTCTAGGCAGGGGCTCTACCACTGAGCCACGCCCCCAGCCCCTCACTGGGGGATTCTAGGCAGGGGCTCTACCACTGAGCCACGCCCCCAGCCCCTCACTGGGGGATTCTAGGCAGGGACTCTACCACTGAGCTACGCCTCCAGCCCCTCACTGGGGTATTCTAGGCAGGGGCTCTACCACTGAGCCACACCCCCAGCCCCTCATATGGGGAGTCTAGGCAGGGGCTCTACTGTTGATTTATGCCCCCAGCTCCTGACTACAACACCTGACTGAAACTGGGTGGTGGTGGAGCATGCCTTTAATCCCAGCACTTGGGAGGCAGAGGCAGGAGGATCGCTGTGAGTTCGAGGCTAGCCTGGTGTACAAAGTGAGTCCAGGACAGCCAAGATAACATAGAGAAACCCTGTCTCGAAAAACTAAAACAAACAAACAAACAAACAAAACCCAACAATAACACCTGACTGAAAACTCTCTAGTCTCAAGTAGTTTGTGATAGCAGGAGAAAATGGTCTCACACAGGGGTGACTAATGACTGCACTACAGTTGCCCTGTTGGGCCCTGAGGGGTGTGGCTGAGCCCAATTCCTCAGAACTGGGTCCCTCTTCATCGGCCCCACTCACAGTTGACTTGAATGTGCTCAGTTGGTCTCCCATGGGGCTTGCTGGCATCCAGAACCTTGGTGTCACTCTCCGAGTCTTGAGCTGAAGCATCCCTGATGACCAACCTGCCTCCAGTGTGTGGCACCTCTTGGCTGATGTGAGGAAGTCCCCGGAAGCCCTTAGGAGAGGTCATGGCTGGTGGCTGGGTTTCAGGCTCTCGGAACCAAGAAGTGCTGAGGACTCCCTTAAGTGCTCTGGTGACAGGCAGGTGGGTGCCAGCTCCTTCCAGTTTGGGCAGCTTGGAGGTGGCCGAGCAGGTGCAGGCGGTGAGCAGGGCACCTTGGAGGAGACAGCAAGGAAGAGGGGACAGCAAGGGACAAATGAGACCACAGGTGGCATGAGAAATGCCTCTTGGGCCGGGCGTAGTGGTGCACGCCTTTAATCCCAGCACTCTTGGGAGGCAGAGGCAGGAGGATTGCTGTGAGTTCAAGGCCAGCCTGGTCTACAAAGTGAGTCCAGGATAGGCAAGGCTAACACAGAGAGACCCTGTCTCGAAAAACCAAAATGAGAGAGAGAGAAAGAAATGACTCTCATAGGGTCTTGTATTTGAACACCTGGCGCTCACCAGGGGGCGCTGTTTGGAAGAAATTATGGAGCCTCTAGGACAGTAGTTCTCAACCTGTGGGTGGTGACCCTCTTGGGGGCGGGGGTCCAACACAGGGGTGACATAACAGATATTCTGCGTGTCAGATATTTACATTACATTTGCAACAGTAGCAAAAATTACAGTTATGAAGTGGCAACCAAAATAATTTTATGCTTAGGGCGGGGGTCACCACAACATGAGGAGCTGAAATAAGGGGTCGCAGCATTCGGAAGGTTGAGAACCACTGATCTAGGACAGAGAGTGTAAAAGTAACTTTTATTTTCCTGGTTCAGTTGTTGTCTGGGAGGCTCACTGCCTCCTTCTGCTAACCTAGGCTCAGTCCTGGAAGCTTCTAGCCTCCGTACAATCTAACCTAGGCCTAGAATGTTTTCAGCCTCTAAGACTTACTGCTTAGTAAGCTCGCCCTTACTTGTTCTTTCTGAGCTCTGGGCTGGCTGGTTCAACTCAGCTGTTCTGGCTCAAACTCTTCTCCCTACTTACTTACTTAATCTGGCTTCTCTCTCAGCCCAGAATTCCTCTGCTTGGCCTCAAACTAACTCAACAATCTGCTCTGTTTGGCTTCTTCTCATTTTCTGGCCTGTTCTGTCTTCACCTGAATTCTCTCTCCCTGCAGCCCATCTCTCTATTACTGTCCTGGTAAAACTGCCTCCTCTCTCTGTAAAACTGCCTCTTAAGTAGCTTCCCTTTCCTCTCTCTTCTCGTGGGAGTAGGATGTATCCTAGTCTGTCAAATCTTCTCTGATCTGTCACCTTTTCTGCCATCCAATTAGACGTCACTTTCAAACCTGGGTGCTTCCTTCTACAAATTAACTTTACCTTTGTTTGGGATTAAAGGCGTGCACCATCATGCCTGGACCTAAGCTTTTCTTTCCCTGATACTTGCTCTATTCAGATCTGCTTTGCCTCTGTCTCCTGGATTAAAGGTGTGTTTGTATTCTAGCCAGATCACACAGACCTAGAAGATTTTTGGCTGTGATCTCTTGCCAGGGCAGCCGTGTTCTGAATTAACATTCCTCTACACCAGAGTCTTGTTGGAGGAAGTGCGTTACTAGGGGTGGGGCTTGAGTCTATGGCTTGGCCATACCCCTTCCCCTCCTTCTCCCTTTCTTTTATGTGATAGAAAATGTGACCCAGCAGCTCCCTGATCCTATGATCTCCCTGCCTGGCTGCTGTCCCTTCTCCATTGTGATGGACGGCATCCCTCATAACGCCCCGTCTTTCCTAACTTGCTTGTTGGGGCACTTTACCACAGCAACAGAGAGTATTAACATGCTCGGTGTGGTGGTGAGAGCCGGGATCCCAGCACTTGGCAGGTAGAGACAGGAGGGTCAGGAGTTCAAAGGGAACCATATATCAAACTGGGAGCAAGCCTGGGCTACACGAGGCCCCATCTCAAACAAAAATGGGTTGATTCTTTTTGTTGTTATTGTCCTTTTATAGATAGGGCCTCACCGGGTAGCCCAGGCTATCCCGGTTGACCTGAAACTCAACTTGTGGCAATTCTCCTGACTCGGCCGTGTACGTGTGTGTGTGTGTGTGTGTGTGTGTGTGTGTGTGTGTGTGTGTGTGCGCGCGCGCGCGCTCATCAAGGCCAAAAGGGCATATTCGATGCCCCAGATCTAGATTGACAGGTGTTAGGTCGCAGGCAGTCCCGTAGGATTTCTGGCATTAGATAAAAGGAACTTGTGATACCAGTTTCCACCTGCCATAAGGAGTCAATTCCCTGACCTCTGGCAGAAGGATACAGAGGTACCTGTGCCATCCATTGAAGTGCATGCTGGGTCCCCAGGCTCCCTCAGCATCACAGTATACACCTTAGTACACATTTCAAAGCCCCAGGTCAGTCTCCTGGTCCTTCCCTGTGCTAGGGACGCAGCCTCCTTTTCACCTGCTGCTCTCTTCGATTCCCGCATTTTCTCTCTATTCCCACTATTCTCGCTCTTAGTCCCTCCTATGCTCTTGCTTTCTCACACTCTCTGAGTCTCTCTCTGTCTCTGTCTCTCTCTGTCTTGTCTCTGTCTCTCTGTCTCTGTCTCTGTGTCTGTCTCTCTGTCTCTGTCTCTGTCTTGTCTTTGTCTTTGGTCTCTGTCGTTCTGTCTCCCTGTCTCTCTGTCTCTATCTCTGTCTCTTTGTCTCTCTGTCTCTATCTCTGTTTCTGTCTCTGTCTCTGTCTGTCTTCCTTTGCTCACCTGTTGTCTTCACTGTTCTCTCTCACTTTCCTGCTTCCTTAGCTCTGGCCATGCTCAGTCCACTTCTTTTTCTCTCTGCTCTCTCTCATATCTACAGTAAAACCCTCCCCCCGCATCATGGAGCAGTCATGTGCCCCCTCACATACAACGGGCAGCTCTGGGGCACTGTTGTCTTGCCTGCCTTTCAGTGACTCAGTGTCAGCAACTGACATCGTCACCCACCACAGCCGGGTAGGGCACATTTCCACTGTCACCACAGGTTGGGTACAGACGGGCACCTGTTTTTGTTTTTGTTCTCATTTTTGGTTTTGTTTTGGTTTTTCTTTCTTTTTTTAAAGATTTATTAATTTATTTAATGTATATGAGTACTCTATCTGCATGTACACCTACACGGCAGAAGAGGGCACCAGATCGTGTCATAGATAGTTGCAAGCCACCCTGTGGTTGCTGGGAATTGAACTCAGGACCTCTGGAAGAGCAGACAAGTACTCTTAACCTCTGAGCCATCTCTCCAGTCCAAGACAGGGTTTCTCTGTATAGCCTTGGCCATCCTGGACTCACTTTGTAGACCAGGCTGGCCTCGAACTCACAGAGATCCACCTGCCTCTGCCTCCCGGGTGCTGGGATTAAAGGCGTGTGCCACCACGCCCGGCTCAGGCAGCCATTTCAAAAGGTTCTGGCCACCCCAGATTGTTCTCTCTGTCTCCAGGTCTCTCTCACACCCCCACTCTGAGATGGCCTTTCACTGCCTCTGCCCAATAAACTTCTTGTGCTAACTCTGTTGTGTGCTTGACCTCTTAGAGTCACGCCTCGTCCCCATCCTCCCGAGGCACTGCCCCTGCTTCATCCTAATAGCCACACTGGGACCTGAACTCAGGTCCTCTGGAAGAGCAGCCAGTGCTGTGTTAACCATCTGATGGCCTGAGTTTGAGTCCCGGGGACCCACAGGAAGGCGGAAGAAGCGAGCGGAGTCTGCATAGTCGTTCTATGACCTCTGCGTGCACACCGCTCACACGTGCTCGCTAATAATAAAGGTGTGAGCCTCTGTGTGGGTGTGGGGAACTGAGCCTAGGTCCTTTGCGAGGGCAGCCAGTGTTTTTAACTGCTCAGCCATCTCTTCAGCCTCGACCTCCAACCCTTTTAAAGGCCACGAACAAAATGGTTGCCAAGAATCCATATTTCCTACTGAGACCTAACACAAAAGAGATCCACCAACCTCCCATCCCCCAACCCCACCCCATCCCACCCTCATGTCCCCCATCCCCCACTACCCCCTTGGGGCTCAGAGAAGAAAGCCTGACCTTGTGGGGAGGTGGCTGAGATGGCACCATCTGAAGCTTTTTTTGGTCAAGATTTGAAATGGGGCTGGGGTGTGAGCCCGGAGAGATACCTTTCGAAGTACCCCCCAGAATTTGGGAGATGAGGGGCCTTAGACTTGTAATGAAGGACCCCCTCCGCGCCCCTCCCCTCCATCACAGTGGTGGAGATCAGGTGCAGGAAGGACCCAGTGGAAGGTTTGAGTCAGTGCTAGAGGCCAACTCCAGCACTACCAAGATGGTGGCTCACAGACCACGCTGGCCCGGCAGTAGCCAGGGCCTCTAAAGGAATTGAACTCTGGACTCTCAGATTCACAGTCAGGAGCCTTATTAATTGAGCCTCCTAGTTTTCCTGCTGCCAAAACAGCTCCCTAGCTGAAACCTTTTTGTTGTTTAATAGCAGGAAGCCCTAATCAACTAAGCTGGGTGGCTCTTTTAACTCAGAGTACAGAGTACAAGCTGCCACAGCCATGACAGTTTCCTACTGTAAATAACAGGGCGTTGTAAAAAGAAAAACCGCAGTTCCTTTTAATTTAACGGCTAGCAGTGAACAGCATCTTGCTGGAAGCTAGAGACCTAATTAGGAAGGCTGATGAAACACGCCCAGACTGCTTATTGCTTACTAAATTTACTAAACTTAGTAGACTAAGCAAGCAGATTTTTTTTTTCTGAGACAGGGTTTCTCTGTGTAGCCTTGGCCGTCCTGGACTCACTTTGTAGACCAGGCTGGCCTCGAATTCACAGTGATCCGCCTGCCTCTGCCTCCCGAGTGCTGGGATTAAAAGTGTGCGCCACCACTGCCCGGCACAAGCAAGCAGATTTTTATGAACCTCACACACACATGCACACATACAATCGATAAAGAAAACAATGTTCTGCCTGCATTTACCCCTGCGGGCCAGAAGAAGGCATCAGATCTCATTATAGATGGCTGTGAACTACCACGTGGTTGCTCGGAATTGAACTCAGAACCTCAGAAAGAGCAGCTAGTGCTCTTAACTGCTGAGCCATCTCTCCAGCGTATCTTGGGTTTTTGTACTAATACAAAGGTTCTCTATGTATGGAAAAAAAATTACCTCATTCAAAATAGATACAATCATTATGTTAAAAGGGAGTTTACAGTGGGACTATTGCAGTGGTTTTTATCTATATGCTCATGAATTGAAAGCAGAAGTTTTGTCTTTTTCTTATTTCAAATGTGCATTATGTGTTTGAAGCAAGAGTTTTTTATGTCAAGGTTTTCCCGAGAAACAGGTGTCTGTCTTTTATAGCTAACAATTTGTTCTTTGTTTCTGTATTCATATGGTTTGTCTGTCAGTCGGTCTTTCTTTTTTGTTTTTGTTTTTGTTTTTTTTTTGTTTTTTTTTTCGAGACAGGGTTTCTCTGTGTAGCCTTGGCTGTCCTGGACTCACTTTGTAGTCCAGGCTGGCCTCGAACTCACAGCGATTCACCTGTCTCTGCCTCCTGAGTGCTGGCATATGGCCTTTCTCATCATGGTGTACACCTGAGCCTTATCCTAGGACTAAATCTAGAAAGAACATATTTCCTTGATTACGTTGTTTCAATCTTTTCCTTCTTGGTATAATTCCCGCGGAGGTTCACAGAGCTCCTAGCAGTGTTTGCCGTACTGCAGGAGGGTTTTTAAATGACTTGAATCAAGTCAGAACTCCTGTAAAATGAGCATCAAGCATCGTGAACTCCTCAGTGTGTTTCAACAGCTCTCTGTCATGAAGGTACATTGAAGGAGAGATAAACCTGGTTTTTAGGATCCCAAGTGTGGGATCGGAACGGTCTCGTGAGAGGACAGGTGAGGTTAATTCACTAGAAAGGCAACCACCTTGTGCAGAAGCTTAATTGTTGTCAGCTAAAAAGATCCCGTGAACTGACTTTGGGAGGAGATATAAAAATGAACCCAGAACTGAAGGCGGGACTTTTTGGAGACTTGGGATAGTTTTGGCTGTTCATCGCTGCACTTTGAGACGCTTCTAGAGAGAACCATTGGAGGGAAGGCTTTGCGGCTCCAGCTCCTGCTGAGGTTCTGGGTTTTGGTTACTCTAGGTTTCAACAACAACAACAAAAAAATCTTACAGATTGTGCCAAAAAAATTGTTCCTATCCTTACAGTTTTGTTATTGTGTCCATTAATCCTTATTTCCTATTGTTTTGGTTACTAGGGTTATAAGTGACGTATGCTCGGTCACTAAGTTGTTAATAAAATATATTGGTTAAGAAAATTGAGCCTACAGTACGTCTTTAACACAATCTGCAGGAAATCTGCCTTACAGAGTGAAACTGTAGGCAGTGAGGGTCTCTGCCAAGCCAGCTATATGAGACAAGCATGGAAAGACAGTACAGCAACAGTAACCAGTCCTAAGGTAAAATCCCCGGGGCTCAGCCTAAACCAGGGACACACCCATTGGCCAGTCTGGCAAAAAGGAGTGGGTTGCCTCCAGGAAGCTCAGTTGCTTCCTCCTGCCTGCAAATGCTCCCAGCAGGTCAGGCACAGGGGAAGGAAGGGATTCTTGGCGGGACAGGCTTGGGGGATGGGGAGGGAGGAGAGATGGCGCTGAACATCCAGGGAGGTTCCAGGGAGGCCTTACCCAGAAAGATCCACGAATGCACACACTCCCCCCCCCCTGCCCCCCCCCCCACCCCCCGCCCATAACTACAGCACTCAGGTTCAAGTGTGCTGGGCCTGCTTTTCTCTTCTTCCCTCTGCTCTTGCCCAGAGGGGCTCAGCGGCAGCTCTGAAGGGGGAGAAGGAAGTCCAGAGGGTGGGGTGGGGGTGGGGTGTCTCCATCCCCTTTACAGAGCAAGCCCTGACTTGGGGACCAGGAAAGCTTTAATTTGGTTGAACTTGGAGGCTTTATTTATTCTTATTTAAGTTTTGCTGGTTTCTGAGACAGAGTCTTACTATGTAGCCCTGGCTGGCCTAGAACTTGCCATCTGGACCAGGTTGGCTTTCAGAAGATTTCTGTGGGCCCCCTGCCTTTGCCTGTTGGGGTTGCAGGTGTGAGCGACCATGCCCCACCCCAGGGCTTTTAAAGTGGACAGAACTAGAACCTTGTATTGTTTCCTTTTGAGATCTGGCTATTTCAGAGGCCAAACTGAATCCTAACTTGTGATCCTTCTGCCTCAACCTTCCAAGGGCTGGCATCACAGGCCTGGGCCACAACACCTGGTTCAGAACTTCTTCTTCTTCTTCTTCTTTTTTTCTTTTTTCTTCCTTTCTTCCTTCCTTCCTTTCCCAGACAGGGTCTCTCTGTGTAGCCTTGGCTGTCCTGGACTCAACTTTGTAGTCCAGGCTGGCCTCGAACTCACAGCGATCCGCCTGCGACTGCCTCCCCAAGTGCTGGGATTACAGGTGTGCACCACCACGCCCAGGCTGGCTCAGAACTCTTGACCAGGAGGAGAATGCAGTTCTTTTGTTAGGAGAGGCCCTCTCTGTGACCTCTGTCATCCAGACCACTGCACTTCAAAGCTTCATCCTCATCTCCAAGGTGTATGACCTGGGAAAGCTATGCACCCCTCTAATCTGTGGGGTTCACCCCTCCTCCCCCATCATCCTCCTCCTCCCTCAGCCCCCTGGGACTGAGGACCAGCAGGTCTGGGAGGTAACTGTCACTGTCTCAAAGCATATCGATCTGACTGGTAGGTCATTTAGTCCCGGCAACCACACACCATGATGACCGAAACTCTCCTGTTGTGATTATTTGTGTGACTTGTGTGAATCAGTTCCCTCCTCCACCTTTACATGGGTTTGGGGGATCAAACTCAGGTGTCAGGCTTTCATGGCTATCTCACTGCCCAGCCCCAGACTTTGCCCACTTTTTTTTTTTCTTCTTTTTGGGTCAAGTTCTCTTGTAGCCCAGGCTAGGCTTGAACTCGCAATGACTTGAACTCCTGATCCTCCTGGCCCCTCCCTAATGCTGGGATTACTGTGTGTACCACCACACCTGGTTTATCTGGTGTCAGTGATGGAATCCAGGCTCACCCAAGCTAGTCTGAGCACTAGACTAACTAGACTGGCTTAGCACTTAGTACATAAGTATCATTTGTTAGTTTGTTTTGAGACAAGGTCTTGCTACATAGTTGTTACAGGTGTGGCTCTCACTAAGTAGCATAGGTTGACCTCAAATTCGTAGCAATCTGTAGCGGGTCTTTGCTACTTTGTGGATTTCTCCTCCTCCTCCTCCTCCTTTTCTTCTTCTCCTCCTCCTCCCTTTGGTTTTTCTTTTCTTTTCTTTTTCTTTTTTCTTTTTTCTTTTTTTTTTTTTTTTTGTTTTTTTTTTCAAGACAAGGTTTCCCTGTGTAGCCTTGGCTGTCCTGGACTCACTTTGTAGACCAGACTGGCCTCAAACTCAGCGATCCGCCTGCCTCTGCCTCCTTGAGAGCTGGGATTAAAGGTGTGCGCCACCACTCCCGGCTCTGTGGGCTCTTCTTTTCCCCAACCTTTATTCCCCTGGTTTCACCTCCTATCACTAGATAAGAGGGAAAGAAGAATAGAAGGAGGGAGAGAGGAAGAGAGAGAGGGAGAGAGAGAGAGAGAGAGAGAGAGAGAGAGAGAGAGAGAGAGAGCAAGTGCCCTGAATCTGATTTCTTTCTTCTTGTTTCTTCTTTGAGCAGAGCTACTAAGAAATCACAACCAAGCACCAACCCTACCAATGAGACTGTAGCATTGATATGTACTCTGAAAGGTCCCAGAATTCCAAGCATCACACAATCGCAGAAACCATCTGCAGGTGGCAAAAACACGCCTCTGCTAGAGCATGAGGCAAATGATAGTCAGCTGCTGCAGACAGTCCGAAGCAACCCCATATCCCCACACCTGAGATTAAAACAAACATATTCTTATCATATTTCTGTGTTTTTTGTTTTGTTTTGTTTTTTGAGACAGGGTCTCTCTGTGTTAGCCTTGGCTTTCCTGGACTCGCTTTGTAGACTAGGCTGTCCTCGAACTCACAGCAATCCACCTGCCTCTGCCTCCAGAGTGCTGGGATTAAAGGCGTGCACCGCCACACCTGGCATATTTCTGTGTTTTTAAAGAAACCAAAATTCCAGAATTCTCACTACAGCAGTCCTCCTGCCTGAGCGTTTCAGGCTCTGAGATAACTACTATCAGGTACCAGCATCTACTACCATGCTGGGCTGTGATAATTTTATTAGGGTCTGGATAGCTGGAGCATGTGGTACCCCAACAGAAAGGGGCTCGGCTCATCAGATGTGGATGCTGACCTCTGCCAGTCCTGAGAGATTGGCAGGCGAACATCCCTCTTGGATCCTCTAATGCTTTTTGTGAAAAGAACTAGAGCTGCCCTTAAGGCAGAAAGGATGTGACCGAGGGCAGCTGGTAAAGAGCCAGGCTGCCTAGTTGGCACACGCCTGTGATCCCAGCGGTGGGAGGAGCCGAGGCAAGAGGATCTTAGGACATTGTGAGCTAGGTAGGCCCACTGCGCTACCTAGCAAGACTGTTTTAAAACAGTCCCTCTCGGGGCTGGAGAGATGGCTCAGTGGTTAAGAGTACCACCTAGCCGGGCGTGGTGGCGCACGCCTTTAATCCCAGCACTCGGGAGGCAGAGGCAGGCGGATCGCTGTGAGTTCGAGGCCAGCCTGGTCTACAAAGTGAGTCCAGGATGGCCAAGGCTACACAGAGAAACCCTGTCTCGAAAAAACCAAAAAAAAAAGAGTACCACCTGCTCTTCCAAAAGTCTCTGAGTTCAAGTCCTGACAACCACATGGTGGCTCACAACCATCTATAATGTAATCTAATGCCCTCTTCTGGCCTGCAGGTGTACATGCAGACAGAACACTGTATACATAATAATAAATAATATTTTTTTTTAATTAAAAAAATTAAAACGGTCCCTTTTTACAACAAAAAGCTGGTGAATTTGGGGAGCCCCGGTTTCCTAACCAAGAGTTCTGTGTGGTGGGTTCGGTGGGCTCGCTGAGGGTGTCCATTCTTCCTCCCCAACCTGAGGTGAAGCCACAGTCTCTCACCTACCTGTTAGTAGAAGCATCTTCCAGGCGGGAGTGAGGCCACGGCCTGTGTCCAGAAGACAGTTCATGACGCCCTCTGTCCCTGGACCGCTCATGGAATTCTGGGTAGAAGAACCTTAAGAACGTGCAGGTTCTCTTATGCGGCTACGTTCCTCCCCTTCAGGCCAGGTCTCTGCTCTGACCCCAGCACATGCTAGGGTCTCCCCCTCAGCCTCTTCCTCCAGCACCCCTATTAGTGGTAGTGGGAGGGAAGCAGTATAGCCCAGGTTTTCAGGATAGAGACTTCTAGGGCCCCCCCTTCTCCATAACCAATGCAGACTGAAGGCTGAGGAAGCCAGCTGTGGCATTATATACAGGCCTGTCCCCTCACAGATGACCAAAGGTCAACAGGATAGAAGGCGGGTGGGGCCCCGCCTCTTGGCTTCACTATCAGGTTCCTGGTCTGGGGCTGTCAGCTCTGAGCCCAGCTCTTTGGAAAAGGAAAATGCTAATGACAGGGTGCCACCATCACAGAGACATGGCATGAGGACCAGAACGTCCCAGGCACTTGGTAGTCAGGTGCTATTAAAACTGAGCTAATGTGTTTGGGTTTGTTTCTAGGTGTGTGTGTGTGTGTGTGTCTGTCTGTCTGTCTATCTGCTTTTAAGTGTCTGTCTGTCTGCTTTAAGTCACAGTGTGCTTATTGTTTTTTTGTTTTTTGTTTTGTCAACTTGACACAAACCTAGACCTATCTAGGAAGAGAGAATCTCAGTTGAGGAATCTCTTTCTTTGTTTCTTTTCTCTCTCTCTCTCTCTTTCTCTGTTTGTTTCTTTGTTTCTTTCTTCGAGACAGGGTTTCTCTGTGTAGCCACAGAGACAGGATCACTCTGTAGACCAGGCTGGCTTCCAACTCAGAGGTCCGCCTGCCTCTGCCTCCTGAGTGCTGGGATTAAAGGTGTGCGCCCCCACCACGGTGCCTTCCATTTTCCTGACTAATGACTGATGTGGGCGTGTGCTCAGCCCACTATGGGCGGTTCCATGCCTAGGCAGGTGGCCCTGGAGTATATGAGACAGCAAGCAGAGGAAATGAAAAGGAGGAAGTGAATAAGGAGTGCCCCTCCACACTTCCTGCTTCTGTTTCTCCCACCAGCTTCCTACCATGAGTTTCTTGCCTCGACTTCCCCTCAGTGAAGGAGCGTGCCTCAAGAGTCGTAAGCTGAAATAAACTCTTTTCTTTTCAAGTTGCTTTTGACCATGGGGGCTTTGTACAGCAATAGGTACCCTAACTAAGACAGAAGGTCTCAGCATGTTGGGCCTGGCTGGTTTGGAATTTGCTACATAGACCAGGCTGGCCTCGAACTCATAAAGATCTTCCTGCCTCTGCTTCCCAAGTGCTGGGTTTAAAGGTCTTTGCCACCACACCTGGCCCGTGCTGTTGTTATCTTTGGACAGGCTTTCATGTAGCCCAGGCTGGCCTCGACATCAGTTAGGTAGCCAAGGCTGGCTGCTGTGCCCCTACCTCCGGAGTGATGGGATCCAAGCCTGCGCTGCTTTTTAGTAGATAAATGAAGGGGTCAGATAGGCGCATCTGGATTTGATCTGAAATCCCCATGACTCACAAGCTGGAGCTTTCTCTCCCAGACTCAGGTTTGCCCAGGGGCAAAGGTCACCGATGACTCACTAATAATAATCATTATTGGATGACTCAGTTTTTTTTTTTATAGCCATGTACTAACCAGCATTTTCAGTGATTTCTCTGTAGTTGTTTGTGCTGGTTAGTTTTGTTTTGTCAACTTGGCACAAACTAGGGTCATCAAAGGAAGAGGGACTCTCAGTTGTTTTGTTTTTTTTGAACCCCAACAGTGTGGTCAGTATTTAACTAAAGCTTACTATAAATTCAGCTTAAAATTGTGAAACTGATTTTTCTCTTTCCAATGTCAGGATTAACAAATGGAGCTATGAGAAGTCACCATGTGGACACATAGGGATCTTGAGGTGTCCTTCATTTCCCCACAGATAGGAAAACACGAACTGTATGAAAACATTTGCTCTTACGCCAGAGAGCAGACGTCACAGGTGAAATGCAGCTGGGCAAGTCTGGCAGTCTAAGCGCAATCCTTGGGGCCCAGAGAACTGACGCTTCAAAGTTATGCTCGGATCTCCACAAGGGCTCCATGGTACTGGTGCCCCACCCCTCCATCACACACACAGACACACACACACACACACCCTCATGTACACATTCCTACACATGCATACATATTTACATGTTCATGCACACATACACACATAGTCACACATACACACACACACACAATATTCATACACAAACACACATAGTTACACATACACACATAAACTAACATAGTCACACAGACAGACAGACAGACAGATACACACACGTGGTAGCTCTAGTGTGTGTGCACATGCACAAAAACAGGTAATTGCAAAAAAGCCATTTGTTAACGTTTGTGCTCACCCATAATCCCAGCACTTTCGAGACACACGCAGTGCTTTGACACTTATGTGGGTGCTGGAGATTTGGTATCAGCAAGGCTAGCCTGGGCTACATCGTGAATTCCAGGCCAACCTGGGCCGCTAACTCCTAGGACCACAATTTCAAAGGCAGTTAGTCAGGTTAGTGAGACCCCGTCTGAAATACAAAAGTACATAAAAGGGCGGACTGGAGGTAGTGGTGAAGGACACACGCCTGTAGTCTCAGTATTTGAGGGGAAGGCAGGAGAATCACTGCAAGCCTAGGAGCAACCTGGCCCTCATAGAGAGTTCTAGGCCAGGCAGAGCTACATAACAAGACTTTGTCTTATGCGGAACAAACATTAGGGCTGCCCAAGCACTTGCCTGGAGGCGCGCCAGTTTCTGCTTTCATTCCGGGCACCTGATTATTTTTAACCCCCTGTTGATTCAGGGTTGACAGACTTTTGAACTGGATTGGGGAACTGAGTCTTCCAGGGTGTATTGTCAGTCTCCTTCTTTCACAAAGGAAAACACTTTTGAGTGAGTGAATGACTTCCAAACTAGTTCACCAACAGTCTTAACTTTTTTTTTTCCAGTTGCTTAAACAAAACAGGTGTAAGGGAGCTGTAAGCCTGCGCAGCTATGCCACCTACTGTCGAATCGTGGAACTGCATCTCGCGCCTGCGTTCCGGGTCCAGGGGAGCATTTTGTCCGACCAGGGGGGGGGGGGGGGGGGGGGGGGGGGGGGCGGCCAGGCTGCACAAACTGTTGCACCAACCAAGGACGATGCATGCAGTGAACCCAGACCCTTCTGTTCGGATGGACAGCGCATTCTCCACGGTTGTGGGGAGTGGGAGTGGGGACTGGCTCTGACATGAATTCTGGGGCTCCGGATTTGATCACTTCTCCTTGGTGGGGGAGGCAGGTCTCTTCTGTCAGAGGTCTAGGGGAGGGGAAAGGGCGGAAGAGGGAGGGGGGATGGGAAGATACAAAGAAGGGCATAACAGTCCGAATGTAATCTGAATAAATTATAATAAATAAATTAAAATATTATTATTATTATTACTATTAATTTTTTTTGGTTTTTTGAGACAAGGTTTCTCTGTGTAGCCTTGGCCATCCTGGATTCACTTTGTAGATTAGTCTAGCCTCGAACTCACAGCGATCCGCCTGCCTCTGCCTCCCGAGTGCTGGGATTAAAGGCGTGCGCCACCACGCCCGGCTAAATTAAAATATTATTACATCATATATCGTTTTCCCTTTGTCCATACAACACCTTCTCTCTCTCTCTCTCTCTCTCTCTCTCTCTCTCTCTCTCTCTCTCTCTCTCTCTCTCTCTCTCTCTCTCTCTCTCTCTCGACAGGCTTTCACTGTGTAGCCCTGGCTGTCCTAGACTCGCTTTATAGACCAGGCTGGCCTCCAACTCACAGAGATCAGCCTGCCTCTGCCTCCCGAGTGCTGGGATTAAAGTCGTGCGCCACCACGCCCATCTCTTAAAAACATATTTTTTAAAATGTATCCATTTCTTTTATTTGTGCGGGTGTTTTGTCTGCATGTATGCCTGTGCACCATGCTCATGCAGGGCAGAAAAAAAACATCCAATGGTTGTGAACTACCATGTAAGTGCTGGGGATTGAACGTGAGTCCTCTGGAAGGAGAGGCAGTGGCCTTAACCACTAAGCCATCTCTCCAGACCCTACTGAGTGCTGTCTACACTAGCATGTCCACTCCGCAGCACCACACAGACAAAAGCACGCACATTTCATTCCCAGGGCACTAAAGAGAGATCCAAGGGTAATTTGATTTTTTTTTTTTTTTTTTTTTTTTTTTTGAGACAGGGTCTCTCTGTGTTAGCCTTGGTTGTCCTGCACTCCCTTTGTAGACCAGGTTGGCCTTGAACTCAGTGATCCGCCTGCCTCTGCCTCCCGAGTGCTGGGATTACAGGCATGTGCTACCACGCCCGGCTCCAAGGGTAATTTGAATTACTCACAATTTCCACTTTATTTTGTCTTTATGCCAGAAGATTTTGTTTTATTTTCGTTTTGTTTGTTTTCTTGGAGATCGTTTCTTTGTGTAGCCCTGGATGTCCCTGACTTAGTTCTGAGGACCAGGCTTGCCTCGAACTTACAGAGATCCTCCAGAGTGCTGAGATTCTGGCTCTGAAGAATATTTTTGCTGGGCTCAGGACTCTTTTCTTTTACATGTGAATGCATATGTGGTGCACGCGGTGCCTCAGACTCACAGAGATCTACCTGCCTCTGCCTCCTGAGTGCTGGGATTACAGGTGTGCACCGAGCTGGGCTGCTTTAGATTTTTTTTTTTTTTTTTTGGTTTTTCGAGACAGGGTTTCTCTGTCAGCCTTGGCTGCCCTGTACTCGCTTTGTAGACCAGGCTACTGACAGATCGGAAAGCTGACATCAGGGAGTGCCAGCAATCCACGGGCAGAGACTACATCAGGTGACAGCGGCTGGTGGGGTGGATTTCGGGTGGTACAGCGCTCGCTCGGTCTAGCATCCTCTGGGCCCTGGGTTCAATCCTTAGCGCTGCAACGAAATTCGGTGTGGTGATGCGTGCCTGTGATCCCAGCATTCGGGAAATGGAGATCATCCTTGGGTGTAAAGATGGTGGACAGCGTGAGGAGAGAGGAGGGGGGGGGGAGAAGAAGGAGGGGGGGAGGAGGAAGAAGAAGAAAAAGAAGGAGGGGGGAGGGGAGCGGGACGGGGAGGGGAGGGGAGGGGAGGGGAGGGACAAAGAAGAAAGAGGGAGAGACAGAGACACAGCTACAGGGCATGAGCGAGCGCTTTGGGGTTCTTTGGGTCAGTGCCTCACTCAAGTTCTACTCTGGGGAGGTAAGATTTGAACAAGAACCAAGCGTAGCAGGCAATCTAGTAGAGGCACTGTATCTAGCCTAAACGTCAGAACGAATAGTTGGTTGTTTTCCAGAAGTGCTTTGACCTTGAAGACGTCATTCAAAGTTTACAAGAGACAAATAAACACGTTTTAGAGACAAAGAAAGACAGAAGGGGAAAAGGGTCTTCCCGATAGAAAAGGGGGAAGGGAAAAAGGATTGTCCCAGGTAGAAGAAAGGACGGCGTTTAATCAGAGGCCGATAGCGCCGCCTTGTGACGGTATTGAGGAATGGCCGATTAGTCTGAAAACGTGGAAGCAATTAAATTCTGTCTGTCTGTCTGTCTGTCTGTCTGTCTGTCTGTCTGTCTGTCTGTCTGTCTGTCTCTCTCTCTCTCTCTCTCTCTCTCTCTCTCTCTCTCTCTCTCTCTCTCTCTCTCTCTCTCTCTCTCTCTCTCTCTCTCTCTCTCTCTCTCTCTCTCCTCCCCGCCTCTCTTTCTCTGACAAAAATGGGAAGAAAATGGCTTAGTGTACTCCTTCAGCTTTTTTAAAGCTGAAGGTATGGCTGTCTGTCACTTGGCCGCTCTCTGCTGACTGGTATGTAGAGACTCGTGTCCAAGGCGCACCTCCAGGATGCACAGTGCCTCTCTTTAACTAGCCAGTTGCAAAGCGCAGCCCTAGGCGTGGCACGGGGCCCTGGTGACTCCAGAAAATACACTGTGTCGTATCTGAACCTTAACTTTGTCAAAAAGCCCTTTGTAGGACTCATTACAACTTAAAAAAAAAAAAAAGATAGTGGCACTGCTTATGCTAGCAATCGATTTCAGGAAGTTTAATATTAATCATGTTACTAAGATCCTTTACTAGCTACAGGGTCAAGCTATCGCAGGATGACATCATCAAACACTTAATGGACAAATTTTTTTTAAAAATTAAAAAGGAGTGTGTAAAGGGCTACACACCCACCTAAATCCTCACATACTATTTAGCTATGCTAACTAAATATTAACATTTTTTTTCAAATTCAAAGGATAATCATTTTTTTTTTTTCTGCTGCCCAAAAGCATTTGCCCTAGAGGAGACGCAACCTGAAGTAATCTAAATAAAAGGGTTTCTATTGCTGTGACGAAACACCATGACCAAAAAAGCAAGTTGGGGAGAAAAAGAGTTTAGTCAGCTTATACCAAAAAGCAAGGTGGGGAAGAAAAGAGTTTAGGCTTCCACATTGCTGTTCATCACCAAAGGAAGCCAGGACAGGAACTCACACAAGGCAGGAACCAGGAGGCAGGAGCTGATGCAGAGGCCATGGAGGGTGCTGCTTACTGGCTCACTCAGTCTGCTTTTTTTTTTTTTTAATAGAACCCAAGTCCACCAGCCTGGGGATGGCACCATTCACAATGGTCTGGCCCTTCTGCCACCAGTCACTAATTAAGAAAATGTCTTTACGGCCTCATCTTATGAGGGCATTTTCTCAATCAAGTTTCCCGCCTGTCAGATACCTCTAGTTTGTGTGTCAAGTTGACACAAGACGAGAGCCAGCGCCAGCGCCTGGAGCAGATTGGCCTGTGGGCCTGTCAGTTGGGGGTCCTTGCGTTAGGTCTCGGGCAGATGGAATATACAGAAGGGAATTCATGCTTCACTGCAGAGGCGTTTCTGGCAGTTAGAAAAAGACCTGCAGGGGCCTGGAGAGATGGCTCTGTCTGCTCCCCCAGAGGTCCTGAGTTCAATTCCCAGCGGCGGCTTGCAACCATCTAGAATGAGATCTGGTGTCCTCTTCTGGTATGCAGGTGTACATGCAAGCAGAACACTGTATATATAATAATAAATAAATCTTAAAAAAAAAAAAAAAAAATCCTGCAGCCCTCAGGAACTTGAGAAACCGGTTCCTACCGGCCAAAAGGAGCCAGTTCCCTGACCCCTGGCAGAAGAGATAGACCTAAGGCTGCCTGTGCATATCAAAGTGTAGGCAGGCCTCCAGGCTCCCTCAGCATCACAAGTGCATCTTGGACCTCCTCCCAGACACCCGATTGTTCTCTTCACAGCGGAAGTGTCACCTTCCCCACCTCCGCAACCCCCCCCCCTCGCCCCCGTGCTGCTCCCTGCTCTCGCAGATAGTTCTGGCCATGTCCTGTGTATTTCTCTTTCTCTGTGCTCTGGACTCTCCCAGATGCTTCTCGATATTTTCTCTCTCTCTTATTCACAACGGAACCTTCTCCCTCAGTAATGGAGTGGCCAGGTGGGCAGCATCTTTACCGCGGCTCCTCAAATACATCCGTTGACATGTTGTGTCCACTTAAGAGAAGCTTGGGTTATTTGGGAAGAGGAACCTCAACTGAGAAAAGGCCTGTATTTTTAAGGGTTTCTATTGTGTGGTAAAAAAGCCATGACCAAAAGCAAATTGGGAAGCTGGGCGTGGTGGTGCACGCCTTTAATCCCAGCACTGGGGAAGCAGAGGCAGGTGGATCCCAGTGAGTTCCAGGCCAGCCTGGTCTACAAAGCGAGTCCAGGACAGCCAAGGCTACACAGAGAAACCCTGTCTCGAAAAACCAAAAATCAAAACCAAAACGAACAAACAAACAAAAACAACAATGAAAAAATTAAAAACAGGGGAGGAAAGAGGTTTCAGCTTAGTAACAGTAACAGTCCTTCATTAGGGGAAGTTAGGGTAGGAACCTGGAGGCAGAGGCCATGAGGGGGTTGCTGCTTAGTGATTTTTTTCCTCATGACTTTCTTAGCTTGCTTTTGTATAGAACCCAGGGCCTTCAGAACAAGAGTGGCCCTATGCACAGTGAGCTGGACCTGCCTACACCAATCATCAGTCGAGAAAATTCACCACAGGCCAATCTGGTGTGGGTAGTTTCTCAACTGAGATTCCCACTTCCAGATGGCACAGTGCCTCCCTCAGATTGGCCTATGATGGATGTCAGGGCATGGGGGGTGGGGCACCCAGCCAGCTATGGGCAGTGTCAACCCCCCGGGTGAGTGGTTTAGGGTCTATAAGGAAGCAGGCTGGCGCCAGGCGGTGGTGGCACACGCCTTTAATCCCAGCACTCGGGAGGCAGAGCCAGGCAGATCGCTGTGAGTTTGAGGCCAGCCTGGTCTACAAAGGGAGTCCAGGACAGCCAAGGCTACACAGAGAAACCCTATATTGAAAAACAAAAACAAAACAGTCTGGAAAAACAAAAACAAAAACAAAACAAAACAAACAAAAAAAGAAAGCAGACTAAGCAATGGTCTTAGTTAGGGCTGTATTGCTGTGAAGAGACACCACCAGGGCCATGGCGACTCTTATAAAGGAAAACATTTAATTTGGGGGTGGTGGTGGTGGTATCTTACAGTTTCATGGGTTTGGTTCATTACTGTTAGGGTGGGAAGTGTGGTGGCATGCCGGCAGATAGGTGCTGATGAGAGGGTTCTACATCTTCATGCGGAAAGGCAGCAGGAAGAGACAGAGGCATACCAGGCTCAGCTTGAGCATCTGAGAAGTCAGCTCTGTCCCCACAACAACTCACTTCCTCCAGCAAGGCCACGCCTCCTAATAGTGCCACTCCCTGTGGGCCAAGCGTTCAAACACAGGAGTCCATAGGGGCCATGCATATTCAAACCACCACAGGTCTCTGTGAGGAGCAAGCCAGCACGCCTCCATGGCCCCTGCTCCCGTTTCCGTCGCCAGGTTCCTGCCTTGGTTTCCCTCGATGGACTGGGACGCAGGATATGTGAGCCAAAGGAACCCTTTCCTCCCCAAATTGCTTTTGGTCCTGGTCTTTATGAGAGTGATAGAACCCTGACTAGGACAGTGGGTGATTATCTTGAGTATTAATTAATGCGGGAGGGCCCAGCCAGCCCACTGTGGGCAGCACCATCCCTAGGCAGATGGTCCTGGGCTGAATAAGAAAACTAGCTAAACATGACTCTATGAGAAGGCCAGAGAGTGAGCCAAAAAACAGCATTCCTCCATGGCTCCTGCCTTGATTTCTCTCAGTGAATGAACTATGACCTGGAAGTAGTAGCTAAATAAATCCTTTTCTTCCCTAACTACTACTTCTTCTTCTTCTTCTTCTTCTTCTTCTTCTTCTTTTTCTTCCTCCTCTTCCTCTTTCTCCTCCTCTTCCTCTTATCCTCCTCTTCTCTTCTTCCTCATCCTCTTCCTCCTCCTCTCTCTCCTCCTCTTCCTCCTTCTCCTCTTCCTCTCTTCCTCTTCTTCCTCCTCCTCCTCCTTCTTTTTCTTCTTCTTCATGGCATTTTGTCAACAGTCACAAAAGGAAACTAGGATGATACATTAACTCCTTTTGCGACCAAATCCTAGACAAGAAGCAACTTTGTGAAGGGCCATGGTGGCACACACCTTTAATCCCAGCACTCAGGAGACAGAGTCAGGGAGATCTGAGTTTGAGGCCAGCCTGGTCTACAGTGCAAGTCCGGGACAGACAGGGCTATACAGAGAAACTCTGTCTGAAACCACGCCCCCCCCCCACACAAAGAATTGTACCACTGAACTAACTCCTTAGCCTCTGGATAGTAATAATTAACAACAGTAATAATAATAATAATAATAATAATAATAATAATAATAACAACAACAATTATTATTATTATTATTATTATAGTTTTGGGTGTGCATATTTATGTGAGTGTGTAGTGTATTTGCACAGATACAGCTGAGTGCAGGTGTACGGTATCTGTGAAGGTCCTGGGACAATCTCAAGCATCAATCCTTGCTTTCCACCTTGTGGGAAATGAGGTCTCTCCTGGTTCATTGCTGTGTACACCAGACTAGCTGGCTCTTGAGTTCCCTGGAGTCTCTTGGCTCAGCTTCTCATTTTACCATAGGATCTTTGGGATTGCAGATGCGAGCTGCCGCTGGCTTTACATGGCTCAGGGGTCTGACTCAGGTCCTCATGCCGCAAACCAACCAAGCTGTCTCCCCAGCTCCTGGTGTTTATAATGTTTATTTTTATTTTGTGTGTATAGGTGGTCTGCCTGCATGTATGTCTGTGTACCATGTGTGTGCAGTGCTTGCAGAAGCCAGAAGAGAGGGATAAATTCCCTGGAATTGGAGTTACAGACATGTGGGAGCTGGGAGTTGAACCCAGGTCCTCTGAAAGAGCAGCTGGTGGAGCTAGGCGGTGGTGGCGCATGCCTTTAATCCCAGCACTTGGGAGGCAGAGGCAGGTGGGTCTCTGTGAGTTCGAGGCCAGCCTATGCTACAGAGTGAGTTCCAGGGCAGCCGGAGCTGTTACACAGAGAAACCCTGTCTCGAAAAACAAAAAAACCCAAAAAAAAAAGAAAAAGAAAAGAAAAGAAAGAAAGAACAGCCAGTGCCAGTGCTCTTGACCACTGAGCCATCTCTCCAGCCCCTAGTTGGTTTTTTGGTTTTGGTTTTGGTTTTTTGAGACAGGGTTTCTCTGTGTTAGCTGTGGCTATCCTGGACTCACTTCGTAGACTAGGCAAGCCTCGAACTCACAGCAATCTCCCTGCCTCTGCCTTCTGAGTGCTGGGATTAATGGCGTGTGCCACCGTGCCTGGCTCTAGCCCCTAGTTTTTATTTCTGAAACAACAACAACAACAACAAACTCACTGTGTGACCCATGCTGGCCTCGAACTCCTGACCCTCTTGCCTTCTAAAGGCTGGTATAAGAGGTTTGTGCCATCAAGCTAATAATTCCTTTTCTTTTACACTAAAGACTCTTTGATGCTCTTTCCTGTATGTTCAGAGGGTTCCTCTCCCAGGAAGGCTCTTTGCCCTCTGGGATTCTCTCAGCCACCTGACCCCACAACTGCCTTTTATGACCAGGATCCACCCCACCCCCTACACATTTGCTCATTTAATTAATATATCGAGGCAGCTCATGTCCAGCTTGGCAACCAGCCTAGCTGTCCTAAGTTCAGAGTAACTGGCTTTTATTGTAATTATTAGCATTGCTGTGGGCCAGAACAGTCTCAGTTCCTGGGCCTTGAGGTTTCAGGGTGTCCCGTCTGTGTGGGGTGGGGATAGAGAAGCGTGAGCCCTGGGTGGTGGTGGTGGGGGCGGGGAGGAAGGCAGAGGTGGGGGCAAAGTTCCTTTGTCCACTCTGTGTGACAGGATACAGGTGCCAGCCAGGAGAGGGACAGCCTTGCACACTGAGGCCAGGAGCCAGGACTCATGGGGCCTGCTGGCTTCCATGGCCGCCAGTGGATAGGAATCCTGCTCTCAGGTGAGGACTCTGCTTTCTGCAGACAGACTTTGCTGGGTGGTTGGGTGGCTGCAGGTGGAGGGAGGGAGGAAGGAAGGGAGGGGAGGGGGGGCAAAGACAGACACAGAGACAGAGACATAGTGGAGTCTGCACCAGGGAGAGACTGAGGTAGATGAGAGAGCAAGAGGGAGGGAGAGAAAGAAAGAGGGAGGGAGGGAGAGAGAGAGAGAGAGAGAGACAGACAGACAGACAGACAGACAGACAGACAGAGGCAGAGAGAGCGAGTGCCTAATAGAGACAGATGAATGGTAGTGAGACAAGTTAAGGGTTGTCACAGCCCAGTGGTCCGCACATCAGTGTGGGATGGGTATGAAATTTACATCTAATGAGCATCTGAGATGAAAGGGGCCGGATAATTGGCTCTATGGTTAAGAGAACGTGTGCAGCTTTGAGGGCCTGATCTCTGATCCCAGAACCACGTGACAAGCCACATATGGGCTCATTGCAAGCCTGTACCCTCAGCTTTGTGGGAGGAAGATGGAAGGGTTTCTGGAGATTTTTTGGCTGCCCCCCCCCCCAAAATGACCTTCCCATTCAGGGAGAGACTTTGCCTCAAAGAAATAAGGTGAAGAGAGATCGGGAAGATAGGTGGTGATCTTTGCCCTCTGTGCACGCGCAGGCATGGGCATCCACACATACATGTGTGCATTCATTGTAAACATGCATACATGACACGCACGCACACACATTTGCACATACACAGACATTGGGGTTGCTGAGTATTTTGATAAAGCAAAGTGCTTGAGGGTGAAGATATAATTTTATGATGGGTCCTCCGAAGAGATGAGGGCTCCCCCGCCCCAAGTCAGAGCTTCGTGGCTGACTTGAAGGTCCGACAGACTCCAGATCCTCTCAAGAGGCTAAGCTATCAGTTGTGTGCACAGATCCACCATGAAGTTTGCTTCCTCCCAGTGGGGACTAAAGTCGGGATAGAAGAAGGAAGGGGGAGGACAGGCTGGGGACTTTTTCTAGAGGAAGTTCTTTCCCATCCAGGCAGGTGGGTGACGAGGTCCATCACTCCTGTGGGATCCGGGGTCCTAAACTCTAACTGCATTGGAGGCAGAGCGGTGCAGGTAATAAAAGGGTCAGCACCATCTCTGTGACTAAGTGCTAATAAGAGACTATGTTTGTGTCTCTAGGAGTCAAATCTAAGGGGTTGTGAGTGTTAAGAAACCAGTCTACCACTGAGCCATGACCCCAGCCCCTCACTGGGGGATTCTAGGCAGGGACTCTACCACTAAGCCACCGCCCCCCAGCCTCTCACTGGGGGATTCTAGGCAGGGGCTCTACCACTGAGCCAAACCCCCTCCCCTCACTGGGGGATTCTAGGCAGGGGACTCTACCACTGAGCCACGCCCCCAGCTCCTCACTGGGGGATTCTAGGCAGGGGACTCTACCACTGAGCCACACCCCCTCCCCTCACTGGGGGATTCTAGGCAGGGACTCTACCACTGAGCCACGCCCCTAGCCCCTCACTGGGGGATTCTAGGCAGGGGCTCTACCACTGAGCCACGCCCCCAGCTCCTCACTGGGGGATTCTAGGCAGGGGACTCTACCACTGAGCCACGCCCCAGCCCCTCACTGGGGGATTCTAGGCAGGGGCTCTACCACTGAGCCACGCCCCCAGCTCCTCACTGGGGGATTCTAGGCAGGGGACTCTACCACTGAGCCACGCCCCCAGCCCCTCACTGGGGGATTCTAGGCAGGGGCTCTACCACTGAGCCACACCCCCAGCCCCTCACTGGGGGATTCTAGGCAGGGGACTCTACCACTGAGCCACGCCACCAGCCCCTCACTGAGGGATTCTAGGCAGGGATTTTAGTTCTGAGTTGCAGCTCTAGGTCCTAGATGGTCTTAAAAAGTGAAGAAGGAGCTTCATGTGCCTTCCTTAAAGATAGACTGAATGGTAGAAGAGAACACAGTAATAATTGGGACCTGGTAACAGCACTCCCACCCCCTGCTCTCTCTCTCTCTCTTTCTCTCTCTCTCTCTCTCTCTCTCTCTCTCTCTCTCACACACACACACACACACACACATACACACACACACGCACACACACACAGAAACACAATGTTTTTCAAAAACATAGGTTTCCCTGCATAGCCCTGGCTGTCCTGGAACTTGCTCTGTAGACCACGCTGGCCTAGAGCTCACAGAGAGCCACCTGCCTCCGCTTCCCAAATACTGGGACTAAAAGTGTGCACCACCACCGCCACCACCCGGCCAGTTTACCTATATTTATTACCACACCTAGCACCACTCTAGATTGCAAAATACCATGCCAAACTTACCAGATGTGGAAACGGGCATTCCTCGTGTCACAGGACCAGTAAGCAGGAAGGACATTAAGGCAGAAAGGGTTTTATTTGGCTCACAGTTCAAGGGTCCAGTCTACCACGCGACAGGAGCACGAGGCAGCTGGTCACATTATGCCAACAACCCATGAATGCTGTGCTCAGTTCCTTTCTCATTTTGAGTCAGGATCCCGGCCGAAGGAATGGTGCCGCCCACAGTGGACGGGTCTTCCTACTTCAAACGACCTAATGGAGATAATTCCCTACGGGCATGCCCTGTGTCCCAGGTGATTTTAGATTTCAACAAGTTGACAGTTGAGATTAACCATGACAATAAAGGTCCAGGAACGAAACTCCCTGTATATGATCTTAGAGTTCCCTCCGTGGAGGATGGTCTGGCAGTGGCTTTTCCATCTGCTCCTGTTCCTCCTCTGTCCACTTCTGCCTCTACATTGATCTTTCTTTTCCCTTCTCCTTTTTTTGGAGGGTGGGGGGTGGGGGTGTTTTCGGTTTTTCAAGACAGGGTTTCTCTGTGTAGCCTTGCCTGTCCTGGACTCGCTTTGCAGACCAGGCTGGCCTTGAACTCACAATGATCCACCTCCCTCTGCCTCCTGAGTGCTGGGATGAAAGTATGAACCACCACTGCCTGGCTCTCTCCATTTTGTTTTTTAAGTGACGAGAGTTAGGGTTCTGGGGTCTCCTTATGTAGACCAGGTGGGCCTTGAACTCACAGAGCTCTTCGTCCTGCCTCTGTCTCCTGAGTGCTGGGCTTAAAGGTGTGAGCCATCGAGCCAGGCTTTGTTCTTGTTGTTGTTTGACTTCTGTTTTGAGACAGAGGCTTGCTATGGGTGACAGGCTGGCTTCAAACATGGGATCCTCCTGCCTTTGACACCTGAGTCCTGGGAGAGATTACAGGCCAGCACTGCTCTGAAGACACAACAGCTATACCATTCCATCTCTCTTTCCCTCAGTGTCTCTCCTCTCTCTCCCCCCCGCAGCTTCACTTCTGACCGCATGGAACCCTCCGGCAGCCGCCCGCTTCACCCGCCACGCTGACCTGCTTAGCAACCCCGAAAGGGAGAGAGGTACGCTGCCTTTGGATGCTCTTCCCAGACACCCCCAACTCATGGCGGGCCGCGTGATGAGAGCACAGAAAACGAGCTCACGCTTGTTCATGCATCTGTGTTTACAGAGTGTCTTACTTAATTAAGGGTTCTATGGCTGTAATCAAACTAGCTAGCACAACGAATCCCATGTTAACACATGACTACTCAATGAGAACCAGCCCTTTTTCTATTTGCCCCCGAGATAGCATTGTTGATCCTAAGTCCAGTGTGTAGCTCAACGTCAGGCTTTCTTGGACTTACGATAGTCTAGGCGCCGGAGGCTAAGCACAGCTCACACAGTGCATCCCTTAGGCCCAGGCCAGCTCCCCTCCGCGGCTGTTACTCTTCTGGGAAGCCATCCCATAGTACTAGCATCTCCAAAACGCTATGGTCTTCTGTTGCAACTGGGCTATATTTTTACCAGTAGCTTCTTCTGAGCTCTCTTCAGGAACGCGAACACTGCCAAGCCCCACCCCCCAACTTCTCTCCGTGACTCCTTCAATCCTGGGGCTTTGGCTGCAGCTGAGGCTACACTTTCACCAGTGGCCTCTCCTGGGCAGCCTCCAGCCCTCCCATACAGTTGCCAAGCCTTAACCTGTTCTCCTTGACCTCTCCACGCCTACAAAACCAGTACTGCCTGGGTGACTCTTCCCAAGGTCAACTACCAGCATGAGACGCAGCCTCAGACCCCTCTGGACAGCAGCTCCTGTATGCTGACCCTAAGGAAACACTTTGCAGACCATTTCTACCACAACCATGCTGGTCTCCTCTTGATTCTTCAGCCCCAGCTGACCAGCATCTACCGACCGTCCCAGTAAAGCAAACATTTCAAGTTAGTGGTTCTTAAGTCAACATGGTGAATGACCCCGATAGTCTTTTTTTTTTTTTTTTTTTAGCCTTGGCTGTCCTGGACTCTCTTTGCAGACCAGGCTAGCCTTGAACTCACAAAGATTTCCCTCCTGAGTGCTGGGATTAAAGGCACGCGCCACCACTGCCCGGCCGATAGAGTTTTTAATGGACTTTCAAAACTTCCCTCTGAAACTTCCCAAGGCAGGCTTTTACAGTCTTCCCTTCTCTCAGCATGAGCTTCTAAGTTCTATAGCTAGTTACTGAGCTCTGAGAACTCAATGGCTTTTCTTTTTTTTCTTTTTTTGGTTTTTTTGAGGCAGGGTTTCTCTGTGCAGCCTTGGCTGTCCTAGACTTGCTTTGTAGACCAGCCTGGCCTTGAACTTACAGCGATCCACCTGCCTCTGCCTCCACCACACCCGGCTCAATATGTCTTACTTTTTTTTCTTATTCTTTTTCTTTCTTTTTTTTGTTTTGTTTTGTTTTGTTTTTGAGGCAGAGTTTCTCTGTGTACCCTTGGCTGTCCTGGAACTCACTCTATAGACCAGGCTGGCCTCAAACTCACAGCTCAATGCCTTTTCTAACCCAAAGTCCCAGAGTCCTTCCCCCTTCCTCCAACAAAAACATGATCAGGTCTGTCGCAGCAATATCCCAGGGCCCAGTACTAATTTATGTCTTAGTTAAGGTTTTCTATAAAGAACCTTAGGGAGTGTCTTAGTCACTGTTCTATTGTTGTGAAAAGATACTGATGTGTCCTGGCCCGCGGGACAAATCGAACCAGGGTTCACCTGAAAGAGGGAGTGGGGATTGAAAGTGGGGTACAGAGATGCGAGAAATAATAAGTCTGGAAATTTCTGATCAAGACTCACTTTAAAGCTGACTAGTTAGAATATCTATATATTATAGAGAGAGCAAGGTCAATGGGATCTATTCTAATCCCACTCACCCTAGCCCCCAGGCAAGAATACAATGGTCTGAGTAGCTCCATGTAAGAACTTCCTTGATCCTCTGGGTGGTTCCCAGTTGGGACTTCCCTACTTCTTTCCAAGGTAAATAGTCCAAGGATAACCTAGAACACAAGACCTCCTCCCGCAAAGGTCAGGAACTCGAAGGTCACAGCGTGTAGCCTAGGCACGGGATTTCTGACACGGCAGAATTTGGCACGGCTCCCCACAAGATACCACAACTAACTCTATAAAATAAGACGATTAAGTGGGGCTTGCTTACAGTTTCAGAGGTACGGTGGGGAGCATGGCAGACACAGAGCTAGAGACATAGTTGAGAGTTCAGGTAGCAGGGGAGAGAGAGAGAGAGAGAGAGAGAGAGAGAGAGAGAGAGAGAGAGAGAGAGAGAGAGAGAGAGAGAGAGACTGAGCTTGGCATGGGCTTTTGAAACCTCAAAGCCCACCCCCCAGTGACACACTTCCTCTAACAAGGCCACACCTTCTAACCACACCTTCTAATCCTTTCAAAGAGTTCCACTCTCTGGCGACTAAGCATTTAACTGTAGACTAACCATCTACAGTGAGATCTGGCAACCCCTTCTGGTGGGCAGGCATACATTGAAGGTGAAACACTGTATACTTAAATAAATAAATCTAAAAAAATTATTTATTTATTTATTTATTTATTATGTATACAGTGCTCTGCCTGCATGTAGGCCTTCAGGCCAGAAGAGGGCATTAGGTTACATTCTAGATGGTTGTGAGCCACCATGTGGTTGCTGGGAATTGAACTCAAGACCTCTGGAAGAGCAGTCCCCCCCTGGAGACCGTTTTTTTTTAATTTAGACCACCACAGGGAGGAAAGGGTTTATTTGGCTTACATATCGTGGGTCACAATCCACTGAAGGAACTCAAGATAGAAACTCAAATATTTCAGGACCCTGGAGGCAGGAGCATCCCAGAGGCCATGAAAGAGTGCTGCTTACTGGATTGTTCCCGGTGGCCCCGCTCAGCCTCCTTTTATACAGACTACCAGCATGCAGGGGAGTCACAGCCTACAGTGTGCTGAGCCTCCCTACATCAACCGTCAGTCAGGAAAACGTGCCACAGATTTTCCCACAGGCCAGCCCGGCAGGGGCATTCTCTCAGTTAAATAGTTGAGTTTCCCTCTTCCCAAATGACTCTCGCTTGTGTCAAGTTGACATACAACAGAGACGCCTCTCTCTGGGTTCCATACATGTTCCGGTCTCCTTTCTGTTGCTGTACTAAAACACTCTGACCGAAAGCAGATCCGGGGAGGGAAGGGTTAATTCCACCTTAACATTTCTAGGGCCTAGTCCTTCATTGGTGGAAGTTGGGGGGCCCAGAACTCAAGGCAGAAAACTGAAGCCAGGAGTCACGTGATTCTCGGCAGTATTACCTCTGATTAGGGGGAACTCACTGAGCCAAAAAAAAGTACAGCAGGAACCACAGAGGAATGCTGCTCGGCTCACTCAGGCTCAGGCTTGGCTAGCTTTTTTTTTTTTTATACAGCCCAGGACCACCTGATTAGGGAATGGTGCCACTCACAGTGGGCTGTGCCCTCCTGCATCAATTAAAACCTACAAGATAATCAACCTCTCATAGACATATCTACAGACGAATCTGATGAAGGCAATTGATTCAGTTAAGACTCTTTGCAGATGATTCTAGGCCAATTCAAGTTGACAGTTAATGCTTAATAGGGCAGTAACCAAGGTTCCCAAGAGGAGACATGGGATTGGTCTAGCTAAGTTCTTGTGAGGGCTGGTTCAGTCAGTCATGTTGAAGGCAGCAGGTAAAGGGATGGACTGTAGCTGTCATGGCTGTGGGTAAGGCAGGGGTTGGCTAAGAAATGGCTAGAGGCTCTTGCTGTTGTTAGGAGTTGGGTTCTCAGAGACTGGAGAGATGGCTCAGAGGTTAAGAGCACTGGCTGCTCTTTCAGAGGTCCTGAGTTTAATTCCCAGCAACCACATGGTGGCTCACAACCATCTATAATGAGATCTGGCGCCCTCTTCTGGCCTGCAGGTGAACATTGTACATAATAAATAAATAAATAAATACATACATACATACATACATACATACATACATACATACATACATACATACATATAAAAAAGAAAGAGTTGGGTTCTCAAGCTGGGCAGTGGTGGCACACCCTTTTAATCCCAGCACTTGGGAGGAAAAGGCAGGTAGATATCTGTGAGTTTGAGGCCAGCCTGGTCTACAGAGCGAGTTCTAGGACAGCCAGGGCTGGAACTACAGCCCTACAAAGAAACACTGACTTGAAAACAACAACAGCAGCGACAACAACAACCAAATTTCGCTTCTCTTTTGCATCAACATAGAATGGCCTTGTGTATTAGTTACAGTCAAGACTTATTTTTACATGTGTGTGTCTACCTATGGTGCCCAGAGGAGGATATCAGATCCCTTGGAGCTGGAGTTCCAGGTGGTTGTGAGATGCCCGATGTGGATGCTGGGAATTAAATTTGGGTCCTCTGCAAGGGCAGCTGGTGATCTTAACCACTGAGCCATCTCTCTCTCCAGACTCAATTGCTTTCCTTGTGACGGTAACGGTTGAAGGGAGGAAGGGTTTATTTTAGCCCATATGTAAGGAGATCCAGCCCGCTGTGGTAAGAGGGGCATGGAAGCAGGTGGCGACTGTTTCTCGGCAGAGCAGAGACAGTGCTGGAAGGGGGAGCCAAGCAATAACCCTTAAAGCTACTCTCTCAGGGTTTCACCTCCACCCACCCAACCACACAGCCTCTCAGCTAGCACCAGCAGCTGGGGCCCAGGAACTGTGGGAGACATCCTGATATCCCCTGACATGCCCCTCACCTTCTGCATCATCTCCACAGTCCCGTTCAATGGTGCCGGGAGAACTGAACGAGGATGCGAAAAGTTCACACCATTGGCGCTGGAGAGATGGGCCAGCATTAAGAGCACTTGTTGCTCTCGCAGAGGCCATGACATCAGTTCCCAGAACCCACACAGCAGCTGACAACCACCTGTAACTTCTGCTCCAAGGAAGTCCAGCGCCCTCTCCTGGCCTCCACAGGCACTGCACACATGTGTGCTTATAATCACACACAGAGGAATACACATGAAAAATAAACCTCTTTTTTTTAAACGTTCACACATAGTTCAAGCATACTGGTGTTAGACTGGACACCCAGTGACTCTAGTACGTCTCCAGGGTGTCTTTTTGGCCATTCTGGTCCTTTCCAGTCTCCTCGGATCCTTCTGTGACTATTCTGCTCTTCTAAGTGTGAATCTCTGCCCTGCCGCCATTACTTCTTCCTCTCACTCTCTGCAGCTCTACTGGACAAGCCCACCCTCTCAGCCATCCAGAGCACTGTCTCAGAGCAGAGGGAAATGGCCATCTTCTACTGCGACACCAAGGCTGACAATGCCACCATCCACTGGGTCGTCAACAACTCTCCTCTCGTGTTGAATGAGCGCATGATGCTGTCTGCAGATGACAAGACCCTCACCATCCTCACTGTTGACCGAGGGGATGCAGGGTCTTACCAGTGCAACGTGTGGCATGATGCTGAGGTTCGGAGAAGTAACATCGCCATGCTGGGTGTGAACTGTGAGTCTTCCGGTTTCCTTTATTCATTGCTGACGCTCACTTCCTTGGCACCCGCATCCAGTCCCATGCTCTAAAATGGCGCCTCTTAAATGAAAATGGAATCTAGAAGTAAAGACTTTGTCTAACACATGAGGCCCTGGATTTGATCCAAAGCACAGACCCACAGGACAGAAAACAAATGTAGGCTTTAAGCAGGAAACTGATATTCATATAGGATTCAATCAGAAATATCCGACGTAGTAAATTAAAACCCATGTTTCTAAACAATACTTTGATAAGAAAGGCACCTCCATCAGATCCCCTCCTCCATCAGATCCCCTCCTCCATCAGATCCCCTCCTCCATCAGATCCCCTCCTCCATCAGATCCCCACTTCCATCAGCTCCTCACCTCCATCAGATGCCCTCCTCCATCAGATCCCTCCTCCATCAGATCCCTACCTCCATCAGATCCCCACCTCCACCAGATCCTCACCTCCACCAGATCCCCACCTCCATCAGATCCCCACCTCCATCAGATCCCCTCCTCCATCAGATCCCCACCTCCACCAGATCCCCACCTCCATCAGATCCCCACCTCCATCAGATCCCCACCTCCATCAGATCCCCTCCTCCATCAGATCCTCTCTTCCATCAGATCCTCACCTCCATCAGATGCCCTCCTCCATCAGATCCCCTTCTCCATCAGATCCCCACCTCCATCAGCTCCTCACCTCCATCAGATTCCCTCCTCCATCAGATCCCTCCTCCATCAGATCCCCACCTCCATCAGATCCCCACCTCCACCAGATCCTCACCTCCACCAGATCCCCACCTCCATCAGATCCCCACCTCCATCAGATCCCCTCCTCCATCAGATCCTCACCTCCATCAGATCCTCTCTTCCATCAGATCCTCACCTCCATCAGATCCCCACCTCCATCAGATCCCCTCCTCCATCAGATCCCCACCTCCACCAGATTCCCCACCTCCATCAGATCCCCACCTCCATCAGATCCCCACCTCCATCGGATCCCCACCCCCTTGGAATTGAGTGGAGAAGAATGTAAGTGATCTGATGCTGGTTCTAAGGTCTCTGCCATACTTTCCCCCACCCTCTCAGATGGTCCTGACCCTGTGACAATCAAGCTGGACTCCGGAGTAGCCACTGGGGATGTGGTTGAGGTGATGGAAGGCCACCCTGTGAACTTCTGGGTGGAAACACAGTCTTGCCCTACACCTGCCTATACCTGGTATCTCCCCACTGACTCCATCCAGTCCCCTACCACAGGGACACTCACTATCCATGCGGTGTCCAGGGAACATGAAGGCATGTACAGGTGCCTAGTGAACAACAGTGCCACCAGGTTGTCCCAACTGGGTGTTGTCCAAGTCCAAGTGCTTGGTGAGTTATTTTCTGGTTTCTCTTCTGCATCTTTGGGGATCAGAAGCTGAGGTTTCACACGGGACCAGAGACTTAATCTGGGATTTGGGGTATTCTGTGGTTACCAGGGTGCATTTGGAGTCTAGGTGATGTTTTATTTTATTTTATTTTATTTTATTTGGTTTTTCTTTTCTTTTTCTTTTTCTTTCTTTCTTTCTTTCTTCTTTTTCTTTTTTTTGTTTTGTTTTTTGAGACAGGGTTTCTCTGTGTAGCCTTGGCCATCCTGGACTCACTTTGTAGACCAGGCTGGCCTCGAACTCACAGTGATCTGCATGCCTCTGCCTCCCAAGTGCTGGGATTAAAGGCGTGCGCCACCACCGCCTGGCTTTCTAGGTGATGTTTTAAAGAAACAGAGATAGCAGTCACATTCTCAAGGAAAAGCTAAGCTGCAGAGTCAAGCCTCCATGCCATATACACACCTCAGTATTTGAGGGGGAGGCAGAGGTCGGATGCCTGTCTATGTGGTGGGTCGCAGAGCAGGCCTGTTACCTCAGGGAAGGACACAGCTCCAGCCTGCCACATCTTCAAGACCTTCTTGGCTCTCCGTGGGTGTCCATGGTTTGATTCTCTGCATGGGAAGGAGTTGTGTGTCTATATAGACAAATTAATACAACCCTCACTCCATACACACTAGAATAATTATTATATGCTCAGGCTACTCTCACATATACAACAGACACACACAACTTGTATACATACGCACAACACACAATACCTGAGGCATACAACACACTCAGGGAAGATACAAATAGGTATAACACACGCATAATGGATACATATACTCAATACAAAATGCAGAGCAAGCATATCAAAGACATACAATGCACACACATACTGTAGACACTGACCCACACGCAGGCATGATCTATTTTATATGTGTGTGCATGTTTTGTGTACAGGCATGGATATGCACCATGTACGTGCAGTACCCGTAGAGGCCAGAAGGGGAAATCAGATCCCCTGGAACTGGAGTTACAGATGATTGTGAGCTGCTGTGTGGGTGCTAAGGACCAAACCCAGCTCCTCTGCAAGCGTAGCCAGGGCTCTTAACCACTGAGTTACCTCTCCTGCCCCAGCCACTCATATGTATGACCTGTATAGGACACATGGCACACATACACAACACAGAGATGCATGTATCACATACAACACATGAGGAATAATACTGAAGCTCATGACACACTTACATAAAACATATAAACATGCACATGACACGCATACACGTCAGAGACACTCAGCATCCACCTCGAATCAGAACCACTCAAATCTCTGACACTTAAGACATAAAACATAGCCAGGCGTGGTGGCGCATGCCTTTAATCCCAGCACTAGGGAGGCAGAGGCAGGAGGATCGCTGTGAGTTCGAGGCCAGCCAACCAAACAAAAAGACATAAAACATTATATATATATTGTATTAGCTGGGCATGGTGGCACACTTTAATTCCAGCATTCAGGAGTCAGAGACAGGTGGGTCTCTATGAGTTCAAGGCCAGCCTGGTCTACATAGCAAGTTGCGGGACATAAAAGAGAGATCCTGTCTCAAACCCCTCTCCCCATAAAAACATATAAACCTATTTCACAACCTCCATATATGTAAAACTGATACAAACTATACAGACAGACTCAACATGTAATCTCAGCTTTTGGATTGTAAGTTGAAGGGTGGGCGGGGAGATGGCTCAAGGCATCAAGCATTTGCTTGAAGACCTGAGTTTGATCCTTAGAACCCATGAAGAGGGAGAAAGAGTCAACCCTGCAGAATTGTCCTCTGACCTTCACATACACAGTGTCATATGCCTGCCCCATATGCCATATATATGCATACATAGTACTGCTTGACTGTATACACGTATACATAATATTAATTGGCTGTATATACATGTACATAATATTGACTGACTCTGTGTGTGTGTGTGTGTGTATACATGTGCCACAGTGTAGGTCACAGTGTAGGTCACAGAACAGGTTGGCTTATTCCTTTCCTCATTTGAGCCCTGAAAATCACACTCAGGTCATTAGACTTGCAGGAAAGAAGGAAGTACCTTTACCCACTGAGCCATGTTACCACCCAAGTAAAACAAATTAAAGAAAAACCTTCAAGGCTACATAGTTTAAGGCCAGTGTGTGTAACTTAGTGAGACCCTGCCTCAGAATACCACTGAATTCAATGCTCCATGGTAGAATGCCTGACTACAAGCCCCGAGTGAGGGGCTGGGGGTGTGGCTCAGTGGTAGAGCCCCTGCCTAGAATCTCCCAGTGAGAAGCTGGGGGCGTGGCTCGGTGGTAGAGTCCCTGCCTAGAATCCCCCAGTGAGGGGCTGGGGGCGTGGCTCGGTGGTAGAGTCCCTGCCTAGAATCCCCCAGTGAGGGGCTGGGGGCGTGGCTCAGTGGTAGAGCCCCTGCCTAGAATCCCTCAGTGAGGGGCTGGGGGCATGGCTCAGTAGTAGAGCCCCTGCCTAAAATCCCCCAGGGAGGGGCTGGGGGCGTGGCTCAGTGGTAGAACCCTTGCCTAGAATCCCCCAGTGAGGGGCGAGGGGTGTGGCTCAGTGGTAGAGCCCCTTCCTAGAATCCCCCAGTGAGGGGCTGGGGGCGTGGCTCGGTGGTAGAGCCCCTGCCTAGAATCCCCCAGTGAGGGGCTGGGGGCGTGGCTCGGTGGTAGAGCCCCTGCCTAGAATCCCCCAGTGAGGGGCTGGGGGCGTGGCTCAGTGGTAGAGCCCCTGCCTAGAATCCCCCAGTGAGGGGCTGGGGGCGTGGCTCAGTGGTAGAGCCCCTGCCTAGAATCCCCCAGTGAGGGGCTGGGGTGTGGCTCAGTGGTTGAGCCCCTGCCTAGAATCCCCCAGTGAGGGGCTGAGGGTGTGGCTCAGTGGTAGAGCCCCTGCCTAGAATTCCCCAGTGAGGGGCTGAGGGTGTGGCTCAGTGGAAGAGCACTCGTTTAGAATTTAGGAGGCCCTATGTTGAGTTCCTGATACCACAAAACAAACAACAAAAAATATATGGACCCAGGCAATATACATATGCATACCAGACATATAGCAGTCTTCCACAAAGCATGTAAGAACACTGAATATGTACCATAACATATACAATATCACAGATATGGAAGATACACTCAGATACAAAATGTGTGTGTGTGTGTGTGTGTGTGTGTGTGTGTAACATGGAGTGTATGTGCATGCTGCTCACACATTTCACATTCACAACCCACCACATAGAACAGGCACAAAAACAGCGGTCCTTACAAACACACTCAAATCTCACATACTCTTTTTCGAGACAGGGTTTCTCTGTGTAGCCTTGGCTGTCCTGGACTCACTTTGTAGACCAGGCTGGCCTCAAACTCACAGAAATCCGCCTGCCTCTGCCTCCCCAGTGCTGGGATTAAAGGGATGCGCCACCATGCCTGGCCACTTAACATTCTTTTTTTAAAAAATATTTTATTTCATTTTTAATTTATGTGCATTGGTGTGACGGTGTCAGATCTTAGACTTACATACAGTTGTGAGCTGCCATGTGGGTGCTGGGAATTGAACCTGGGTCCTTTGGAAGAGCAGGCATTGCTCTTAACCACTGAGCCATCTCTCCGACCCCAAGAAACTTTGTTTTGTTTTCAGAGCTGAGGAGCAAACCCAGGGCCTTGTGCTTGCTAGGCGAGCACTCTACCACTGAGCTAAATCCCCAACCTTCACTTAACATTCTTACACTACGTTCATGAATGCCTGTTCATCCACAGAAGCCACCTGTGCTCCACAATATCCAGTACATGGTCCAGTAGCAAACACAAGCATGTACACACACACACACACACACACACACACACACACACACACACACACACACCCTGGAGAATGCAGGGTGGTTTTTGCTTTTATTGTTTTGAGACACAGTTTCATTATTCAGCCCCGCTGGCCTGTAACTGGCTACACAAACTAGGCTGGCCTTGGGCTCACAGAGATCCTCCTGCCTTCCAAGTGCTGGGATCAAAGCAATGTACCACTACTGCTATTGAGGCATCTTAGGAATCCTTGTTCCTGAGCCTGCATCCCTGTGTGTTTCCAGAAAAAATGACTGCACCGTATATCGATTTCCCAGCCTTGAGTCTTGTGGAGAATGAAACCTCTGTTTCTCTGACCTGCAAAACCAGCCATCAGGGGGTTGGTGTCCAATGGTTTCTGAGGGGTCAGCCCCTTAGGACTAGTGAGCACCTGACACTGTCACCCCAAAACAGAACTCTGACCATCCATGGCCTTCAGAGAGATGATACTGGGCCCTATGAGTGTGAGGTGTGGAACTGGGGTAGCCGGGCACGCAGTACTCCTCTGAGGCTCACCATCAACTGTGAGTAGTGGGGTCTGGGCCTACGCCTCCCTTCCTCCCTTCCTCCCTTCCCCCTTTCCCTACCACCACCTTTAAGAAGTCCGTTCTTTCTGGGCACAGTGGTACATAATCCCATAATCCCAACAGAGGAGATGCTGAGGCAGGAGGATTGCAAATTTGATGTGAACAATGATCTGAAAAGACAAACAAATACATAAAAGCAGCAACAAAGAAAAAAAAAAAAAGAAAGGAAAAGAGAAGGGGGAAAAAAGAGAAAGCCTTACCTTTTAGTTGTTCATCCCATCACACAGTAGGTTCTCAACCTGTGTGTCACTCTTTTAGTAATCTTCTAGCTCCAAAATATTTACGCTGTGATTAACAACGGTAGAAAAATTACAGTTAGGAAGTAGCAATGAAAATGATTTTATGGTTGTGGAGTCACCACAACACATGGGGAACTGTATTAAAGGGTCATAGCATTAAGAATACTGAGAACCACTTAATTTTAAACCCTGTCGATGCTCTTTTTTTTTTTTTAACTCTATTTTATTTTGGGGGGTATTGAAGCCTCTACCTCCCTTCTGCCACCTCCTTAACTGTGGGTAAGAGAGGAAGAAGGCTAGAGAGAAAGGGGGCGCAGACCCCTTTACTTCTCCCCCTGGCTGTTTAGAGTCAACTGGGTTCTTTTGGCATAATGCCAATATCCGTCAACAGCAAATGCTGCAAGCCGTTTCCTCCGAGCCGCCGTGTTGAAACATTTCTCTCTGTCCACCATACCATCCGTCTCTGGCCTCTCCAAACTGTTACATATCACATGCTGCCACCGCATACCACACGTTCTCTCTCCAGGCTCTCCTATTTATCCTCCTTAGAGTCCTAGACCATGCCCCTCCCCGTGCCACATGAGGCAGGCCACACGAGACAGTTATCCGCTGTGGACAAACTAAAGCCCAGACTAAAATCCCGCACTTGGGATTAAAACAAAAAGCGTTTTTACGTAACATACCCAAGTTTACAAGGAAACAAGAATTTCCATTACAAAACCCTTTTGAAGGCCGGGCATGAATCTGGGCGCCGGACAAAGCTGTGTCTCAGGCCTTACGCAACTCGTATACTGGTGTAGCAGACAGACCCTAAAAAAAGATAAACACGGGCCAGCGTGATTGCTCAGGGTGGAAGGGTGCCTGCCGCACAGCCTGACAACTTGAGTTCAGTCCTCAGGACCCACAGGGTGGAAGGAGAAACCCAGCTTCTGCACGTTGCTCTCTGACCTCTGCACGCATGCTGTGCCTCATGTATGCTTCTTGCCACAAATGAAGGAACATGTAATAAAAAGAAACAAGAGGCATAGGCTGATAAGACAGGTCAGGGAGATTACTACACCCACCTGCACATATCCATACATACACAAACATACACGTACTCACAAGTTTCCAACAAAAACCAAAGCTGGGTGTGGTGGTGCATGCCTTCAATCCCAGCACTCCGGAGGCAAAGACTGGTGGTTCCTGCAAATTTGAAACCATACTGGTCTACATAGTGAGTTCTAGGATAGCCAGGGCTACATATAGAGAGACCCTGTCTCAAAACAAACAAACAAACAAAACACACACACACACAAAACATCTAACACAAAACAAAATAACAGAACCCATAAAAGTCTGTGTTTCCCAGGTAATAGCTAGAAGTCCTCTGGTTCAAACCAAGGAGGAAAACTAAGCCTCCTATGGTTGGTTGTACATGCTGCCTTCCTAGTTACTCATAAGGCAGAGGCTGGAGGATCAGGAGTTCAAGGTCATTATTGGCTAAATAGTGAGTTTGAGACTAAGTCTTGGCTACTTGAGACCTCATCTCAAAACAAACTAAAGCCAGCCAGAAACCCAAAGGCTGCCCAGTGGGTGTGGTGCATGCCGCCTTTAATCCCAGCACTTGAGGAGGCAGAGGCCATCCTGATCTACAGAGTGAGTTCCGGGACAGCTAGGGCTACACAGAGAAACCCTGCCTCAAAAAACAAAACAAACAAAAGAAAAAAATTAAAAAATCACCAAAATAACAACAATGATGATGACAACAACAAACTACCCCAAGCAAAACAGAAACAAGCAAAAAAAAAAAAAAAAAAAAAAAAGAGTAGAAGAGAGGAAAAAAAATAAACCTGGCAATTTTGCCCATGGCATTGTAGGCTCATGATGTTTGACTTTGCAGATGGTCCTTATCGAGTGGACATCACCCAGGGCTCAGCATCTGGAGTGGTCAGCACCATTGAGGCAATGCTCAACTCCAGCCTGACTCTGCATTGCTGGGGTGACTCCGAACCAGGTGCCAGGTATCAGTGGACCCATGAGCACTCCTCTGAGGTGCACACCGGGGAGCTGCTGGCCATTGACGCACTGAGGCAGGAACATCAGGGCATTTACAGCTGTATAGGCTCCAACAATGTCACTGGCTTGGCCCGATCTGCCTCTGTCCTGGTCAAGGTGGTGGGTGAGTTGCTCAATGCTCCTTTTGTCTAGAATACACATGTTCCCCCCACACTGCGTCTCTAGCCCCCCCACCCTTCCCCTAGCGTGGTCTGAAAGGTGACAGTGGCTAGCTAGATTTCTAGTCCAGAGCCATAGAATCTCAACTCCTCATGCCTCAGACAGCCTATACTTTCTTAACTTATACTTTTTAAACGGCCTAGCCATCTCTCCAGCTCAGCCTATACTTTCTATGATGCGCTCCAGCAATCTGTCTGAGTTGTTCAAACCTCGTCTTTCTTACCTGTGAATGGGTTTGCACTGTTAATTTAAAAGCTGTTTAATTATGTTTACGGGTATGTGCACGCGAATGCCCTCAATGGCCAGAAGAGGGCGTCAGATCCCCTGACACTGGAGTTATATAGGTAGTTGTGCACTTCCAGACCTGGATGCTGGGGAAGTTGTGATCTCTTTAAAAGCAGTATGTGCTCTTCACTGAGCCATCCCTCCAGTCTCATGACACGTGTGTGTGTGTGTGTGTGTGTGTGTGTGTGAAGTTCTCTGTATAGCCCAGGCTGGTCCTAGGTTTCTTTTTCTTTTTTCTTTCTACTTAGCACCAAGCCACGCCCCTAGCCCCTCACTGGGGGATTCTATACAAGTATTCTACTGCTGAGCAAGTTATTCTTCCTCCTCCTCCTCCTCCTCCTCCTCTTCTTCTTTGGTTTTCTGAGACAGGGTTTCTCTGTGTAGCCTTGGCTGTCCTGGACTCACATTGTAGACCAGGCTGGCCTCGAACTCACAGCGATCCGCCTGCCTCTGCCTCCTGAGTGCTGGGATTAAAGCCGTGCGCCACCACCACCGGGTGAGCAAATGCTTCTCGGTACCCAGTACCAGTCAGTTATGGGATGAGCCTGCTACTATCTCCACCACACAGGAGAGGCTGAGACCTAATGTGAGAGGCCTGTCTCTGGTGTTGGAAACCATGCTAAGCACCCCACAGCACAGTTCTCGGTTGTCCTCCAAGCCAAAGATTCCACATAGCTTCCCAAATGACTCCATTCAGTGTCCACAGCAAGTGTCTGCTCTTGTGAAGACCGTTTGATAACTGGAGACATTGAGCCTTAGAGAAGCAAGCTAGTGACCTTGACTGATGCTCGCGGGAACTTAAATGAGACCGTGCACCAAGCTGTCCGTGCTTAGCACCTCCTAGACATCAGTGACCCCCATCCACTTCCTCGCCGTAACTGTCACCATTGCATCTTGTCACGTTTCTCTCGTGCATCATCGAATGTTCTAGTGGTTCCATGCGTGGTCCTATTTGATCTCCTCAAAGATCTATAGAGTTAGTAGATTAGTTACCTGGCTTGTTGCTGCAATAAAATCCCAGACAAAAGCACCTCAACGGGCTGGAGAGACGGCTCAGAAGTTACGAACTCCGGCTTCTCTGGTGAAGGATCTGAGTGTGGTTCCCAGCACACACATTGGGTGGTTCACGACTGCCTGCAACTCAAGTCTCATGGAGAGTCAATGCTTCTTGTCTCTGAGAGCACCTGCACTCACATAAACACAGACACATACACATACACACAGAGAGACACGTGTGCATGTGTGCACACACACTACACGGGGATAAAATTTTAACATAATAAAAAAAAAACCCAAATCTTTTAAACATGGAGACATAGTACAGGTACATAGTCCCAGTCACTTGGGAGGCAAAGGTCCCGCAGTTTTTTTGTTTTGTTTTGCTTTGTTTTGAGGATTTATTTATTATTATGTATACAGCATTCTGCTTGCATGTTCACCTGCAAGCCAGAAGAGGGCACCAGATCTCATTATAGACAGTTGTGAGCCACCACGTAGTCGCTGGGAATTGAACTCAGGACCCTTGGAAGAGCAGCCCGTGCTCTTAACTTCTGAGCCAGATCTCGAGCCAGGCCCCCAAGTTTTAAAGACATTTCTGGGCTATAGAGTGGCTGGACAGTGATGAGCTGTGCCTATGAACCAACATCAGTGTGTTTGAAATAGGTCTTTCTGTCTCTGTCTCTCTCATATATACATATTTATGGGCATACACACACACAGAGGGAGAGAGAGAGAGAGAGAGAGAGAGAGAGCGAGAGAGAGAGAGAGAGAGAGAGGGAGAGGAGAGAGAGAGAGAGAGAGAGAGAGAGAGAGAGAGAGAGAGAGAGAGAGAGAGAGAAAGAGAATATTTCTATCCTGACACTCCACAAACCAGGGCCACTTCCTCAAATCCTGGGCCCTCGTCCCTCTGAGAAAGGCTTAGGCAGAAATGGATGGGCAAACATCAGGCTATTTACAAATTCACCTGCTCTACATCAGAGATGATCAGCTGCAGTCTCCTCTCCTTTTTTTTTTTTCTTTTGTAGCATCCTGAATAATGGGTACTTCCTTCCCTCATTGTCACTGAGAAAATTTGGTTCTGGAATGAATTTAACTACCCAGAGTCACACTACCCCGGAAAGTCAAGGGATTTTTTTCCTTGTTCCATACCCCGAGCCAGCCACATAACCAGTTCTGCCAAACACATATTTATATACTGATCACCTCTCAAGGGTCCAGGTGCTTCCACAGACCTACCTATTTAACACAGATACTTACATGTTTAATCTTTCCAGCAACTCTATAGAAGTTATAGTAACCCGTGTTACCAAAGGTACAGTTGATGCACAGAGAGGTTTAGCACCGTGCCCAAAATCACACAGCTGGAAGGATGCTGTTCACACTATCAGTTGCTGGGTCCCAATGGTTGGGAAACAAGTTACTTGAGCTGTTGGTGAAGACAAAGCCAGAAGCTCTGGAATGGGGCTGGGGGCAGGGAAGAGAATGTGCCGAGTGCAAGTCTTGATTCTTTTCTCTTGACCAAGGTCCCCAGTTGTCCTCTCTGTCTCCTGGAGCCGTCGCTGGCATTGTCACGGGGATCCTGGTTGCCTTTGCTTTGGTGACAGGACTGGGCTGTTTCCTCTACAGAACAAAGGACAGATGGTAATAAGTAAGGGATCTGGGAGGCTAAGGAGGAGTGGCTGCTCTCCATGGTACTGAACCCTGTGTATGCACCCTGGGAATTTGGAGTGTTGGGGGGGCGGTCATTGCCCAGGAGCAGTAAGGGGATAGGGGTGGTGACAAGACAGAGCCTGAGGAAACAGACAAGAGCCCACCCACCACATGAGATGATGAGAGGTTTGGCATTTCAGGATCCGCAAGAAATCAGCTGACAATATGTACCCCAAGACTACAACACCCACCTCTGTGACGCAGAGCCCCCCAGAGCTCAGACCCAGTAAGTGACTCCACAGTCTAGGCTCTTGCGGCAGTGAGGGGTGGGGCAGAAGCTGCTGTGTGAAGCTCAGGACTCACCAGATGTGGTGGCTCACGCCTTTAATTCCAGCACTTGGGAGGCAGAGGCAGGTGGATCGCTGTGATTTGAGGCCAGCCTGATCTACAAAGGGAGTCCAGGATAGCCAAGGCTACACAGAGAAACCCTGCCTTAAAAAAAAAAGTGAAGGGTCTTGCAGCATCTAGAAGGTTTTCTATTTTAGTTTCTAAAATATTTTGAAAAACTAAAACCATTTTAAGAACTAAAAAAATTTAAAAATCACCTGGAGGTATAATTGAAGAGTGGTTATGAACTACCTGACATGAGTTCTCGGGATTAAACTTTGGTCCTCTGGAAAAGTAGCAAACACTTTTAACATCTGAGCCATCTTTCCAGCCTGATTTTCTTTCTTTCTTTTTTCTTCTTCTTCTTTTTTTCTTTTTTTTGAGACAGGGTTTCTCTATAAAGCCCTGGGTGTCCTGGAACTCACTCTGTAGACCAGGCTGGCCTCAAACTCACAGAGATCTGCCTGCCTCCAACTCCCAGGTGGATGCTGGGACTGAACATATGCACCACCATGCCCCTTTAAAATTTTTTGCTTTTCTCCCAGCGGTGGTGGCGCACGCCTTTTTAATATCAGCACTTGGGAGGCAGAGGCAAGTGGATCTCTGTGAGTTTGAGGCCAGCCTGGTCTACAAAGTGAGGCCAGGACATCCAAGGCTACACAGAGAAACCCTGTCTTGAAAAACCAAACCAAACCAAACCAACCCCCCTCCAATATATGTTTTGCTTTTAAACTTGAAATAGGGTCTTTCAAGTTGCCCATGTAGCCTTGAACTTGGTGTGGTAGCTCAGGGAGGATTTAAACTGTAATCCTTCTCCTCCCTCAGTCTCCAAAGTAGCTAGAATTACTGGCCAGCAACTGCACACCTGGGTCCTAGCTCCGTTTTACAGAGGAAAAATGGTTTAATGAAGGGTTAAGAGTAAGCCCTTGGTGAGCCATGCACAGCTCATGAGCACAGCCAGATGAGGACCAAGACTTCCTCCCTCCCTCCTATCACTAAATGCTCTTATTAATCTCACCTGAAATGTGATGGGGAAGAGAGTCTCGGGGAAGAGGGAAGGTTCTGGGAAAACAGCACCTTCTTCTTATATTGTCACCTTAACTTTCGCTCTGGCCAATGATTTGCTCTCTCTCTCTAGACAAGCCAAAGACTGTGTACGACAATATGCCGAAGCCCCAAGAAGAGGCCAGAGGCAAAAAGGTGGGTGAGCTCCTCCAATACTGTTGCTGCTCCCGGTACTTTCTGTCTGGCTCTTCCACAGTCTGGTAAGATGTTTCATGTTTCTACTTCTTAGGATGAGAAGTTGTCATAGCCAGTCTTTCTATCTGTCTGTTTCTGTCTCTCATTCCTTCTCCCCCCTTCTCTATATTCATATGTACATATGTGTGTATTGCTTGGGATTGAACCCAGCGTTAGGCATGCTAGACTAGCTTCTACCCCAGAGCCACGCCCCCAGCCCCTTATGGGGGATTCTAGGCAGGGGCTCTACCACTGAGCCACACCCCCAGCCCCTCACTGGGGGATTCTAGGCAGGGGCTCTACCACTGAGCCACGCCCCCAGCCCCTCACTGGGGGATTCTAGGCAGGGGCTCTACCACTGAGCCACACCCTCAGCCCCTCACTGGGGGATTCTAGGCAGGGGCTCTACCACTGAGCCACACCCCCAGCCCCTCACTGGGGGATTCTAGGCAGGGGCTCTACCACTGAGCCACGCCCCCAGCCCCTCACTGGGGGATTCTAGGCAGAGGCTCTACCACTGAGCCACGCTCCCAGCCCCTCACTGGGGGATTCTAGGCAGGGGCTCTACCACTGAGCCACACCCCAGCCCCTCACTGGGGGATTCTAGGCAGGGGCTCTACCATTGAGCCACGCCCCCAGCCCCTCACTGGGGGATTCTAGGCAGGGGCTCTACCACTGAGCCACGCCCCCAGCCCCTTACTTGGAGATTCTAGGCAGGTGCATTAACACTGAGCCACACCCCAGATCCTCACTGGGGGATTCTAGGCAGGGGCTCTGCCACTGAGCCACATCCTAGCCTCTTTGATTTCCTCACAACTCATATTTCCCCAGATGCTGCCACCTCTGTCCTCAGTGCAGTCCTATGAGGTAGGTTGGACTTGATGCATCTTGTTAAAGAAACCGTGGGGGAAATATGACCAGAGGATTTTATGATCATCAGGTTGAGAGGTGATTCAGGCTAAACCTTTCTCACTGGGTGCAGTTCCAGGGATGGGGAGATCATGGCCCAGAGCTTCACAGGGATTTGTGTCTGATTCAAGGACCCTGGCAGCTGGCAGCTGTGTTGCTCCTTCCAGTGGGCCTTGGGGTTGGACTGTAGTGAGGTGGCGCTGTCCAGGAACATGGTGGGGGCAGGGAGTTAGGAGAGGAAGGGTTGACCTAGCAGGAGAGATGGACAGAGAGGAGAGAGTGGGAGGGGGAGGAGAGAGAGAAAGGGAGAAGGAGGGACAGAGGAAGAGAGAGAGGGAGAAAGGGAGAGAGGGGCAGAGAGAGAGAGAGAGGGACAGACAGACAGACAGACACACAGAGAGAGAGACAGAAACACACACACACACACACACACAGAGAGAGAGAGAGAGAGAGAGAGACAGAGAGAGACAGAGAGAGACAGAGAGAGAGACAGAGACAGACAGAGACAGACAGAGAGGGAGAAATTTTTAGAACAGCAGTGAGTTGTGAGTTTTAGCTGTTCTTCCTCTTGGGGTTCCTTGTAGAACCCCGAGCTGGGTACATCCTCTCTCTCTCCCTACCCCCCATAAAGTCTGTCTCTTATGTAGCTCTGATTGTACCAGAACTCACTCTGTAGACCAGGCTGGCCTTGAACTCACAGAGATCCACCCATCCTGCCTCCCAAGTGCTGGGATTAAAGGCATGTGCCACCATACCTAGCTTCTCTGGGTCTTTGAGGGATACGGGTTGACATCTTCCAGTCCATCTTGACTATGGTTCTCACTTGACTCCTTCACGTACTTGCAGAGGGAATCCCCTTCTGCAGCTCCTGAAGGTCCCAGAAAACTGCCATCCCAGTTCCCGAAGCAGCCATTGGTCCCCCCAGTACCAGACAGAAACTTGGAGTCGAATTATCAGGTACTGTGACGCCACACTGTTTTGGGGGCAGGTAGAAACCTGTATCTTTTGTCCTCTGCTGAGGACAAATACCACACAGAATTTTTCTTTAAAGAACCTTCTCAATTCGAGGGATGGAGAAAATAGCTCAGTTGGTAAAGTGCATGCTATGCAAGCGCGAGGACCCAAGTCCAAGGCCCCAATCCCCACATAAGGGCTGCGCATGTGATGTACTCCTAGTCCTGGAGGGGCCAAGTCAAGTGGAACCCCCAAGGCTTGCTGGCCAGCCAGCCTTGCCCAGTCACAAGCTCCAGACCAGGGGGACTCTGTCTCAAGCACAAAACCAAACCAAACCAGCCAACCAACAGCAATAACAGAAAAACAAAACACGCAAGGTGGATAGCTCCTGAGGAGCAACACCTGAGGTCAACCCTAGCTTCTACACACGTGCACAATCACCTACACGTGTACAAATGCTTTCACATGCACACTATAGTTTGTTTCCAAATTCGTCTGTTTACCACATTTGCTTTGTCCTGCTTCCATTGAATTTCTTTCTCTTCCTCTGTCTCCCTCTCTCCTCCTCTTTCTAGATCTCTCCACGTAGTTCATGCTGGCTTTAAGCTCAGTCCTTTCACCTCAGCCTACCCAGAGCTAGTAGCCCATGGGTGACACCACACCTAGCTTCCATTTCTGGCTTTCCGTTTGACTTCATCGCAGACCGGTCAGTTGCTCCTTACCACATCTCTTTCCCTTCCTTTCTGCTCTCTCTCTTCCCAATCACTCCACTTTCCCAATTCTTTGATCTTGCTTCATTGCTCCAAGGTCTCACTCTGTAGTCCAGGCTGTGTCTTGCTACTCTCTAGATAGCTCAGGCTAGCCTGGAACTTAATGGCAGTCCTCCTGCCTTGCCCTTCCCAGGGCCAGACTTGCAGATGTGAGCTGCCACACCCAAGCAAGCTTCAGTATGCCTAAGTTTGGGGTTTTCAAAGAGGGAGGATCAGGTTCGTGCTACTGTGTGCCTCGTGATCAGTTTAATGAGCTTTCCTGTCAGCCGCGGACTTCCACACATGGAACTTTAGCTGTTGATGCTGTTGTTGTTTCAAGACACGGTTTCTCTGTGTAGCCCCAGCTGTCCTGGAATTCATTCTGTAGGCCAGGCTGGCCTCGAACTCAGAGAGTCACCTGGGGAGGTTGCGCTATCACCGTCTGGCCATAGATGGAAGGGAAGGGAGCCACACAAATTCCCTTTGTCTGAGGGGAAAAGCTCTTTGCAGGAGCCTCACGTAGGAGGCTCCCTCCCATCCATCTATAGAGAAAGTGGAGCTTCATGGTACTAATTGTAGTACGGAAGGCTGCGAAAGTTAGGGCTTGGACTTCCCAGGCTCTCCAACAGAAATGGATGAGGAAAGCACATAGCCAGGAGAGTCCATCCAGGGATGAGAAGAACAAGAAGCCTAATTTAGGTCAAGGGGGTGGGGGCAGGGTGTGTCAAGTTGAAGGAATGTCAAGGGCCTGTTGGGGGTGCTTTCCACACCAGTTGCATCAAAGTGGAATCACCACGGACTGAGCAGCTCCAGGCAACACGTATTCACCATCTCCCAGTTTCTGTGGGTCAGTTGGCCAGCATCATCTACATAGGCCTCCTGCAAGGCTGAACAGAGGTGCTGGTGACCACTGAGCTCGCAAAGTGGCGCCCCATGCGGGAGGATCCATTTTTCAAGCTAGTGTGTCCCTGGTTCCTTACTGATTGCCAAGTGGCCCTCAGACCCTGTTTTCGACATGTCCCTCTCTGTGGGAAGCTTACAACACTGACTCTGCTCTTCCCGCCCCCGCCCCCCGCCTCTTTGTTTTGAGATGTGGTTTCTCAGTGTAGCCCTGGCTATCCTGGAACTCACTCTGTAGACCAGGCTGGCCTCGAACTCTGAGATATACCTGCCTCTGCCTCCTGAGTGCTGGGATTAAAGGCATGTGCCGCTCGCTACCATGTGCTTTCTTGTTTCTTTCAAACTCAAGTAGAAGGCAAAACCTTATGGGACAGGTTGTAGCATCTCTGAGTTCACCTACATCTAGGGGCTTTGCCCAGTTTGTTAGATGCAAAATTAAGGTCCCATCATCAGAGTTGGGAATTGTATAATGCCAGGAGGCGGGGGACTGTAGGGCCACCTTAGGAGTTGGTCTGCCACAGTGAGCAGGTCCACAGGCCATTCCTGGAGGTACTAGCAATGACTGCCATGCAATGAAGAAAGGAGAAATTTCCCCACGGGTAGGAAAAAAAATCCCCAGGCCATTTGGGTCGCAGACTATAAGTTGAATAGAGCAGAGTATACAGTTGTTACCGGGTGGCACTCACCTCCTCCCTTTGTTTTAATAGAAACTGCTGAATCCGCGCCTCAGCGTTTACTGCAAGATCAATCCATCAGCGTGATGGCCCGCCACACTCCTGTTCCCAGAAGGGTCACATGCTCCATGACCTTGGTCCATGAGCCACATGAAATCCCTGCCACTTTTGTGGACCTCATGACGTCAGATCCAGCTCTGGACATTGGGTTTCTGTTGTAGCTTGGATATATTTTGACACTACTGAGGACTCAATGCCTGCTTCTTGCCTCTGTAGGGCCTCATATGCACTTAAAAAAAAAAACAGCTTTTGAAAAAATGGCAACTTTCTTTATAGCGTTGTCTAAGTTAGATTTCTGTTGCTGTAATAAAACACCCCAACCAAAAGCAACTTGAAGAGGAAAGGGTTTTATTTCAGCTTACAGTTTGGAGTCCAGCATCTGCAGAAGTCAAGGCAGGATCCTGGAGGCAGAAACAGCTTGAGAGACCATGAGAAGTACAGTTTTCTGGCTTCCTTCTCATGGCTTGCTCAGCCTTTTTTTTTTTTTTTTTAATACCACCCAGGTCTACCAGCCCAAAGTTGGCACCACCTACAGTGAGCTGAACTCTTTAACAACGATCATGAGTCAAGAAAAACATACCACAGGCGTTCCCACAGACCAATCTGATAGAAGCATTGTCTTACATAGGGTTTTATTGCTGCGAAGAGCCCCCTGACCAAGGCAAAGCCATAAAGAAAAGCATTAAATTGGAGGTGGCTCAGTTTCCGAGGTTTAGTCTATTAGCATCATGGTGGGAAGCATGGCAGCATCCAAGCACATGTGATGGTGGAAATGGAGCCAATAGCTCTACATCTTGATCCAAAGGCAGCGGAAGGAGACTGTGGACCACACTGGGCGAAACTTGAATGTGTATAACCTCAAAGCCCGCCTCCACAGGGACACGCTTCCTCCAACAAAGCCAAACCTACTCTAACAAGGCCACGCCTTCCAATAGTGCCCCTCACTGTGGGCCAAGCGTCCAAACACGTGAGCCTATGGGAGCTATGCATATTCAAACCACCACAGGTGTTTTCCTGACTCTAGCTTGTGTCCAGTTGACATTAAACTAGTCAGCACACAGCAGGGACCAGCCCACCTCCTCATGCGTTCTCACAACTGAGCTACATATACCCATTATGTCAGAAACTCACATGTTCACAATCACATGCACCCCATTCGCCATACCCTGTAGGTTGGATGCAGTCCCAGGTCATGGTGTTTTTTCAGTCTCAAGATCCTTTCCCTGTGAAATGCTTCCTCCAGCAAGTCTGTGTCACTTCAAAACTTCCCCCCAAATAGCTCCACCAATCAGGGACCAAGTACTCAAATGCTCAAGACTAATTTTTTTTTTTTTTTTGATACAAGGTTTCTCTGTGTAGTCTTGGCTGTCCTGGACTCCCTTTGTAGACCAGGCTGGCCTCGAACTTACAGCGATCTGCCTGCCTCTGCCTCCCGAGTGCTGGGAATAAAGGCGTGCGCCACCACACTCAGCCTATCAGTAAATCTCTTAAAAGGGGTGGGGGGGGGGGAAGCTTAGGGATTGGTGGAGTTTTGTCCAGACTTCTCATCCCAAATTATCATTGCCTTGAGGGGTAATAATGTTTACAAGGTGCCCCAAATTCACAAAGAATCCATTGTGAAGGCAGTAGGCTGAGTCAGGAAAGGCTGTTGTCATTATGGACAGCTCCTACGGCGCCAGCAGCGGGCATCCTGAGGCAGGAAATGTGTCACCATGGACAGCTCCCATGGAAGCGGCAAGAAAGATGTAACAGTTCACTGAGGCGGGAAAAGTCAAGGCACTGACAGGAGCCGCGTTTTGTCACCCGTCTCCACAGAGCCAGGGTGGGAAGGAGAGACTGGAAGCGAGCCACTTGAAATTTTAGTGGCCTGCTGCTCATAGCTCTTGGGCATGGTATTACAGTGGGCTGAAGGGCTGGAGAGGGGTGGCAGTGAGCTCCCCTCAAGCTCGGGGTAGGCAGCCTGTCATAGGGCAGTGGGCAGCTTAAGCAGCAGGTCACTACAGTTTGGGGGTGGAGTGCCAAGACTTTGGGGCAGACCACTACTGCTGCCTCAGGCCGAGGCTTCTGCCTCAGCGGGAGGGTGGTAGCGGTGGTGTCGCGGCAGCAGCGGCTTTGGTCTAGCCACACTGCTGCAGCAGAATTAAGAAATCCCTAAAAAAAAAAAAAAAAAAAAAGTTTTTTTTTTTTTTTCAGGAAGCTGGTGCTGGACAGCTAGCAAAGGTGCAAACGGTTAGGCACGTAACTCTATGTTAGTTTCTGCTAATCTGAGTACGTCTTTATAGTGTTAGGAATTTAGAAACCTTATTTACTTAAGCATACGATATTTATCAAATCTATGTTGTTTATTATTTTAAAAACTTCTAGAATCCTGGTGTTGGATAGTTAGCAACGGCATAAGTAGTTAGATGTAAATCTCTAAACCAGCTCCTGCTAACCTGAGTGGACCTTTATTACCTTAGGGATTTATCGTAATAATCCAAAATATTTTGGTGATCTCCTGTTGCTTCCTTAGTCTAAAAAGGGAGTACGATGATGAACCTGTTAGTTCACAAGCTGATCTGCTAGCCTGTCTCTAGTTGCTTAGCAACCTCTGATGCCATCACCTGCCACCAGCACCACCAGGGGCTCAGGATAAAAAACCTGCCAGCCATCCCATGGATCTCTTACCTGACCCCCTCTCTCTCTGCCTGTCCTTTTGCCTCTCTGTCTGTCTCCCTCCCACTTTGTATGTCTGTCTCATGGCTCACTCAGACTACATCTCCTCTCTCTCTCTCCCTCTCCCTCTCCCTCTCTCTCTCTCTCTCCCTTTTCACAATAAACTTCCTCGTACCACATCTGTTGCATGGCATGTAATTTATAAATCATAAGAAAACCAGAGGCTCTGAGGGACTAAAAAGCTTTAGAGGTGCTGCCTTCGTTGGTTTATGCCACATGGCCATCTCAATCAAGATGCCCAAGTCACATTGCATGTACCATCTTTTAACTTTAGTAAAGATGGCGGTCTGCCACATGGTTGCTTCCATCCTAATGGGGTCATCAGCCAAAATGGAGGCAAGTTACATGCTTGTAATTTTAAAACATTTGCTTTTCTAGTAGATCTATTTTTCCAAGCAAGAGTTGACTCCAAGTTACATATACAGTGTATCCTAAGCAAGAGTTGAATTTTATAAATAGTACATTGTAACAAATTTAGATTACCATTGTATAGATTTGAACTATAAGCCTTTGTTACAAGTTTTTGTTTTGTTTCGTTTTTTCTCTGTAGTCCTGGCTGTCCCAGACTTCCTTTGTAGAAAAGACCTCAAACTCACAGAGATCTGCCTGCCTCTGCCTCCCAAGTGCCGGGATTAAAACAGTATGCCATCATGCCTGGCTCTAAGTTTTAACCTAAATTTTGTTACAGATTTTTTTTTAACCATACCTAATGAATTTATGAAGAGCCCTAGCGAATGTGACTCTATTTTGTCAGCAAGTGCCATTTTGAGCCTGTCCCTAAGTTCATCTGTTGCTGGAAAACTACAAACTGTTCCAGGAAAAGACTCACCCTAGGCTAGAGCTAATCAATGCCCCCAGATGTTATAGGTAGATTGCTTAAGCAATTTTCCGTCAGGCCCAACCAATCCCCTAGCGCCAAACCAATCTTGCTAAATGTCAACCAGTCCTGTAACTGCCAAACTGGAAACTCCCGTTCCTGGCTGTAACCACAATTAAAACCCTGCCTAACTCTCACTACTGATCAGCTGCGTCGGTGAGGGCTCAAGTGTGAGCCTGAATAAAGCCTTCTCATTTTTCCATACAGCTTCAGACTCCTGGTGGTCTTTGGGGATCTAGAGAGATGGGCATAACACTTACAAATCATGAGATAGTTTACAGAATAGTCTTAAGGTTGGTTTTTTTTTTTTTTTTTTTTTTAGAGCAGAGAAATCGTAGAGATAAAAGTTTTTTGTTTTTGTTTTTAGGAGCAGCAAGTAGAGAAAACTTAGAGATAAGAGACCTTTTGGAAGTGTAGAGCAGAGCAAGTTTAGGCATAAGAGATTTGGGGAGGATTTGTTTGTTCAGTGGCAGAAGTCGTCACAATATGAGAGAATTAAAAAAATATAGTGTGTCCTGATAGGCAGTGGTGGTGCTTGTCTTTAATCCCAGCAGAGGCAGAGGTAGAAGCAGGTGGATCAAGGCCAGTTTGATCTACAGAGTGAGTTACAGGACAGCCAGGGCTACACAGAGAAACCCTGTCTCAAACAAACAAACCAACCAACCACAAAAAACAACAACAAAAAAAATCTAGTGTGTCAATCTTTGGCCATTGGTAGATCTGTAGTGTGGCCAAGCCATTTGCAGTAAGACAACAAGGCTTTAATAAAATCTCTGAGTCAGGGAACAAATAGAAAGAGTGGAAAAGCTAACTCTAGTCTTAGGTATGTTTGAACTATGAGGGAAGGAACAGCCAGAGGCAGCTAGAAGGGTCCAGATTGAACCAAGCCATGACTGGAGGGTTAGTATGAGAGAGCGAGTGAAAAAGAAAGAGGGAATGTCTCAATCAAGAAAGTAAATACAGCTGGGCGTGGTGGTGCACACCTTTAATCCCAGCACTTGGGAGGCAGAGGCAGGAGGATCGCTGTGAGTTCGAGGCCAGCCTGGTCTACAAAGTGAGTCCAGGACAGCCAAGGCTACACAGAGAAACTCTGTCTTAAAAAAAAAAAAAAAAAAAAAAAAAAAGGTAAATACACATTGTATAGCAAAAGCTCTATTTTATTACGCTGAGGGTCATCACACAAGGCTCACATTCTAAGTTCCCACATTCTAAGATCCAAAGCCGATCTCTCCGAGGCTGCTCACATATCTTAGCTGAAGGTCAGGTCCAGTCTCTCACAGAAGTCTCTGATTTGAGGGTCAGGATACTGGAGGAAGACTTTCCAGCTGCAGTGCAGATCAAGATGGCTTCTCTCCAGATGCACAGAGCATAGCGTTGCTCTTGGCTTCTGCTTATACATTGTCCAGTGGGCATCATGGGGCTTCTAGGACTGTGTCTGGTTTACTTGAGTGAGTGACATCACTGAGTTCTGGTTATCCGGTGCAGCCCTGGGTGCAGTATGTAGGGATCCTGACCAAGCTATTTTTATGTATCTAAAAGGCATCGTTTACTATGCTAATTACCTGGAGTGAAGACAGGAGTCAGAATGGAGTGAACAAGAGAGTGTGTGGGAACCTCGGAGCTAAAATGGATGAGTTTATACAGAAAAGAGAAAGGTTGGGGGAAGGAGGGGGAACCCCAACCCCTGGGTTTAGGGTAGGTGGTTGGATGCTGAGAGAACTGGCCAACATCCACTTGGATATATTAACAGGCACGTCAGTTACCCATTTGTCCCAGGTTTCGAGACTTAACACAACTATTAAATATAATAATAATAATAATAATAATAAAATAAATCAGGTTTTAAAAAGATTACATTTATGAAATGGGTGTGGTAGCTCATGCCCTTAATCCCAACGTTTGCGAAGCAAGGGCAGATGGTTTTCTGTGAGTTCCAGGCCAGCCAGAGTTATATAGTGAGTCGGGGGTGGAGGGGAAATCAGTTATTTATTTGGTCCCGGGAATCCAACTCGTGTCATCACGCTTGGCGGCAGAGCGACTTCATCAACGGAGCCATCCGGTCGGCTGAGCTAGAGCTCTTTGAACTGTAAAATGGGGACATCTCTAGTCTCCCAGACTTGGCAGCCTCGAAGGCAGCTTCAATCTTGGCTTAGAGGAAGATTTTCCCATTGGCCGCACCCTGTCCCGCCCAGGACCACTTGTTAGCTTCTCAAACACTGGACGTACTGCGCAGCCGCGCTGCAGTCCATCGCGTGGCACCACCCCTTGGCGTGGAGTCTCTTCCAGCGGCTGCGCGTGCCGCTGAGATTTCTGGGAATTGTAGTTCCACCCAGCTGGTACCACGCACTTCCTGGTTTAGCCGGCAGAGCAGCCATTTGTGTGTATGTTTGTGTGTGTGTAAGTGTGTGTGTGTGTGTGTGTGTTTTATATTTGTGTGTGTACGGGCGTCTGCTGTGGCCGGGCTTCGTGGAAGGACCTGGCGGATGCTCACTCGAGCGGAGGCCAGACCAGTGCCACTCGAGTCATGTCGGATGTGCTTCAGGATCGGGGCAGGAGGCGATGAGCCCAATTCCGTTGTGACGCTGAGCCGTGCGCGGCTGAGGCCCGGCTCGCGGACCGGCAGGTTGGTGAGAGCAGAGGTATGCTCCCAGTGCTCGGTGTGCGCATGCGCAGCGTCTAGGCGGGAAGCTGGACCTGGCGGTGTCAGTGAGTCCCGGTTCCCGTACCTCAGTCCGGGCCTCTCAGTGAAGACCGAGCATCTGTGACTGTGCGGTGCGCGCATGCGCGGATGATTGGGCGCTTGGTGGGACCTCTTTGGGACCGAGGATGTCCATAAGGATGGAAGACGGGGCACAGGCATAGTTACGGGGGAGAGAAAGGCTCAAGGGGTACACTAAGGCACCTTGCGTTTTTGTTTGTTTGTTTGTTTGTTTTATGAGAAGTTATCACCCTGGAAAGACGGCGTGGCAGGGCCTCTGAGGTGACGGGCGTTCAGACCCACGTGATACAGTAGGGAGTCCCTTACTGGTTTGGAAGACAGAGGGAGCTTCGAAACCACGTCGTTGATGAGTTGTCCCTGCTTGCTGTCAGGCTGCTTCTTTATTCCTGTCTCTGGGGAGCAGCGAGTATTTCGTATTTCCTGGAGGCGACGTGTGACTTCGATGTCGGGAGAATGGACCCCTTTAGTCTACTGAGTCCATTACAAGGGTGTGTCACCTATAGCTCCTAATAAGTGAGAGTCCGCTGGCCTTAGGTCTGTACACAGAATCAGTAGCTCAGAGGGTAGGGAGCGACACTGGGTGTGACCTGTGGCAGTTTCACGCCTGCGTTCTAAAGAACCGAGAAGCGCCCCCCGCCCCATGCCTGTTCAGTGGAGATCCTTCCAGTGTCCACGTTGTGTTTCCCAGAGCGGAACTATATCAACTGTTTCTGTACTCTTGGCCAAGTGTTGGTGTTGGGAGCACCAACCAACATTCTGGAAAGGGGATGACCCGTTTGTTGGAGATATATGTGGCTTCTGTTTCTAGATGAGGCTTTATGGCAGCCAACCAAAGAAACGGTCACACCCCGCTTTAGCCTGGTGAGCTGGTGGGTTTATTTTTGGTCCTTCCAGAAGGATGGGTGAAGGAGCACCTATACACGAGAGCATGGGTGACTCAGCTACATATCCGAAAAGCCCACGGGGGATGATGACTCAGGAAAGTCGTATCTCTGGCAGTGCCTGCAAGACTCGGAGGCAGCTCAGCCGGGCAGGGTACCTCCTCCACAGCCTCTGCTAGGTAGCATTTCGGTTTAGATTAAAAAAAAAAAAAAAAAAATGGGTACACACGGAGAGCAGGCTAGAGTTCCCAGTTCTTGCCCCAGGAGAGGCAGTGTTGCTTCAGGTTAATAGTCCTTTAGTCAGTCAAGCACCAGACCGAGGGTGCCGGGGCGGAGCAGAAGATTCTAGGCAGAAGGCTCCTGTGCATGCCAGAGTTAGTGGATCTTGACCTAAAACCTGGCACCCACGTAGAATAATGCAAGGTTGTAAAGTGTTTGGAGGTGAGGAGAGTTTCCTGACCGGAGGGATCTACACCTCAAAGGACTTCCCCACGACTGCCTATGTTTATAAGAGGGTGGGGTGGAAGACAGGGAAGGGCCCAGGTCTCCTGGGAGCTGCTCCAGCCCGGCCGGGAGGGCCCCATAGAGAGTCGAGTGCTGAGGTCCCAGGCCTGGCTCTGGAGCTATATGCTCAGACTTAGGTAATGTGTTTTAACCGCAGCTCTGCGGGCACGCAGAGCTGGTGACCTTGGGAACCTTTGTGGCGGGCTGTAACTTTGAGGCACCAGGGGATACAGATTCCTATAGGAACCCCAACAGGGGAAGAACCCCCCCCCCCGTTTCACCTCTAGCACTTCATAAGCCAGGTCTGGTGACCCAACCCTAGAAACGCAGCACTTTGGAGGGCGAGGCAGGAGGATGGTGAGTGTGAGGCTAGCCTAGACTACATGAGACCCTGACTCAAAAAAAAAAAAAAAAAAAAAAAAAAAAAGAGCCCTAGGCTGGCAGGACACCCAGGTCCTGAGTGCAAATCCTGGGGTGGGAGCCTGCTGTGATAAAGGGGTGTGCCACAGTGCCCAGCTAGAAACGGACTTTTGACATAGTGCTGGGTTCTTTGTGAATTTTGCTGTAATCAAAACTAGTTGATGCCCGAGTACAGAGAAGACAGAGTCTACCTGGGATTCAGGTACCCAGGAAGGGTATTAGAGCAGGAATCTGGGCAGGTTGAGACTCAGGCTGGGGCCTATGGGTGGAGGGACGTAGGTGGGGCTAGTTAGTGCTGGAGTTAGAATCAGGGGCGGGGTAGTGCGAAGGATGAGGGCTGGGGGCGTGGCTTAGTTGGTAGATGCTTGCCGGCTTGCGCAGAAAGAACACTGGGATCCATCCTCAGCACCGCACATGCCAACAAGGTTGTGGTGGGCTTCAGTGCCTAGGGTGGGATCGGTCAGCTGCTGCCCTGCTTTCCGAGGTCGTGACATCAGATGGGCACAAAGACAGCTAGCTGAGCTGTAGGATACAGGTTCCGCGCCTGGCAGAGGCCAGCATGTGCTGCTGTGCCTGCCAGAGGTCCCCAGTCCTGCGTAGACGATTGCAGCTTTAGGCCCCCAAAGCCCTGCAGACTGATGGAGGAATCAGTTCAAGCTACAAATTCAGGGCCCGGGGGTTTGGGTAAGGATCCGAGACAGATTCTGGTTGGATGGTGGAGGGAGGGGGGTTCTGTCCTGTCCTCCGCTCTTTGGATAGGAAGGCAGGGATCTGGGATGCTTCCTGATGAGGGGGCGGTGTACTTCCTGAAAGGCGGGAGTGGGGGGGGGGTGGGGGGCTGTGTCCTGGGCTTCATCTATTTGGTCAGTGGCTATGGTTCCCAGCCCTGGGAAGAGGTGCTGGCCTGAGGCACGCCCAGGCCAGTAAAGTATGTAATTGTCAGGGGTTCTTTGTGTGCTGGGTGCTTGTGGGACTCCCACGACCCAGCGAAGGTCTCGATTGGGGCTGTGCGTTTTGGCACTGGGCAGAAGTCCACGTTTGAGGCATGAGGTGGACCTATGGGGCGATGGGAATGGAGGAATAATTGGACCTGCAAAGGTTTGGCCAGGAGGAGGGGTTGATAATGCCCAGTTGAGGCATTAACTTCCAGAAGCTAAGTGGGCGTGGCTGGGGGGGGGGAGGGATGCTGGAGGTCCGGGCTAGGCCGGGGCCGGGGGTTGTACAGGCTGCGCTTTGAGCTTCTTTTTGTGCAGCTCGTCGCCACGTCACACCGGAGGAGACCATGGAGCAGGAGGATGGGGAATCCCTGGAGTCCCAGCAGGCTTGTGTGGAGGTGAGTCCAGCCGCCCTTCCCCAAGGAGCCTCCGCCCTTTCCTGCCTGGCCCCATAGCCTGAGCGTGGCAGCTCTCTTTTTGCAGTATTTGAAGGGACTTGGTCCCTCACGGGCGGCAGGCTTTTTAAAAACTATGAACCGAGCTGGGCGTGGTGGCGCACGCCTTTAATCCCAGCACTCAGGAAGCAGAGGCAGGCGGATCGCTGTGAGTTCGAGGCCAGCCTGGTCTACAAAGCGAGTCTAGGACAGCCAAGGCTACATAGAGAAACCCTGTCTCAAAAAACAAACAAACAAAAAAACGATGAACCAGCGCGCGCTTGTCCATGTGTACACGTGTGGTCTGCAGGTACACAAGTGCCTGTTCAGAGGCCGGAAGAAGGCACCGGGTGGGTGTTGTTTTGAGAGTGGGCCGTTCTCTGAAACTAGGGATGCTGCAGAGCAGTTTCTTCCAGGTTGAAGTGTTCCCGAGACTGAGGAGAACACAGAGGCCCAATATTTCATTTGAAATTAAACATGCTACGCAATATAAACACCTTTGGTAAAACTATACACGAGTCATATCCAATCCTTTAGGTGCCTCAGTTTGCGCCTCTGTGTCTAAGACATCGCCATGTGAGTTATTCGCAACGTGACAGTCGTTCGCCTGTTAACACGTTACCACCGTAAGCAGAGCTTTTGAATCAGAATATATATAAAATTTATTTACTTATTTATTTCTGGGTTGATCACTAAGATCTCTCTAGGCTTCGGCCACTCAGTTTAGGAGAAACCAGTCTCTTAGTTCTTAAGCCACTTGCAGTTAGAACAATTTTAGCTACGACTTCAAATGCCTTCTAGGTGTTGTGGCAAGGAAAAAAAACATTCATTCCGATAAAGGCCTAAAAATCTTACCCCTGCGAGGGTCTTAGCGCTGACTCATCGCCTAGATTCATGGCTGAAGAGCCTTCTCCAACCTTTTTGGCTGTCTCGGCTCTCCTTCTTTTTCCCACACCTCCGTCACCGTCACCTTCAAGTTCTCTGCCTTCTCCTTTGGGTGCCCATTTCCCAGGAATATGTTGAAATCCAGTTTCCTTGAGATCTTCTTTGATCATATTTGCCTCCCACTGCTCCCTTGGCTCCTCCGAGATCCACCATCATAGCCCCCGCTCCTTTGCAACAGTTGTGTCCTCTTTCTTTTTTTTAATCATCCACCCACCCACCAGTTTGTGCTACCATATATATTTGACTATGGAACCATCCGCTGGAACATTGTGAGCCCGCCGTAAGCGACACCTTTAAAGAAAACCGAGTTTCTTCCCCCTGGCAGACACACCCATTGTCAGTAGTCCCTCAGATGGGAAGAGGGGGTCGTGAGCACGCCATGCTGGAAATGCTGCCTGGCTTGACCTCGTGCAGGTTTCCTTCCGGAGGCAACAGCTGCTGAGACTCGTGAGTGCAGCTTCCGTCTTGTCCGGAAGACAGGTAGTTTGTTCTCGCCCTCGTTGACCTGTGGCTCTTAGAGTCTTTTCAGTCCTCTTTGTCAATGGAGACCCGGGGCAGAAGAGGGTGTGATAGATACGTTTTATTTGTGTCTGAGCATTTTACAGACTAATTCTCTAGGCCTTGATCAGTCGTGAGTGTCTGTGTCAACCTCTCGTCACTGTGCCAAAATAAATAAATAAATAAATAAATAAATAAATAAATAAATAAATAAAAACAATCAGAAACCCAACACACCCTTCTTTGTTGAGGTTGGAGAGCTGTACTAATTAATCTATGGTGTAGAGATATGGACTTGGTGGTTTGTTACGTGCATATTCAAGAAAGTGATAGTACTAGGTTCACCTCCAGGGCCTGTGGGCTCCTTTCAGGCACATTTACAGTACCATGCATGCATTTCCTCCTTGAGAATAGGCCTTAACTCCAGTAGAAAAGCAACTGGTTGCCCCATTAATATCCATGCCATTATTGTGCCTGTGGGCATATCTCAGTCAGTGTGGCTTCCTGTGTTCACAGCTGAGCAAACTGTTAGCCACACCGGCCTACATAAAACATAAAATACTGAGGAAGTTAGCCAGCAGGAAGAAAAATCCTGGTCAGTAACTTGATTTTTTTTTTCATGCCCTGGGGAACAAAGCATGTGGTATCTTCAACAAGTTCCGGTGGGCAGTCAAGAGTTAATGGCAGCCAGCTGAGATGGCGCACGCCTTTAGTCATAGCACTCGGAAGGCAGAGGTAGGCAGATCTTTGTGGGTTCGAGGCCAGCCTGGTCTACATAGCGAGTTCCAGAACAGCCAGGGCTGTTACACAGATAAACCCTGCCTTTAAACAACAAAAACAAACAAGAGCAGTGGCACTACCCTGTATCATTTTGGAGGTCTCCAGGACAGCCAACTGGAGGGAGATTTATTATGGTAACCAATGACTTCCAGCATGTAACACTGATTAAATTTTATGTATGTGTATGTATAAATATCTGTATATTTAGGAAGCTTATAAAAATTAGGTCTGCATAAGGCTCTTTTCAAATATTTTTGTGCTAATTATTCCTTCCCCGCTCCTCCACTTCTCTTTCCTACCCTCCCATTTATCTCTCCATTTAATGAAGGCATAGGTTATACTATAATTCAAATGCTGATATCTGTACCCCTCAATGTCTGGTTACAAGCCTTGTTCTGAGAATCTCCCGCCTCAGTGTCCCCTGATGAGCCAATAAAGCAGCTTACAGCTAATCGCTGAGCAGGGGAAGGAATAGTGCGGGACTTCCTGCCAGCCAGGGGAGGAGGAGTTAGAAGAGGAAAGAGGGGATTCTCAGAACAAAGATTGCAGCCAGATATGGGGGGCAGGGGGGGTACAGAAATCAGCATCTGAGTCACACAATAACCGTATGCTTACATCTCCCCCTTTTAGTCTAATAAAAGAACACGTTTCTCGTCTTCCACTTTGGAATTAGGACCGTTAATTTAGCCCTCCTCCCTATGACTTCCTTTAAGAAAGACACAGTAGTACGACACAGGAGATATGAAGGGAAAGGGGGGTATGCTTCCTTTTTATTATTTTTTTTTAAACTGTGAGATTATATACTATAACTATGTCATTTCCCCACTCCCTTTAGTCTAGCAATTATGAAAATTATTAGGTAAGATTTACATTTGTGTCCTTGGCACCCTTGGATAAAGTATTCTACCATCTATCAATTTCTATCATCCTGAACAGTTTAACTGTGAGACTACAACTGCATAGACTTAAGAATGAATAAGTATTACTTAATATGTAGGAAGTGCAGGCAAGTAGCTTCCAAAAGTATAGAAATGACAGAGATATTAGGCTTCCTGGACAGTTACCCCCAAATTCTTACGTAACATTGGAGCATCATCTTCAGCCTTCTGGCTGCGAATATTTGACAGACTTTTCTGTGAAGCTGGAATTAAAAAGGCCTTGCCTACTTTGTTCTCGCAAAGCTTGCCAGTCGACTTCCCAGTTTGGATAGTATTCTGTCTGTAATTGACGCAAGGGCATTTTCTCACCCAGTGACTAGCTTGCCACCTATGACGCCTTTGACGCTTTCTGAAATAGAATTGGAGTGCTGCCAGGAGCAGACCTGGCTCATGGTCAAAAAGCCTTAACTAATAAAATATCTTTAAATGCCATATTCTATAGATCTCTGAGGTTTTTTGAGGACCATCTTCTTATCTGAATTGTTTGTTTCTATTTTGATTTGCCAATCTAGAAAACGTATTTTTGTAACTAACTAAACTACTATCTAATATGACCATGAGTTTGATTGTCTGACTGCTAATAAGCATTTCCTAATTATCCTAAGCAGTTGGTAATAGCGGCTTTCAAAAGGGCTAGAACTTAACATTGAGTTTTAAGAATCACAGAAGTACAATGCCTTAGCATGTCATAACAAGATATAATACAAAGTCTTATACTAATGTAAGACTTTTTGGTCTTATTAATGCTCTTTGGTCTCAAAATAGACTTAATAATCTACCCTTTTGCTTATAATGCCTATAACCAACATCTTTAAACAATAACAAACATCTATCACCCATAGAATGACCCCAAACTATCCGTCCTGTCTTGGAAATGGGGCATAGTTTTCTTAAATTGCTTACAACCTATTTGGGCCATAGTTTTTCTTTTTGGAGGCCCAAGAAAAATTGACAAATTATCCAGTCTTAAGAAAGATAGCTGTAGCTTTTGCTGTCCGGTCTCTGCATGCTGAGGAAGTTCAGGGCTTAACTGAAGTCCTGACTGGAGCAGTCTGTGGTGCTGCATGACCCAGACAGTAGTTTTGAAATTGTCCCAGATGCAAGTTTTTGAGGAAACAATTACTGAGGTCGTCTGTGAGCTAGGCTCAGCTGAGCTACATGCCCTGTCTGTTTTGGTGTCTGGTCCTCTTGTTCTGTAAAACATTAAACTCGGTATTATACACTTTTGTATTAACGTACGGGGCTGTGCACTGCGCACAGTTCAGTTAAAGATGATTCTCTGTTCTCTGTTTGAGCAGGAAAGGAGCAAAAATGTAATATAAATCTTTATGCCATTTAAAATAATGCCATTAAAATAATTTAAAATCCTGAGGATTTTGTAGCCAAAGATGTATTGGCCGTGCGTAGCTGAAGACCTAGCTAGAGACATTTTCATGTCTCAGCCCGTCTCAGAGCAGTTCCCATGTGGAGGGATCAGCAAATTATGTTACCTGCCCTGTTTGGTCTTCTTGGTTTCTTTCCTTCTGCCTGCAGCCAAGATCTTCAGGAGGGCTCCCCCTGTCAAATCAAATTTCCATCTAATTGAGCATTTGATAGAGGTTGGCCTGTAAGTGGCTGTGTTGCTAAGCATGCCTTTGAACTCCTCGGTCCTCCTGCCTCCCAACTCCCTAAGGGGACAGCCATGTCTGGCTTAATTTTGAAGTTAACATGTCAGTCGCTTCTGGCTTGGGTCATGCTAGAGTGAGCGTTGCTTGCTTGCTGCAGAGTGATGCAGGACTTTCGGCCTGCCTCAGGACAGGACAGGACAGGACAGGACAGGACAGGACAGGACAGGACAGTTGAGGTTTTTTGTTCCACGTGGTCCATGGTATCACTCAGCCACCTTGAGCTGGTAAGCAGGGCCATCCTGAAGCACTCACAACAGTCTTGTGGTGTGTGTGTGGCCTCATCCATTGGGAGGCCCCTTCTCTTCATAGATTACCTTGAGCTCATGTGGAGGGAGCAGAACCTGGCAGTTGGCTGCGTTAAGAGCAGGTCAGGTCCTACTGACCCACTGTGGGGGTTTCCAGTCTTGGCTCTGCTCTCTGATGGCCTCCCTTCGTCTCATGTGTTCGGTTTCTCAGAACTTTGTTCTACCCCAAGAGATGATCGTTGAAGTGGAGGGAGAAGATGCTGGGTCGCTGGACATCGTTCCCCAGGTGAGTTGGGCAAGGTCCATTCTCCACCTGGAGAGATGCGCATGGTAGAAGCAAATCGAAGGGAGCTAGGATGGGATTAAAGAGCGATGGACCGAGAAGAAGAGTGGTGGGCTGAGGCGAAGTGGGTGAAATCTGCTGCGCATTTGTCGGGGCTCAAGTGTGAGCCCACATGTCTGGAAGACCGGCCATTGAATGCTTATCATCCTAGCACTGGGGCGGTAGAGACAGGAGGGCCCCAGAGGCTTGCTGGCGAGCCATTCTAGCCAAACTGGGGAGCTCCACGTTCAGTGAGAGGCCCTGTCTCAAAAAAAAAAAAAAAAAAAGATGGCGAACAATTGAGGAAGTGTCAATTCAGGATTCACACACATGTGCGCGCGCGCACACACACACACACACACGAGAGTGAGTGGCTCTTCTACAAAACTTGGTTATGTGAAAGGTGCAAATTGGAGAGCTGCAAGGACACCATAGGCAGAGGAGTTGAGATTTGAAAGGATTAGAGAGATCTGAGGCCTGGCATAGAGCTCAAGGGTGGCGTTTGTGAGCACGCACGAGGTCCATGGTTCAGTCCCCAGTACTGTAGAGTGGGGAAGGTCTCAGCTCGTCTTAAGAGTGGCTATAAGAAGGAGTTACTCGGGAAAAGGAAGCGGAGCGTGAGGGGGCAGTGGAGGCAATGAACTGCAGAGCAGTCTCTTCCTACCAGAGCCCGGTCTCTGAGTAGACTGACTCTGTACATGTAAAAGAGTCTGTGCAGAATGAAGTCAAGGGCACTGCCGCAACTCTTACAACCATTCTACCCTCAAAGGGTCAGGGAGAGAGGCTGGGACCTGCAGTGTAAAGATTCTTGACAAGAGTGGAGAAGGGTAGGGACCCCAGTTCCAGTGTCCAGCACCAATGTAAAGGTTGCAGGACAGAGACGGGTAGATCCCAAAAACTGGACCAGCCAACACTGAGCAGTGAGTGACTCAGTCGGGGAGTAAGGCGGAGCATGATCAAGGCAGATATTAAATGTATCCACTTTAATCCACTAACCTGATTCAACAATGGGCCAGGGCATCAGTGCAGAAGTCAGACCATACAATGCCCTGGAGACAATGCTGCAGAAACTGCTCTAGGCCCGAGGAGGATGGAAGGCGTCTTTCTCAGTCACTTGGCAAGGTCTCTCAGTTCAACCCTGAGCCCTATGACTGGCTGGGCTAGTTATGGCAATCGGCCCGGGTGATGTTGTCTCTGCTTCCAGAACCCTAGGGCTGCAGGTGGCTGCCACATCTGCCCCACTTTCCCACAGCTTCTAGGGCTGCAGGTGGCTGCCACATCTGCCCCACTTTCACGCGGGTTCTAGAGCTGCAGGTGGCTGCCACATCTGCCCCACTTTCACAGGGGTTCGAGGGCTGCAGGTGGCTGCCACATCTGCCCCACTTTCACAGGGGTTCGAGGGCTGCAGGTGGCTGCCACATCTGCCCCACTTTTACAGGGGTTCGAGGGCTGCAGGTGGCTGCCACATCTGCCCCACTGTCACACGGGTTCTAGGGATCTGAGCTCTGATCCTCATGTTTGTGTGACAAGGATTTTACCTCATGAGCCATGTCTCCAGCCACCAAGACTATGAATGTCCGAGAGACAAATAGCTTTGCCGCCTTCTCTGGCCTTCAGCTTGTGGAAATCCTTCTGTCTCTGCTTTCCAAGAGCCGGATTGCAGATGTGTGTCATCTTGCCAGGCTTAGTCTGGTAATACTTACTTGATTATCTCTCAGTTTTTTTGTTTTTTCAAGGTAGGTGTGTGCACACACCACAGTGAATGTATGAAGGTCTGAGGATAATTTTTTTTTTTAATTTGTTTATTATATATATGACTGTGCTGTCTTCATGTGTACCAGAAGAGGGCATTGGATCATAATACAGATGGTTGTGAGCCACACATGTGGGTGCTGGGAATTGAACTCAGGACCTCTGGAAAAGCAGCTACTGCTCTTAACCACTGAGCCATCTCTCTAGCCCGGTCTGAGGATAATTTTTTTTAAGAGTCAGTTTTCACCTTTCACTATGTGGAATTCTGGGAACAAACTCAGGGCATCAAGCTTAGCAGAAAGTATCTTTTTTTTTTTTTTTTTTTTTAAAAGACATGGTCTCTTTCTGATCCCTGGGTGAGGACCTCAAGCTCACTGCTTACTGAGTGCTGGAATTAAAGGGATTCGTCATCAAGCCCATCTGGCAGCAAATGTCTTTACCAGCTAAACCAACATGCTGGTCCTTACTTGAAGCGTGAACATGTGTTTGACAGTAGGGGTTGGATATTTGCTATAAGAGAGCAGGGATGAGAGATCTAAAGACCCGTCAAGATCAGTGTGCAACCCAGCTCGCAGGTGGTAGCTTGCACTTCTGAGTCCTGCTTTGGGCTAATCATTAACCCTTGAGATTCTGGTGAAATTGATGGGCCTAAGAAAATGCACAGATTGAAACATTGTGCACAGAGCTTCTTGTGACTCAGCTCATGTGTCCTCCCCATGGGTCATAGCTTGAGGTCATCGCCAGCACTTCTTTATAGATCAAGATGCTCATCCATTAGGCTTGTTATAGCTTCTTTCCTGTTGGAAGTAGTCAATCTGGGATTCATTGTTTATATCTTTATTATAACTAATGGTGCCAGGGAGTGGATACAGGATGATTGTGTACAAGATGAGTGCTCTGCCACTGAGCCACGCCCCAGCCCCTCATGGGGGATTCTAGGCAGGGGCTCTGCCACTGGGCCACGCCCCCAGCCCCTCATGGGGGATTCTAGGCAGGGGCTCTGCCACTGAGCCACGCCCCCAGCCCCTCCCTGGGGGATTCTAGGCAGGGGCTCTACCACTGAGCCACGCCCCCAGCCCCTCCCTGGGGGATTCTAGGCAGGGGCTCTACCACTGAGCCACACCCCCAGCCCCTCACTGGGGGATTCTAGGCAGGGGCTCTGCCACTGAGCCACGCCCCAGCCCCTCATGGGGGATTCTAGGCAGGGGCTCTGCCACTGAGCCACGCCCCCAGCCCCTCATGGGGAATTCTAGGCAGGGGCTCTGCCACTGAGCCATGCCCCCAGCCCCTCACTGGGGGATTCTAGGCAGGGGCTCTACCACTGAGCCACGCCCCCAGCCCCTCACTGGGGGATTCTAGGCAGGGGCTCTACCACTGAGCCACGCCCCCAGCCCCTCACTGGGGGATTCTAGGCAGGGGCTCTACCACTGAGCCACACCCCCAGCCCCTCATGGGGGATTCTAGGCAGGGGCTCTGCCACTGAGCCACGCCCCCAGCCCCTCACTGGGGGATTCTAGGCAGGGGCTCTACCACTGAGCCACGCCCCCAGCCCCTCATGGGGGATTCTAGGCAGGGGCTCTGCCACTGAGCCACGCCCCCAGCCCCTCACTGGGGGATTCTAGGCAGGGGCTCTACCACTGAGCCACGCCCCTAGCCCCTCACTGTGGGATTCTAGGCAGGGGCTCTGCCACTGAGCCACACCCCCAGCCCCTCACTGGGGGATTCTAGGCAGGGGCTCTGCCACTGAGCCACACCCCCAGCCCCTCACTGGGGGATTCTAGGCAGGGGCTCTGCCACTGAGTGGAGACATTCCCATCCTTTCTTTCCTCTCATCCTCCTTACAGAAGTTTGTTGTTGTTGTTGTTGGTGGTGGTGGTGTTTTCTGAATTTTGCACTAGTGAATTCCATTTAAGGATTTCCTCCATATTTTCCAAAACCAAACAGAATAGTAATGTTTTTGTTTTGTTTTGTTTTTATGTCAATGGCCAGGGAGTAAGCATTTTGGGTTTAGGGTTATACACTTTCTTTGTTAGTCACTCTGTGCTGCTATATAGAAATAAATCAATCACCCAAAGTACCTAAGCCATTAGAAGTGCTAAAGCATAATAAACTCGTACTTAGAAAATTAAGCTTTGGCCAGATTTACCTGACAGCTAGACTTTAATGCCTAAGACAGAAGATGGGATGCAGATCTCAGTGAGCAACAGTAGGCACAGCTTAGCGGAGCACAGGGTTACGAGGCAAAGAGACTTGGATCTCTCTCTCTCTCTCTCTCTCTCTCTCTCTCTCTCTCTGTGTGTGTGTGTGTGTGTGTGTGTGTGTGTGTGTGTGTGTGTGTGAACTCTGGCCACAACATGTTTGTGGAGATTAGAGGACAATTCCTTGAAGTCATTTTTCTCCTTCTCTCCTGTGAACCCCAACGTTGTCAGACTTTAATGGCCGGTCCCCTGTTTCCTCTTATCCATCTCACCAGCTTCAGTAACCGTGTGGCCAGATTTGCCAGGAAGCTGCCAAGTCACCTAGCCTGGAGTCTGCAGAATGGCAGAAACAAGCAAGCTCTGCCCCAGAAGGGTCGATGATGGCCCAGTGATTAAGAGCACTGGCTACTCTTCTGGAGAACCCAGGTTCAGTTCCTAACATGGCAGCTCACACAAGAGTCAGTAACCCCAATCCCGGGGGATCTGATGCCCTTTTCCAGGCTCTGCAGGCAACACATCCATTCACATAAAATAATACAATAAAAAGATTTCTTTATATTATTTCATGTGTATGAATGTTTTGTTTGCATGTGTGTACACTACATGCGTGCCTCTTATATGGTCAGGAAAGGATGTTGCATCCTCTGGCACTGAAGTTACAGGTGTTTGAGGTACCATGTGGGTGCTAGGAATTGAACCCTGGTCCTCAGCAACAATAGCAAATGCTCTTGACTGTTGAACCATCTCTCCAACAGCTCCTACATAACTTGTAAAAGTCTGGGACTGTGCCTTAGTGGTAGAGTGCTTGCCTAGCATGTGTCCCCACCCTGAGATAATGAAACAAGTAAATGCGATGAAGAGAACTCATATACTTCTTGTTTGAGGTTCCTCTTGGAGGGATAACTGGCCCAGTATCTATAGCCCGGCAATGCTTTTGACCTTGGTTAGGATGCTTCGGGTGCAGATGGCCGTGGTTAGAGTCTCTTGTCCATGAGCACGGAAAAGAAAAACAACCAACGCTCGGCTAAGCAGGGGTGTGTGTACTGTTCTAGGAAAGCGCAGACATCAAGGTTGTGACTGTGGACCTTACTGAGGAGGAACAGAGCACTTGCAGCAATGCCCGGAGGACCCCAGAGAGAACTGTGATCCTGGAGAGCCACAGGGACCTGTGGGGTAAGTGCTTACCTATTTCAGATGACTGCTGTCTCCCGATGCTTCTCCTTCCCTTTAAGAAGTGTGGGTCAAAAAAAAAAAAAAAAAAAAAAAAGCCGGGTATGCTGGCGTACGCCTTTAATTCCAGCACTCGGGAGGCAGAGGCAGGCGGATCTCTGTGAGTTCAAGGCCAGCCTGGTCTACAAAGCGATTTCGAGACAGCCAGGGCTACACAGAGAGACCCTGTCTTGAAAAACCAAAACCAAACTAAAACAAAACAAAAAAGTCATGGGTCAGATTTATGTTTTACATTTGTTTTGCTTGTGCGCTCAGGGACCCGCCATTGCACATAGGTGAAGGTCAGAGGTCAACCTGTAGCACTCTCTTCCTAGCTGTACATTACAGGAGTCTTCCTCAATGTTCCTGATGGTAACGTCCAGAGACTCTATCGTGGTGTGGTCAAACGTGAGCGCACCTGGCACTCCCGCGTGTTAGTCCTTTCTGTAGCCTGTGGGAACGTTTGGAGGTGTCCTGCAGGTCACAGCACCCTCCCTGCTATCCTCAGTGCACCTCCGCTCATGTTTTCTTGAAGCGTTGGGGCATTGAGGGCATCAGAAGCCATCAGATGCCCCCCTTCCCCCCCATGCCCTAGTATATAGATGGTTGTGAGCCACCATGTGGTTGCTGGGAATTGAACTCAAGATCTCTGGAAGAAAAGACAGCGCTCTTAATTGCTGAGCCATCTCTCCAGCCCCCTCTTTTCATTTCTTAATCCATGTTATAGGTACACAGACACAGTCAAACCTTTTTGTGTAGTTTCTTATAGGCTTCATCCCACTGTTGTAGCTCTAATTTTTTTAGGGTGGAGAATGTACAGGATGCTGCTGAGGTTTGGAAGTGTACCACACAGGCTCATGTGTTGAACGCTTGTTCTCCAGCAGGTGGCAGCATTTTAGAAGGTTCTAGAAAACAATGCAGGGTCTGGTTTGAAGAAAGGGGTGATTTCCTCTGTGTACCTTAGCAGGTTGTAGCTGCACTGGTCTGTAGGCTCAATTTTCTTAACCAATATATTTTATTACAACTTATTAACCGAGCGTACGTCACTTATAACCCAACTAACCAAAATAGGAAAAGAGGATTAAATAATAGAAAACTGTAAGGATATCAGTTCCAAGGAGCAATTGTCCTGGCGTAATCAGCAGGATTTCTTCGGCTGAAACCTGGAGTAACCAGAACCCAGAACCTCAGCAGGAGCCAGAGCCCCAAAGCCTTCCCTCGAGTGTTTCCCTCTAAGAGAGTCTCAAAGTGCAGCGATAAACAGCCAAAACTATCCCACATCTCCAAACGGCCCCACCTCCAGTTCTAGGCTCATTTATGCATCTCCTCCCAGAGTCTGTTCACAGGCTCTTTTCAGCTGGCAACAATCAAGCTCCGGCACGAGGTGGTTTGTCTTCTAGTGGATTAACCTCACCTGCTCTCTCACAAGACCGTTCCCCACCCTACACTTGGGAAACAGGTTTATCTCTCCTTCACTGGTCTCTCCATCGGTCTCTGATGGGTTGCCCCTCCCCATACTTTCTTCTTGTCATGGTGTTCCACACAAGCCCCTGAGGCTAAGTGACTATAGACAGGGTCTTATGACCCATATGCCAGAGCCAGTCTTCCTGGTGTAGGCACTGGGTCACAGTGGTGATAAAAGTGATTAATACCAATGACCTGTGCTATCTTCCAGACTTGCCAGCTGTACATGGACTAGAAGAAACGACCTCAAAGCAGGCGGTCTGTGATGAGGAGCCGTCCCATGGAGTGGAGATGGAGGGCTTGGCAAGAGACGATCCTTGGCTGTCTTCATGTGGAGGAGTGAGTGACAGTAAGGAGCAGCTGGACACACAGGAGGTGAAGGAAGAGGAAGTGGCCTTTGCCCAAGGGAGAGCTGGTGCTCCCGAGACGGGCTGCAGGAGTGATGAACTTGGCAGGACTTGCCTGAGTACCAGCCGCCTTTCGTTCCCCATGATACCGCTCAGAAACCATTTGCATAAGCAGGCATCCCACGTTAAAAAGTCACATGGCGATGCTGTTGCAAACAGCTCTCAGAAGGGTAGCGATAATGCGGATCCCCCTGACGATGACAAATGCGGAAAAGTCCCTCAGGGCTTTCATCTCACTCAGTTTCTAAGAACCCCAAAAGGAGATAATAAATCCCATGAATTTAACAGCCGTGTTCAACCCTTTGGCCGTGGCATGCCCCTGAGTCTACATGAAAAAGGTCGTTTAGAAGGTAAAACCTTTGGCTTTAAAGGGCACGGGCAAGTTTTGAACCATAACACAGTCCTCGGTGAACAACAGAAGCTTCTCGTTAAAGACGGCCAGTATAAATGTAGTAAAAGAGCCCCAAGTCCGTCGCTTCCTCAAGACGTGAGAAACTATTCTGAGGAGAAACGTTTTGAATGTAAGTACTGTGGCAAGTCCTTCAGCTGGAGTTCCCATCTCATCGCCCACCAGCGGACTCACACCGGGGAAAAGCCCTACAAATGCAACCTGTGTGGCAAGTTCTTCACCCGCAGCTCGCACGTCGTTTCTCACCAGAGAATCCATACCGGAGAGAAGCCGTACAGATGCAATCTGTGCGGGAAATCTTTCACGCAAAGGTACGTCCTCGTCGTGCATCAAAGAACTCACACCGGCGAGCGGCCTTATGCGTGCACCCAGTGCGGGAAGTCGTTCAGGCAGAGCTACAAGCTCATCGCGCATCAAAGGACCCACACGGGGGAGAAGCCGTACGAGTGCACCCAGTGTGGCAAGTCCTTCATCCAGAGCTACAAGCTCATCGCGCATCAGAAAATTCACTCGGGGGAGAAACCTTACGAGTGCGCTCACTGCGGGAAGTCCTTCAGCCAAAGCTACAAGCTCGCTGCCCATCAGAGGACGCACACGGGGGAAAAGCCGTTCGAGTGTAACTACTGTGGCAAGTCGTTCAGCTGGAGCTCGCAGCTGGTGTCGCACCAGAGGACCCACACAGGCGAGAAGCCCTACGAGTGCAGCGACTGCGGGAAGTCCTTCAACCGCAGCTCCCACCTCGTCATGCACCAGCGGACTCACACCGGCGAGAAGCCGTACCAGTGCAAGCAGTGCGGCAAGTCCTTCAGCCAGAGCTACGTCCTCGTGGTGCACCAGCGGACGCACACCGGGGAGAAGCCCTACGAGTGCGGCCAGTGTGGCAAGACGTTCCGGCAGAGCTCCTGCTTTACCCAGCACCAGAGGACTCACACCGGGGAGAAGCCCTACGAGTGCAACCAGTGCGGGAAAACCTTCAGCCTGAGCGCCCGGCTCATCGTCCACCAGCGAACTCACACTGGGGAGAAACCCTACAAATGCAGCCAGTGCGGCAAGGCCTTCATTAGCAGTTCCAAGCGCAGCAGGCACCAGGCTACTCACAGCGAGGACTCCTGTAAGTCCTGACTAGTCGAGACTCCCGAGCTGGACTTTAATCCTCGTAAATGCAATCCCTGCTAAAGGGGCGTCTGAGGGATTGCGTTTGGCAGGAAGTGAGGGTGTGAGGAGAAATTCACACAGATCCTTTCATTACCCCTGCGTCGCTGGTAGGAAGGAGTAAGGCCTTTAGTTGGACAGATGAGGATTAGGAGGCGCCCCCTCCACCCCCCGAGAAGAAAAGCCATTACACACTGACAGAGATGTTTTCTCGGATAGCTCTGTGCAGGCCTTGTTCCTCACCTGGTCTCAGAAGGCCACCTATGGACTGGACTGGCAGAAGTTGCTTCCCAAAGCATTCTGCATATACAGAGAGGGCAGAAGCTAGACCCAGAAAAACTAATGTTAGAGCAAATACTGCGAACTTATGGGCTGGAGAGATGGCTCAGCGGTTAAGAGCACCGCCTGCTCTTCCAGAGGTCCTGAGTTCAATTCCCAGCAACCACATGGTGGCTCACCACCATCTATAATATGATACGAGTCTTCTGCAGATAAAGCACTTATAGACAATAAAGAAAATAAACAAATCTTTAAAAGTAAATACTGCGAACTTAATTGTGACGCCCTCTCGTTTGTGAGCCTTGCCTCTCTGTAATAAAGCGGACTCTCTAAGTTTAGCTGGGGGGGGAGCCTGTATTCTGAAATACCCTGACTCAGGAAGGTAATCGTTGGCCACCTGCTCTGCTCTCCTACTTCCTGGCTCCTTTCTCTTCCTGCTACTAGCTGGCCGAGCACTCTCCTCCCACCTCATCTTACCCACCCACAGTCCTCATGCCTCCTCACTTGAGGCAGATGAGCCATTCAGTCCATCTTTTATGCAGCCTTAACCAGCCAGGCAATGGTCACCCACTTTGCAGTGCCCTCCTGCCTTTGGCAGGGACTGCTTTTCTTTGTTTTTGTTTGTTTGTTTTTCGAGACGGTTTCTCTGTGTATCCCTGGCTGTCCTAGACTCGCTTTGTAGACCAGGCTGGCCTCGAACTCACAGCGATCTGCCTGCCTCTGCCTCCCGAGTGCTGGGATTAAAGGCGTGCGCCACCACACCTGGCGGGACTGCTTTCCTATCTCAAAGCTCTGCTTGCTCGTCTGCTGCCCTCCCTAGTCATTCCTTGCAGCCCAGAGACAGCAAAGGATGCACTGCCTCAGAGTGACCAGTGGCCATTGAGTTTTCAGGGCCCTGGTCCTCTCAGCTCCCCTGAGCCAAGGAATTGTTTCCGTTGTCCTCCTAGCTCCCTGCAGCGTTGCCATGGATGCTGATCACGAGTTGCATGTTTCAGGAAATCCACAGTCACTGTCAAGCTTGGGCCAGCGTGGAGGTTAACTCCTCGAACCAGTGACCAGTGAGGCTCAATCAAGTGGACTGTGAGTTCAAGGGCAGCCGGGGCTGCCTAGCAAGACTGTCTCAAAAGGAAAGGCAGGCTTGCCCACTGTGTACTCCTTCAAACACTGTAAACGCGGGACTTTCCCTGAAGAAAGAACGCACTTAGACCTGAGCCTCTGAGAACCTGAGTCTTAAGAGCGATGGCCTATCTATCCCGGGCGGACCACGTGAGCTGCTGACGGCTGGATGTGCTATGGTGACTCGAGGCGACGGCCTTCAGGACTTACATTGGAACATGAAAATTGACCGTGTCAATAGGCACCACCTCCCTGATTGGTAGTTTGTTAATATGTTTTGTACACTCCTGTTCCAAGATTTTCTGCAGCTGAGATAAATGACCAATCTGAAGTGAGACACGTGATGAGAAGATAAAGAAACCCCGGCGCCTCCTTGATAAAATGGTCGTGTATGGCTTTAAGCCGAAAATGGATAATGGGTCTATTTATCCGATGCCGCTGTTTATGTTGTTATCCTTTGGGGGATGCATGTTGTACTGTAACAGATGGTGCGAGGAATAAACACTTACCACAAGCAAAAAGAAACAGATCTCCCACTTGATTGAGCTCAGGGGTTTCCACTAAACTCAGCCTGAGCAAGTCACTCCTCAGGGCTTAGATTTCTATGAGGCGCCGAAACTCAGATCTGCCTGCCTCCGCCTCCCAAGTGCTAGGATTAAAGGTGTGTGCTATCATCATACCTTGTTTTTGTTTTAAGATGTCTTTACTCTCTGTGTATACATGTTTATACTCACAGGTATGTCTTTGCATCATGCGTATACCTGGTACCCATCACATACCCTGGAACTGCCATTATGGATGGGTGTGATCCACCATGTGGGGGCTGGGACTCGAACCCAGGTCTTCTGCAAGAACAAGTGTCCCTAATTGCTGAGCCATGCCTTCAGCCCCACTGGAAAGAAACTGTTGCGCAAAAGCTGGTAAAGCTGATGGTGTCTGTGTAGCCCTAGAGAATTCCTCTGTCGGAGCACTGGACTCCAAAGCCCTTTTCGCCTGTCTGCTTTTCGGTTCCTCTAGAATCTTCACAGCCTCTCAGGCTTCCGGTTCCCCCTACCCCCACCCCCTTCCTGCTTCGGTGCTCTGGACACCTGGCCCGTGGTGCAGGGCAGGGCGGCAATTGTGGGAAACACTGGCTCTCAGTTACCAGGTGTTTTCCCTTTACCACTTTTTGCTTTCCAAATGCTTCAACCTCTACCCACAAATTCTCTAGTTTACAGCCAATGCTGCAGTCCGTTCCGGAACGATAGAATTTACAGACTCTTCCGGTTTTTGTATCTTATGGGTCTTCCATCTTTTTTTCTTTTTCTTTCTTTTTGATTTTTCGAGACAAGGGTTCTCTGTGTAGCCTTGGCTGTCCTGGACTCACTTTGTAGATCAGGCTGGCCTCGAACTCACAGTGATCTGCCTGCCTCTGCCTCCCGAGTGCTTTCTTCCAATCTTTAAAAAAAAAAAAAAAATGTAATACAGTAAAAAGACAAAGAATTGCTTCGGGGTGTAAAGCAGGAAAGAACTTTGCAACAGCAGCTGCGATTTTGCCGACACCCTGAAACAGCATCTCTGTGTCTTCAAAACCTGAATCGTCTTCCACGGCATGGGAAACCAACTTACCCATTATGCCCAAAGCATGTTGGGCGCCACCTGGAGGCTTCGACTTTCTCCAAATCTACTTTATTTGAGGTTCTGTGATACTTATAACCTCCCTTCCAACCCACCTACCCTAGTTAGGAGAGAAAAGAGGTTACTGGGAACAGGAGAAGTAGACCTTTTTGAACTCAGTTCCTGGGAGCGATTCCTCTGGCATAGTCGGCAGGATTTCAGCAGACCAGCAATTCTACCAAAGTTGCTGCTGGGACCTGGAACAGCAGCCGGAACCTGGAGCCCCGAAGTGTTCTCTGGTGCGGTTCTCTCTAGGAGCGTCTCGAAGCGGAGCGATGAACAGCCAAATAATAGCACCCCAAAAGCCCCAGCCTCCTGTTTTGGGTATATGTGTATTTATATATATGTATGTATGTATTTATATATGTGGGCATATATATACATATGTGTGTGTATCTATCTATCTATCTATCTATCTATCTATCTATCTATCCATCCTCTCAGAGTCTGTACAGGGATGTGTTTCAGCTGGCAAAAACAGCCTCGGCATGAGGTGGTTTGTCTTCTAGTGGATAAAGATCACCTGCTCGCTCACAAGTCTGCTCCACACTTGTGATCAAAACAAAAACAGATGTATCCACTGCAATATCCCACACTTGGGATCAAAACAAAATTACGTCCACAGGTAACTTTTAAAATTTTTTTTAGATTTTTTTTCAAGCCAGGGTTTCACTATGTTGCTCTGGCTGTCCCAGAACCCTCTCTGTAGACCAGGCTCAGAGCTCTGCCTGCCTCTGCCTCTGGGGTGCCTGTCGTAGAGGCATGAGCCACCACGCCTAGCTGGAAAAGCAACTCTTGAAAGGAGACTAAGAATTGAGCTGAAGGGCCAGAGAAGAGTCTCTTTGCAACAAACAATTACAAAACCTCGAAGTCATCAGAATCCTGATCTGTAGCTTGTCTGGCATTATACTGATTTGCACAAACATGTTCCTGCAAGGCCTAGCATGCCCCGTGAACACCATGCATTGTAACTCAGATGTGTGGATTCCTTGAAGTAGAGAGAAGGAGCTCAAAGTGCTACCTGCTAAAGGTTCCTATGGATACGCTCTCCTCCCCAGGGGATAGCTCTCTAGCAGTGGTCCTCAGCCTGTGGGCCATGACCCCCTTGGGATAGGTTATCTACGACCATTGAAAAACACACAGTTATCATTCATAACAGCAAAATTATAACCATCAAATAGCAAGAAAAAAAATTTTTATGCTGGGGTGGCAGGGCGAAGGGTGTCACCATAACATGAGGAACTGTATTAAAGGCTTGCAACGTTAGGAAGGTTGAGATCCGCTTGCTCTAGAGAGTCCTCTGACAGACTTAAGTCAGAGAATGTAGCACACTTGGCAGTGAGAGATGCTCTGAAGAAGCATCAGTCTGTTTGGATAGGAAACAGCCAAAGCTCTTCACAAGTAGGCTTTGTGGAAGGCTTGCAAGTCTGGGAGACAATAGACTCTTCTTTTGATTTGTTGGGTCTTGGTTATTTTAATTTTTGATTCAGAATCCATGGGTGGACTGGAACTCACTATGTAGACCAGGCTGGATTTGAACTCGCAGAGGTCTGCCTGCCTCTGCCTTCCAAGACGAGCTGGGATCAGTAGTGTGTACCCCAACCCCCACCTTCAGTGTATAGATTTCAGTGGAGTGTGGAAGCCTGAAGGAACCTCGCTGGTGCGAATTAGTAGGAAGCCAAAATCACTACAAGTTAGACCTCTGACATTTCAAGGTTTCTTTTTTTTTTTTTTTAATTTATTTATTGGGCCTGGAGAGATGGCTCAGAGGTTAAGAGCACTGGCTGCTCTTCCAGAGGTCCTGAGTTCAATTTCTGGCAACCACATGGTGGCTCACAGCCATCTATAATGACATCTGGTGCCCTCTTCTGGTGTGCATGTATACATGCAGGCAGAACATTGTATAAATAATAAATAAATCTTTTTTAAAAATTAGGAATTAAACAGAAATGGTTGAGTAATTTCTAACATTTGCTCAATTTGTGGGGCTGGTGGGATGGCTCATTGGCTAAGGATGCTTGCTCTTGGTCCTAAACATCTGAGTTTGATCCCTATGACCCACATGGTAGAAAAGAGAGAACTGACTGGTGCAAGCTGTCCCATGTCCTCCACACACATGCATGTTCATCCACCTAAGTCTTTTTTAAAAATACAAACTCAGGGGCCTAACGACACAGTTTGCTGTTAAAAGCACATACTAGTTTTGCAGAGGACCTGAGTTCAGTATCTAGCAACTACGTCAGGAAACTCACAACTGTTGCAAGTCAAGTTTCTGGGGCGTGGGGGGCGGGGATTAGGGGGACTGACACCCTCTTCTGGCTTCCATGGGCACTATACTCACATGGCTCACATCCAAACCCGCACACACATACACATTAAATAAGTATTTAAAATAATTAGTTCAGTTCCTTTGAAATGCCCCAGTCACGAAATCTCCACAGACCAGCCAGATGCAATGTACACAGGGTCTTTTTTATTGTTCTTGCTCTGGAGCAAGGACCATCTGTTCCCCAGAGGCTGAGGAAGGTGGGCGGCCTTGATTCCTTAGAATACAAGGTTTTAAAAGGCAGAAACCACACGCAGGACTTTCCCAGCCTTGGCATCACATAGTTGGGTAAGGGGCATAGGGGAAGTTGGCCTTAATTGATAAGGTACAGGGCAGAGGAGCTTTGAGCCATGCTGCAGGGGGACGCTTATCTAGACATTTCATCTGCTGTAACTGTTACATTGCGGGGTCTCCCACACAATTGGGGAAGGGGAAGCTGGCCCTAATCTGACAAGGTGAGCTTTTGTTTGGATCTCAGGGAGCTGAGCCCCTTGTGTAGCTCCCAGGGAGGTTGACTTCAAGCTGATTAAGCACAGGGCGGGGAGGGGGCTTCTGCTCATGGAAGCTAGCCCTTGTCCAGTTCCCACACCTTTGTATAACTTCATTTTCTTCTGCTTCTTTCTGTATTCAAGTTCCTCCATGCTTTTTTTTTTTTTTTTTTTAAAATAGGGTATTATCTTGGACTGAGTGGGTGGTAGGTAGCTCTGTTGAGTTTCCCTGAGTGTCACGTTTCATGTTTTTCTTGCCAAGATTACAAAGCGCGTGAAGGTTGGGGGAGCTCAAGGTGAATAGCGGTCAGCAGAATTAATTCAGGCCGAGAATCCCAAAACTAAGGACTGTGCTAGCCCCACTGATGAAAAGGATAGCAGATCCCGGGAACTGCAGCCAAGAACGCCCACGCAGTCCCTGACGTTCTTTAGAAGAAGCGCCTTTTAACACACAGTCTTCCACAGAAAGCAAGGAAAGCTTCGTGGTTTCCTTTGGCTTCGGGACCGCTAAGGAGCCTCCAAGGTGTGAGATTCAAAGTAGTTTCCTTGCTCTAAGGCACTTCCGCTCTGGGGAGGCGAGGATGAGGTTGAGAATTCTTGGGAATGTAGTCCACGACTCTCCCATCTCTGGGATACTAGGATAACTTCCGCCGCAGGAGGCTTACAGGGACACCCTGTTCCGGTTAGGAATTTTGGGAAATATAGTCCTGGAAGCAATGTGTACAAGGATAACGTCCTCTCCTTGAGCCCGTGTGTCCTTCCCTAGGGAATTCTGGGAAGTGTAGTCCAGGCGGCCTATGCGGAAAGAACGACTTGTGCCCCATGTGTGCCAGGCGGTGGCTGGTTCCTCTCGGAAAGGTGAGCCCTCCCCTCTGCTGACCCCTCCTGCGTCTGCCCGGTCCTTTGCATTGAATGAGCGTGTGTGTGTGTGTGTGTGTGTGTGTGTGTGTGTGTGTGTGTGTGTGTGTGTGTGTGTGTGTGTGTGTGTGTGTGTGCGCGCGCGCGCGCACGCTCATTCAGGTCTGGTTAGGGGATGGAGGGTCTCCTGGGCGCTGTGCACGCACCCTCAGCCATCTCCCTGGCCACAGTCAGCGATGGCGTCTCCCAGAAGTAGAGATCAGACTCTCTCATCTCTGCCTCCATTCTTCCTCAACGCTTTGATTACTGTCCCGGAGTGACCTTGAGTTTCCTGCAAAGCTCAAAACAGCTGACAGGGTGGTAGGAGATGGGACAGCCCTAGAAACTTCGGTGACCCATGGATGGTGTTAGAGCTCCTGCTGTAGGTTCCCTGGCCCCAGCCTGACACCTCTACCAAATCCTTAATGGCTTATTTTGGTTTTGTTGAGACAACCGTTCCCAGCCGTTGTTGATGATGTCCACTCTGCCATATGGGGGCGAGGGCGGTTCTGAAGTCCGGTTTCTCTCAGCAGCTTCCTTCTCAAGCCTACATTTAAAAAAAAAAAAAAAAAAAAAAAAAAAAAAAAAAAAAGCTTCAGGGCCTGTGGTGGCGCACGCCTTTAATCCCAGCACTCGGGAGGCAGAGGCAGGCGGATCACTGTGAGTTCGAGGCCAGCCTGGTCTACAAAGTGAGTCCAGGACAGTCAAGGCTACACAGAGAAACACTGTCTTGAAAAACAAACAAACAAACAAACCAAAAAAGGCTGCAGGGAAAAGAGGCAGCAGAAAATGTGGTGCAGTAGTTTGAATGAGAAATGACCCTGTAGTCGCTGGCCTTCGGATACTTTGTCCACAGTCTGGGGGATGAGGGATGGGGTGCTGTTTGCAGAGGTTTAAGTGCTGTGCCCTTCCTGGAGGAAATACGTCCGGGGGGGGGCGGGGCCAGGCTCAGAGGACCTAAGGTTTGCACCTTTCTGCAGTTGGCCTTCTCTACTTTGTGCTTTGGGTTCAAGGTGGGAGCTCTCAGCTTCCGGCTCCTGCTGTGGTGCCTGCCACCTGCTATGGAACCCTCTAACCGAAAGCCAAAATAAACGCTTTCGTCCACAAGATGCCTTAGTCATGGTGTTTATCGCAGCAACAGGACCTTAGCATCCTTCCTTCTCTCTGTCTCCTCTCTTCTCAGGGACGAGGTTTTCTTTACTCACTGGCAGACCAGGTCATGGAGCTACCCTGGTATTTTTTGAGTAAATTCTGCAAGGGATGGAGAAATACTTGGGCGTAAGCAATAAAGATGTTATAGAGACATTTAATACGTGGTATAAGGGTTTTATACAAATTAATAAATATATTTTACTTATTTCTGTTACATCTATTTGAGGAGAAAAAAAAAGAGATCTGTTTTTGTTTTCCGAGACAGGGTTTCTCTGTGTAGCCTTGACTATCCTGGACTCGCTTTGTAGACCAGACTGGCTTTGAACTCACAGCGATCTGCCTGCCTCTGCCTCCCAGAGTACTGGGATTAAAGGCGTGCACCACCGCGCCTGGCCAGATCTGTTTTTAGGACTTAGATAAAAAATTCACTTAAACTACCAAGAAATATAAAATTATTATGACACCCTGTGTTCATAAGTAATTATGTTTCTTTATAGTTAATTAATATAATTAATTAATAATGCAATTAATATTGCTTATCAATCTGAGCCACGTCCCCAGCCCCTCACTGGGGGATTCTAGGTAGGGGTTCTACCACTCAGCCACACTCCCAGCTCCTTACTGGGGGATTCTAGGCAGGGGCTCTACCACTGAGCCACGCCCCCAGCCCCTCACTGGGGGATTCTAGGCAGGGGCTCTACCACTGAGCCACACTCCCAGGCCCTCACTGGGGGATTCTAGACAGGGGCTCTACCACTGAGCCACACTCCCAGGCCCTCACTGGGGGATTCTAGGCAGGGGCTCTACCACTGAGCCACGCCCCCAGCCCCTCACTGGGGGATTCTAGGCAGGGGCTCTTCTATGCTGGAGAATTTCTGCCATGCAGAGTAAAATCCACGTTCAGGCAGTCATGGGGCTGTGGAGAGGTTTGGTTCCTTGGAGCAGGGAGTCCCAGAAGCCCTTAACATTGAGTGTCAGCGCGCTAGCAGCCCTCTTGCAGATATCGGAATTAAAATGTTAGGGGCTTAATGAACTCACTTAGGGTTACCCAGCCAGTACGCAACAGTACCAAGCTCCTTTAAAAAATTAGTAACCTTTACTTAATGTATAGGTGTAGTGTATACATAAGCACACATCAAAGCACAACCTGCAAGACCCAGTTCTCTACTTCCCTGTGGGTCCTGGGGATTAAATTCAAGCTTGGCAGTGAGCACGCTTATCTGCTGAGCCATCACAGCTGAGCCCCTGCTTCTGAACACAGGCATTTTGTCCCTCGATGCTCCTCGGAGCCAATACATTTCATCACCTACCTTCGCCACATTTCCCGGGGCTGGGGTGGACACCCTAGGAGATATCCAGCATGGAGTAAGAGCAATGGGGAAGGCTTCTCCTGCCTAGAGCCAGGGTGGGACATCCTAGGGTTGCCTAGAATATGGCCTGCACACCCCACTGTGCAGCATGCGCATGTGCTAACACCTGGACGGGAGGGGCATTTTGACCTCACCTGGGTAAAGTTGTATTTTCCCTCTCTCATGCCATCTGTCTCCCTGCCCTGCCTTCCCAGGTCTCCACAATTTCCTAGGGGGAAAAAAAAAGGAGGAGAAAATGACCAAATTGCAGGTGAGTTGACTTTCATCTCTGCCTTTACACCACCTCATGTCTCAGAGCGGGCACACCGTTCCTCTCTCAGCCCAGGGCGAGGAATGGCAGCACGTTCTGGGCCATGTCCGTGTTATGCTTGTCAACACAATTCTTCTTGTGTTACTTGTTTAAAAATATATTTGGTTATTCATGGTGGCGGTGAGTACTTGTGCCACAGTGTGTGTGTTTAAGTTATGGAACAACTCTCAGGAGCCTAGTTCCTGCCTCCCTCCTTGTGGGTTTTGGGATTGAACACAGGTAGTCAGATTTAGGGCGATCACCTTTGCCTGCCAAGCCGCCTTCACAGATCTTTTCTGTTCAGTTTGAGTCACTCCCTATTGTGGGAGGGGGTTAATCTTATTTTTTTCTTTTTTTATTCTGTGCTAGCTCCACCGTCTGCCTCATATGCCTGAGTGCTGTGAAGATACACACATCATTTTTTTTTTTCAAGACAGAGTTTCCCTGTCTAGCCTTGGCTGTCCTAGACTCGCTTTGTAGACCAGGCTGTCCTCAAACTCACAGCAATCTGCCTGCCTCTACCTCCCAAGTGCTGCGATCACAGGCGTACACCACCGTGCCCGGCTCCTACATAATTTTCAAGGAAGGTGCTGTCCTTCCTTGTTTCCCTTAAAAAGATCTATGCATGTATATATTTATTTTGTGGATATGAGTGTCCTATCTGCATGTGCACCTGCTCGCCAGGAGAGGGCATCAGATCATATTATAGATGGTTGTGAGCCACCATGTGGGTGCTGGGAATTGAACTCAGGACCTCTGGAAGAGTAGTCAGTGCTCTTAACCCCTGAGCCATCTCCCAGCCCCTGCTCCATCACTTTCATTTTATAAATAAACTGTAAGAGAATAGTAATGTAAAAATTAGACACATCAAGCCGGGCAGTGGTGGCGCACGCCTTTAATCCCAGCACTCGGGAGGCAGAGGCAGGCGGATCACTGTGAGTTCAAGGCCAGTCTGGTCTACAAAGTGAGTCCAGGATGGCCAAGGCTACACAGAGAAACCCTGTCTCGAAAAAAACAAAAAAAAAAAAAAAAAAAAAAAAAAAAAAAAAAAAAAATTAGACACATCGTTCCCTTGCTTACAGTGCCCCCAGGGTCATCTAAAACCACATCCCTGGCTGCATCTACTGTAATACGACATAGAATTGGAAATATTTTCCAGTTAAGATAGTGTGCATTTAGGTCTTCTGATGCTGTGAACTCTGATGACCCCATCCTTTGCATTACATCATTCCTTACCCACAAGCTTGCAAATTTCTGAGGCACCCCACAGTCTGATGCTGCTGCCTATAGAGACACTTGACTCCAAAAACAGCTTTGGGGTTGGCCATGTAGCCCTGGACACAGCATTCACCCGGCATTTGGCAAAAGCCCAACGTCCATCCGTAGCGCCACACAATAATGAAAATGAAATCATGAAAAGCAGTCTGAGAGGCTGGGCGTGGTGGCGTGCATGCTTTTCATCCTAGCACTTGGGAGGCAGAGGCAGGCAGAGCTTCATGAGTTCAAGGCCAGCCAGGGTTACAAAGTGAGTCAAGGCAGCCAGGGCTGCAAGAGAAGCCGTGTCTCGAAAAACTGAAAAAGAAAAAAGAAAAGCACTCTGAGAGACCCACCACTTATGCATAACCTTTTAGAGACTTAAAACGGTATAAGTGTCTGAATATACGCACACATACGTACATATATACGCATGCACACAAATACACATATGTACCTGTGCATCTATGTCCCTTAGGTGACAGTGAGACACTTCATTGTCTTAATTTATTTTACTTGATTTTAAGATTTGTATGTTTTTCTTGTAGGTATATGGGTGTCTTGCCTGCATGTGTAACATGTATGTGCTTGGTTCCCATGGAGGCCAGAAGAGGGTGTCAGATCTCCTGGAACTGGTGTTGTAGTTGGTTCTGAGCTACCGTGTGGGTGCTGGGATCCAAACATGAGTCTTATGCAAGAATAGACAGTGTGTTTAACTGTAGAGCCCCTAGGTTCTTTCATCACAGTCTCTGACACATGTGTGTGTGTGTGTGTGTGTTCACCATTTATGCCCTGAGTTAACTAAATGTGAAAGTCCTGAGCACTACAGGGCGTAGTCATTCTCCATCTATCACTTTATTCACAGGCCCGAAGGACCGAGAATTTGAGGATGTGTGATCCGTGTTCAGGCAGCTCAGAGGCTGTTACCTTCTAGATCAAAAGAGACAGCCTCGCCTGTGTAGTTGGAAAGGCAGAGTGAAGAGGCAGAGCAGGGCAGAGGAGAGCAGAGTGGAGCAGGGCGGAGGAGAGCAGAGTGGAGCAGGGCAGAGGAGAGCAGGGCAGAGCTCTCCATCCATAGCCAAGGGCAAGATGCTCAGCAGCTCCTGTGGAACTGGTACAGGCTTTCCGCAGGTCAGCAGGATAAACGCTTAGATTTCTCTCTAGTAAGCCAAATAGCAGAGCAATATGCAAAATATTTACAGTGTAAAAAGAAGTGAGGAGGACAGCCACATGTGCCCAGTGAGCATTGTGGAAGAGGAAGTAGTCATGGTGAGCAAAGGCCAGTGGGATGGCTCAGTGGGTAAGGGAGCTGGTTACCAGGGCTGATGGCTGAGTTTGATCTATGGGACCCACACCGACTCCCTAAAGTTGTCCTTTGACCTCTACACATACACCATGGCCTGCATGACCTCCCTGACCCAGACACAAATAAATTAACAAACAAACAAACTATTTATTAGTATATTGACTTGATTGGTTGTGAGACTGAGACCTCCAGAGACATCTCTAGCCTATACCCGGAGTCCCCAGAGAGAAACGGAGTCCGATGTCGATGCAATACACACAGGGATTTTATTGAGTCAATGCACATCGAAGTCTGACAAGCTCTTTCAAGCTGCCGACCTCGGAAAGCAGGCGCAAGTGCTTTTTATATCTTTTTGCAAAAGCAGGAATTAGCAGGCTAGCTAGGAGGGATAAGTACATTCCAGAGGTGGGGGTTGTGGAATATTTTTATATACAACTGGACCCTCATTACAGGCTAGCTGGCCTTGAGCCAAGCTGGACCCTACAAGGGACCAAATAGCTACAGGACACACATGGTGATTTGATATTGATACCTTGGTTCAATATCAATATTGCTTCCGTGGCGAGCTCCAGTGTCAGCAAGGCTATCCTGTCTTCTGCAGCAAGGTGGGAGTGGTCAGGGAGCCGGCTCTGCAGATAAAAACACTTGCCACGCAATCCTGATGACCTGAGTTCAGTCCTTGGAATCCGTGTATGAAAAGCACAGGTGGTGGTGTCCATCCACAATCCTGGCGTTCCTGTGCTGAGGTGATTGGAGGGTAGAGGAGAAGCTGCTGGAAGCCAGTAGGCCAGCTCCCTGCAGGACACAGCACAGCAGAGACAGTGGGAGAGACTGTGTCTTGTTCTGTGCTTCTGCAAGGTTGAAGGCCAGAACCAACTTCCAGAAGTGTGGGGAGCCATGCTAAACTCAGCCATGTTAGAAATCCCGTGCTTAGGCTGCAGGCTGTGGCCTTTGAGTTGTTGACCTTTGCTGAAGGAGGTCTTGTGTTTAGGCTCTCTTTAGATTGTTTACCTTTGAAAGAAATAGGGAGGTTCTTACAGGGAGCTATTCAGAGGATTGTATCCTTGCCTGGGGGCTAAGGGGAAGCGAGATTACAATAGAGCTTGTGTTAGCCTTGCTATATAAAGTCAACTCGCCTGCATCAAAGAGAGACTTGATCAGAAATCTCCAGACTTGACTCAGTTTTTCTCATGTCTCTGCCCCCCCCCCCCACTTCCAATCCCCATTCCCTCTTCCAGGGACCCCTGTTCAATTTGTCCCATGGGCTGGTTCGATTTGTCCTGCAGGCCGGGACCCAGAAGACCTCCACATACAGTCTGTGCCATGTGCTTGCTATGAGATACGCCCACATATGCACACAAAATAATAAAGTCGTATTTTTTTTTTTAAGATGCAGAAAAATAGAGAAAGACACTGATGTTAGCTTCTGGCCTCTGTATGCTCGCGCACAGGTGTGTGCACACATGTACATGCACACTCAAAGACACATGTGTGCATCCTCATGCATCCACCACCCACATATATGTGCATCCACTCATATGTACCCCACACATGCATACACACACACACACACACACACACACACACACACACACACACGAGGATTCCTTTTCACTTGGCTCTTACGGTGGGTGGATCCAGCAGAGTGGAAGGCAGGCAGAGGCAGAGAGTTCAACCTGAGAGGCTCTGAGTTCCACAGAGCTTCTCCCTTCCCATCTCAGTACCATCTCCTCTGTAGTCATAGCCTGCATGTGTTTGCTGTCACAGGGGTCAGTGACATTCATGGACGTGGCCGTGGTCTTCAGCGAGGAGGAGCTGGGGCTGCTGGATGCTGCCCAGAGGAAGCTGTACCATGACGTGATGCTGGAGACCTTCAGGAACCTTCTGTCAGTGGGTGAGCATGGGGACTGGGTTTCACTGAGGAGTGACCTGGGATTAGGTGACCACAGAGGCCAGAAGATGGCATCATATTTACCTAGAACTGCCATGCGGGTGCTGGGAATCAAACTCAAGTCCTTTAGAAGAGAGCAGGTTGTGAGTTTAATTGCTGAGCTACCTCTCCAGCGCTGGAGTTTTTTTCCTTCCTTCCTTTTTGTTTTTGTTTGTTTGTTTTTGTTTCTTTGAGTGAAGGTGTCGCATAGCCCAGGCTGTACTGTTCTCACACTTACCATGTAGCTGACGGTGACCTTGAACTCTTGCTCTGCCTTCCTCTACCTCCCAAATATTGGTGTGACAGACATATACCTCCATATTCGGCTTTTTTAAAAAATAGTTTTGACAAAGTAGACACCATCAAACTTTGGCTTTTCGTTTTTTACATAGCCTATCAGCCCTTCCAACCAGGTCTGATATACCAGCTGGAGAAGGAAGAGAAATTCCGGATGGTGGAGGCGGAGGCGCCAGGAGGTGGGCTCTCCGGTGAGAGTGGTGTGCTGGGGACAGGGGCCGGGAGCGCGTCAGTGCTCTCCTTAGCTCTCCACTGCTCCCCATTTCATAAATAGGATAATAGATTATAAAGTGCTTAAGTAGGGCCTGAGGACATGAGTTTTGTTTTGTTTTGTTTTGTTTTTTTCTCTCTAGAACCCTCGTGGTGGAAGGAAAGAGTAAACTAACACTCCCATTTGTCCTCTGACCTCCACTGTCATGTAGTGGCTTGGGTACACGCACGCACGCACGCACGCACGCACGCACGCACGCACGCACGCACGCACGCACGCACGCACACAGGACAAAAGACATTTTTCCACTTTGGGAATTTTGCCCTTTCCTTTTCCCCCACTGGATCACCCAACAACCCATGGTAAAGCCACAATGACGTGCTTAGAGTTCACTGGACCTTTTGAATGGGGCCATATTGATAGCAAGGTTTTTTTTTAGAAAACCCAGATCTTTGTTTTGTTTTTGTTGAGACAGAGTTTCTCTGTGTAGCCTTGGCTGTCCTGGACTCACTTTGTAGACCAGGCTGGCCTTGAACTCACAGCGATCCGCCTGCCTCTGGCTCCTTGAGTGCTGGGATTAAAGGTGTGTGCCACCACTGCCTGACGAAAACCCAGATCTGAAGATGCCCAGAGTTGTCTGCTTTTTTATCTCTTTGCCCTGGTGGGGCTGCCTCCCCAGGCCCCCCAAAGGAAGAGGATGTGCTCATGTGCTCAGTCCTGATGGGACTTGATATGCTGGGGGAGATGGATGGGGGGGGTCCCCTTCTCTGAGGAGTAGGGGAGGAAGGATAGGGGAGACAGGAAGGGAGGGTGGGGCTAGAAGGAAAGGCAGGAGGGGGCTATGACTGGGATGTAAAGTGAATAATTAAAAAAAAAAAAAAAAAAGATACCCAGAGAGTCTGTTTTGTGGCTGAGGGTATCAGGTGCCTTGTAAGTGTCACGTGCCAGTTTCCTGCCGTGAACCATGTGTGAAACACGGGAGCCTCTCAATAAGGTGTTCATTTGTGCGTTTGTCTGGATTCTTCTCCTCCATGTAGGAAGCAAGGGCAGACATGCTGTGGAGAATACTGAAGACGTGGATTTAAATCCCCTTTGTCCCAGGGAGCTCTCCTCCTCCTGTCAGACCTGGCCTCAAGGTGCAGGCCTGTTACCCACGAGTCAAGAGTTCATGAGAAGTTGTCAAGGGAGGGCCATTGCGTCCCAGAGCCGGGGAGGTTCTCCCTGCCGAGTGTGGGCAGGGATGCCCATCCAGATTTCTGAAGACGGGAATTACATGTTGCCTCCTGTCCACGAAGACTCAGCTTCCATGAACAGTCAAGAGCTTCCTTCTCTGAGAGCCCAGCAGTCTCCGGGGGAATCATGTCAAAGCAGGCTGTGTAATTGTCAGCAGACATCCACGAGAAATCATTTCTGTAGGTGTGATGGCATCCCTTGGTTCTCCTACCACAGCAACGAGGAGTTACACCAAAAGGGGGAAGGCCATAGTTTCTATGACTACAGAGGAGACACCATGAAGGTATCTCTACTTAGTCAGGCCTTGACTGAGTTAGGGCCAGAGTCCTGCCCACGGACCAAGTGTACAAAAGCCTGGGGCCATGACGGCAGTGGTGACAACAGCTCTCACGCGCAGTTTCACTTAAGGGAGAAGCCCTGTGCATGCAGCGCACGTGGAAGGGGCCATGGTGACAGGTCAGCTCTTCACATCCATCCAGATGTCGAGACAGAAGACGAAGGTGTTGCTGAGAGCCCACCTCTGCCGCACCCTTCGAGAGTGTGTACAGAGGAAATGCCATGCAAGTCCAGTGAGGACGTACATCATGGCTTCCCTCATAACACCCATGGGGGTGCGCAATCAGCCAACGCCTCACAGAAATGCCGCATCCCAGAGAAAGCTGTTGGTCATTGTTTCCACCCTAATAGTCATTTTAGGGTCCATGCAAGGGAAGGACCCGATAAATATGAGAGCAGGAATGCTTTTAGTCAGAGTTTATGCCTCCAAGTTCATCAGGAAACCAACACTGATGAGAAACTATATCCGGGTGTGGAGTGCAGAAGAGATTTCACACGCGGCTCAAATCTTAACATTCCTCGCAGAGTCCATGTGGAAGAGGCTCTCTGTAACGCTGAGTGTGGTAACCACTTCAGTTTGCCTCCCCATTTCCAGGACTTTTCAACAGTGCACCCCAGAGAACAACCACAGAAACGTACACGCTTCAGTCAAAAGGCGTGCATCCGAAGCCATAAGAAGCTCCACATTCAAGAAAAGCCTCTTCACAAAGAAGGTGGAGATGTCTATGCCCGGAGTGCCAACCCCGATGGCTTCCAGAAACAGACGCCACACAAATGCAATGCCTGTGGGAAAGGCTTCAGCCACAGGTCAGTTCTTACTGTTCATCAGAGAACCCACACTGGAGAGAAACCGTACAAGTGTGGGGAGTGTGGGAAGGGCTTCAGCTGGACTGCCTACCTGCAAGCCCACCAGAGAGTTCACACCAGAGAGAAACCCTACAAGTGTGGGGAGTGTGGGAAGGGCTTCAGCCGGACTGCCTACCTGCAAGCCCACCAGAGAGTTCACACCGGAGAGAAACCCTACAAGTGTGGGGAGTGTGGGAAGGGCTTCAGCCGGACTGCCTACCTGCAAGCCCACCAGAGAGTTCACACCGGAGAGAAGCCCTACAAGTGTGGGGAGTGTGGGAAGGGGTTCAGCCGGAGTTCACATCTTCAAGGCCACCGGAGAGTTCACACCGGAGAGAAGCCCTACAAGTGTGGGGAGTGTGGGAAGGGCTTCAGCTGGAGCTTTAACCTTCATATCCATCAGCGGATTCACACCGGGGAGAAGCCTTACAAATGTGGAGAATGTGGCAAAGGCTTCAGCAAGGCTGCGACTCTCCTGGCCCACGAGAGAGTGCACACAGGAGAGAAGCCTTACCAGTGTGGTGAGTGTGGCAGGAGCTTCAGTCAGAAGTCATACCTTCAAAGCCATCAGAGCGTCCATTCTGGAGAGAGACCATTTATATGTGAGGTGTGCGGGAAGGGCTTTGGTCAGAGAGCGTATCTACAGGGTCACCAGAGAGTCCACACGAGAGTGAAGCCACACACGTGTGAGCTGTGCGGGAAGGGCTTCAGTCAGAGCACACGCCTTGAGGCACACCGGAGGGTCCACACGGGGGGAAAACCATACAAATGTGAGCTGTGCACAAAGGGATTCAGTGAGAGCTCCCGCCTCCAGGCCCATCAGAAGATCCACATGGAAGGAAGACCCTACAAATGTGAACAGTGTGGTAAGGGCTTCACGGGCTGTTCCAGCCTCCAAGCCCATCACAGAGTCCACACTGGGGAGAAGCCGTACAAGTGTGAGGCGTGTGGGAAGGCCTTCAGTCAGAGATCAAATCTGCAAGCTCACCAGCGAGTCCACACAGGAGAGAGGCCTTACAGGTGTGATGTGTGTGGTAAGGGTTTCCGTTGGAGCTCAGGCCTTCTGATCCATCAGAGAGTCCATAGCAGGGATAAGTTCTGTAGGCGTGAAGAGTGCAGGAACAGTCATCCGTCAGAGAACCTACCCAGAAATGAAGACCTGTAAAACGCTGTTCTGTCTTGTTAATAACGACATAGTGTTTGTACCCAACATGAATGCCGATGATGGCTGGGGAAGGATACAGCGTAGAGCTCTCCTGAGAGTTTGCTATAGCAGAGGACCAAGAACCTCCCACCATGTATGTCAGCAGGGATTAACAAAAGTGTGACCATAAGAATGCAAGCTTGGTGACAGAGGAGAGTGTCTACTGCCAAGGCTGCGGGACTATGGACAGACGACGGCTCACATGGCTCAGAGCCCTGGGTGCTTCTGAGGACGGACACACGATGGCCATCCAGCACCTTCACGGTGCCCAGACATACATGCAGGCAAAGCACTCCTATACAGAAAAATAAAGAAATGAAATCATGATCTTTTGTATCTCAAATGTAGTCGCTCAGTGCTTTTTCTCTCTAAGTAAAAAATATGCAAAGATACATTTGAAACTCAAGTTTATTTCAAAATGGACTAGGGGAGACCTTACTGCAAATAAATGAGGGTCAGTTGAAGTGTAGGACCCCAAGCAGTATTTTCATCTGAAATAACAGCGGTTTGGATAGCAACCCTTTGTTTTGTCCAAAGCAGACAGGTACTGACTTCCTTAAGCACTTGCTTTTCTATACGGTACACTGTTAAGTCTGGCAGCACACTCACACACGTCTTTATGTGTTTATGCACATGGATGCATTGCTTATGGAGGGCAGAAGAGGGCGCCATATCCCGCGGAACTAGAGTTACAGGCAGCTGTGCTAGAAACTGAACTCTGGTCCTCTAGGAGTTCAGCAAGTGCGCCGTTCTCTCAGGCATTTCTTTATCAACCCCGACTCCCAAGGGGACATTATGCAAGCTCATGGTGGTTTTATCCACCAGGTGCTGAGTAACAGAAAGTTTGGTGCTACTTGGACTAATTCCAGTGTTTGCCAATGTGTCCAAATGCACCGATAAGGGGAAAGGAGTCTTGGTTCGTGCTCAGGCCCTGGGCTTTTCTGTTGTTTTCTAGATTCTCTTGCATGGATCCTTTCATGGAACCCTTGTCTCCAGGTTGCTCAAGAGATGGCAGAGCCGTGTGTTTCCCACCCTCCAACCAAAGTCTCAGTGGTGGGTGCTGTGTGGCTGAGTAGACCTCTCCGACCTTCAGTCAAAACAGACTAAAAAGACAACTAGACTGCCCTGGTACAAACAACAGCAGGTCATCCTAAGGAAAAGGGAAAGCTATAGGCCGAGAGTCCCGCTGTGGCACATACACACGTGGATGGCTAAAAGCTGATCCAACTATAAGGACACTAGAAAAAACTCCCCAGCGCTCCCACCCTGACCATAAGCTAAAAGCAACAATAAGTTGGTCCAGTGGTACCCTTAGAATAATGATTACAAGAGAGTAACCCAAACCAGGCGGTGGTAGCAGAAGCCTTCAATCCCAATGCTCGAAAGACAGAGTCAGGCAGATCCCTGAGTTGGAGGCCAGCCTGGTCTACAGAAAGAGAGAATTCCAGGATAGCCAGGACACCCAGAGAACCCCTGTCAGGGAGAGAGAGACAGAGAGAAAGAAGAGACAGAGCAGATAAACAAATCATAACAAATAAATATTAAAGCTACTAAACAAAGTAATTGTATATCATATACAAATCTCTCTCAGGGCTAGAAAGATGGCTCAACAGTTAAGAGCACTGGCTGCTCTCCCAGAGGACCAGGGTTCAGTTTCTAGCATCTACGTGGTGGCTTACAACTATCAAAAACTCCAGTCACAGAAGATCTAATGCCCTCTTCTGGCTTCCATGGGCACCTCATGCACACAGTGTATAGACATTTTGTTCAGGGATGGACCAATCCAGGGCTTCCTGAGTCCCTGACGAAAGGACGAAAGAACACTATTCCTGTGTCCTTACTCGGGAGCCAAATTGGCAAGGCAGTTCTGAGGCTGAGGCTTTGGCCTCAAAGTAGTTAAGATATCAGTTCCTGGGAACTTGGCTCTGTTCCCTAAAGAGACTGGAGTTATCAGTACCAGGATGCAATGCTCTTGAGATACCACATTCTCCTTGTGCAGCATTGCTTGATTAGTCTCCTGCTGACACTGGAAATAGCATATAACGTGCTGGACCAACTCCCCTCCTCCCCCTCCTCCTCCCCATCCTCCCCCTCCTCCCCCTCCTCCTCCCCCTCCTCCCTCTCCTCCTCCCCCTCCTCCTCCCCCTCCTCCCTCTCCTCCCCCCTCCTCCTCCCCATCCTCCCCCTCCTCTCTCTCCTCCTCCCCCTCCTCCTCCCCCTCCTCCCTCTCCTCCCTCTCCTCCCCCCTCCTCCTCCCCATCCTCCCCCTCCTCTCTCTCCTCCTCCCCCTCCTCCTCCCCCTCCTCCCTCTCCTCCCTCTCCTCCTCCCCCTCCTCCTCCCCCTCCTCCCTCTCCTCCTCCCCCTCCTCCTCCCCCTCCTCCCTCTCCTCCTCCCTCTCCTCCTCCCCATCCTCCCCCCTCCTCCCCCTCCTCCTCCTCCTCTTCTTTTGTTTGTTTTCTTTTGGCTTTGGTTTTTAGAGACACAGTTTCTCTATGTAGGTCCTGGAGCTCACTGTATAGACCAGGCTAGCGTCCAACTCGCAGAGGTCCATGTGCCTCTGCCTCTTGGGTGCTGATATTAAAGGTGTGTGCCACCACACCGGGATATGGTGCTGGATGTTTGTTTTTGTTTTTTTAAATAGGATCTCCTGCAGGCATATGGTTATTGTATAATTAAAATGCCGATTTCTGCACCCGCCATGTCTGGTTGCAATTCTTGTTCTGAGAATGAATCTCTTTTCTCCCACACACAGGTGCAGAGTGGTATTCTGTTCCTAAAACTCATAAATTACAACTTGCCTAACTCCAGTAAAAAGTTTTTTAAAAAGACTTTAAAAAAAAAATCTATTTTTCATGCAGCCTTCAGAGGGCAGAAGATCCTGGAACTGGACTTAATAGCGAGTTGTGAGCCACTCAGTGTAGGCACTGGGAACCCAACCTGGGTCTTCTGCAAGAGCAGCTAGAGCTCTTTATATTTTTTAACTATTTATTTAATTATTCACTTTACATCCCAACCGTAGTCCCCTTCTTTCTCTCTTCCCAGTTCCTCTCCTCCCTCCCTCCTCCACCTCTTCCCCTCCCCTCCCCTCTCCATCATGAAAGGGGAGCCCCTCTTACTAACCCACCCCAGCACATCCAGTCACATCAGGACTGAGAACTTCCTCTTTCACAGTGTCCTGGCAGCCCCACCAGGGGAAGTGATTGAAAAGCATACGACAGAGGCATTCCCCCATTCCCCTTTCTAGAGGACTCACATAAAGTCCAAGCTGCCTATTGGGTACCTATGTGTAGGAGGCCTAGGTCTAGTTCATGCATGGCCCTTGGTTGGTGGTTCAGTCTCCACAAGACACGCGTGTGAGAGGCCGCACTCACATTCGCCATTACAAGATGGCGCTGACATCCTGTGTCCCAAACTGGTAAAACAAGTAATCTGCGCATGTGCGAAGGAACTTTCCACTTGTTGTGCTCTGCCTCTCCCGTGGCGTCATATCGCCTGATGAGTAACAGCCAATCAGGGACTGACACATCCTAAGCGGAGAACAGTTTCCTATATAAGGGATGGGTTTCTGCTGTTTGGGGTCTCCATTTTACTTGTCGTAAGCTTATGCTCTCCCTCTTAAGACGCATTAAAGTTTTACTGCAGAAGGATCCTGTGTGTGCAGCGTCGTTCTTGCTGGCGAGACGGTAACGCGAGTCACACACGCGCCCCCCCATCTCCAGGCCCAAGTTAGTTGGCACTGTTGGTCTTCTTGTGGAACTCCTGCCTCATCTGGGTCCTTCTATTCTTGCCCCCACTCTTCCACAAGGCTCCCTACACTCTGCCCAATGTTTGACTGCGAGTCTCAGATTCTGTTTCGCACTATTGCTTGGTGAAGCCTCTCAGAGGACAGCCATTCTGGTCTCCTGTCTGTAAACATGGCAGAGTGTCATTAATAGTGTCAGGGGTTGGCTCTCTCACATGGGATGGGTCATAGATTGGGCCGGGCACTGGTTGGGCATTCCTTCAGTCATTATTTCTTCATGTCTTGTATTAGGGTACATCTTGGGTCAAAGTCTCCATGACCCCTGCTACTAGGGGTCTCAGCTAGAGCCACCCCCATATCCTCCTAGAAGACTACCTTGTTTTAGGTCTCCAGCTTGTCTCAGAGTTGACTCCGTCCATGGTTTCTCTTTTCTCAGCAAGCCTTCTGTCCTCCTGCCCAACCCACCCTCTGCTCTCCCCACATCTGATCTCCATCCTTATTTCCCTCAGTGTTCCCTCTCCTATACTGTTCTCTCTTTTCAACTACCTCTGCTGTCTATTATTGTCCCCTTCTGAGTGAGAGTCAAGCATCCTCCCTTGGGCCATCCTTGTTACTCAGCTTCTTTGGGTCTGTGGATTGTAACATGGTCACCCTGTACTTTATGGCTAATAGCCTTTTAGAAGTGAGTACACACCATGTGTGTCTTTCTGGGTCTGGGTTACAGTTCTTTTACAGTTCCATTAATTTGCCTGCAAATTTCATGATTTCCTTCTCCTTGTTTTTTTTTTTTTTTTTTTTTTAATTTTTAAAATTTTATTTTACAGCTGGGTGGTATTCCATTGTGTAAATATACCACAGTTTATCCATTCTTCTGTTGAGGGACATCTGAGTCATTTCCAATTTCTGGATATTATGCATAAAGCTTCTATGAATTTAGTAGAGCAAATTTCCTTGTATGCTGGGGCATCTCTTGAGTATATGCCCAGCAGTGGTATAGCTGGGTCTTGAGGTAGAGCTATTCCCAATTTTCTGAAAAAGCACCAGACTAATTTCCAAAGTGGTTATATAAGTTTTCACTCTCATCAGCAATGGGGGAGTGTTCCCTTTTCGCCACAACTTTGCCAGCATGTGCTGTCACTTGAGTTTTTTGAACCTAGTCATTCTGATAGATGTAATCTCAGAGTCATTTTGATTTGCATTTCCCTGATGACTAATGAATTTAAGTGTTTCTTGATCAATTGAGATTCCTCTGTTGAGAAGTTTTTATTTAGCTCTGTACCCCATATTTTAATTGTATTACTTGGTTTGTTGATGTTTAAGATCTTGAGTTCTTTATATATTTTGGATATTAGTCTTTTGTCAGATATGAGGTTTGTGAAGATCTTTTCCCAATCTGTAGGTTGCTGTTCTGTTCTGTTGACTGTGTCCTTTGCCTTACAGAAGCTTTTCAGTGTCATGAGGTTGTATTTATTAATTGTTGATCTTAAGAGTTTTAGCTGTTGCTGCTCTGTTCAGGAAGTTGTCTCCTGTGCCAGAGTTCAAGGTTGATTCCCACTTTCTCTTCTAACAGATTTAGTGTTTCTGGTTTTAAGTTGAAGTCTTTGATCCACTTGGACTTGTGTTTTGTGCATGGTGATGAATATAGATCTATTTGCATTTTTCTACATGTAGACATCCAGCTAAGCCAGCACCATTTGTTGATAAATGCTTTCTTTTTTTCCATTGTTTGGTTTTGGCTTCTTTGTCAAAAGCCAAGTTGTCTGTAGGTGTGTGGGTTGGCGTCTGGGTGTTCAATGTGATTCCATTGCAAAGGGGTTAGGAAATAAAAAAAAACTAAGGTTCATGTAGTCGGCTTGCCATGGCTTGAATGTGTATGTGTTGTTATCCTGCGGGATGTTCTCCTGGCCTGCCCTTAGGGACCTAGCAATTGCTTATGCCATCACCTAACACCACCAGGCGCAACTGGTGTATGCAGGCCAATAAAAGGACCCCCCGCCCATGACTCCAGCAACCTTCTCTCTCTCTCTCTCTCTCCTCTCCTCTCTCCTCCTCTCCCTCTCCTCTCCTCTCTCTCTCTCTCTCTCTCTCTCTCTCTCTCTCTCTCTGTGTGTGTGTGTGTGTGTGTGTGTGTGTGTGTGTGTGTGTGTGTGTGTTTTCCTGGCCTTTTCTTTCTCTCTCTTCTGTCCTCAGCACCCCCTTCTTCTTTGCCCTCACGGCTCTCTTGCTGCCTCTACTCTTTCTCAGGTCCTCACTCCTCTCCATTCCCACAACAAACCCCCTTTATAACAGATCTGTTGCATGGTATAATTTCTCAGGGGGCACTCCTTGGCATGGGCCTGCCATGGTACCCCCTTGATGCATTTATATTTCACAACTCATGTACTAATTAGTTTGCCAACACAAACTACAGTCATGCGGGGAGAGAAAGCCTCAATAGAGAATGCATCCACCATATCAACCTGTATGCAAGTCTGTGGGACATTTACTTCATAAAGGTTGATGTGTGAAGGCCTAGATCACTGTGGTTGGTGCCAGCCCTGGGCAGTGGTCCTGAGCTCTATTAGAAAGAAAGCTAAGCAAGACATGGCGAGTAAGACAGCACCCCTGCACAGCCTCCACTTGAGACCCTGCCTCCAGGCTCCTAACGTGACTTCTTTTAGAGATGGACTGTGAGATTGAAGAGTCAAGGTGCTGTGTAGAGATGGTGTTTGTCACCACAAAAGGAAGCAAATTAGGTCAGCACTGAGGCAGGACATGGAGCAGCCAGTGTCAGGAGGGCACCGCCTCATGAGGGAGCATAGGCTTTTACAGTGGGAGGTCCTGAATTCTCCCTGCATCTTTAAGGTTTGCCTTATATTTATTTGTGTGTGTGTGTGTGTGTGTGTGTGTGGTGTGGTGTGGTGTGGTGTGTGTGTGTGTGTGTTGCCCTCAGAGGTCAGAAGAGGGCATCAGATCCCCTGGAATGCTTGTTGGAGAAGTCATGAGCCACCATGTGGATGCCAGGACCTCCAACCCCCTATACACCATTCCTGCACACTCTCTGCTGTCAGATGACACAGTAAGACCCTGCTTGACCCTTGACCTTCAGAGCCCTGGAGCTGTAAGAAATAACTCTGTTCTTTATCTGAGATCCAGCCTTGGAGAGTCTGTGGGAGCAGTGCGAATCAGTCTAATGTACATGGCAGAAGCTCTGAGAGCCTCCTGGGTCAGGGAGGACAATCTGACCACAGACTAGAGGGGAAGGAGGAGAAGCAACTACCTAACAATTCAAGTTTACCCAGAACCATTTTGTCACCAGTAAAGACTTTGTTAAAAAAAAATTGCAGTACTGGTTACAATAAAAACCCTGGCCCCAGTAAAATCAGGGTCCTAAATTCCAATCCTATATGTTTCAGTTGACCTTATTAGACTGACAAACACAGGATTTTTTTTAAAGCATTGTTTTAGTTTATTGAGTACAAATACTACAAATCATTCAGTACAGTGTTGCTATGCTGTGCAAAGTGCCAGGCTAGTGGGTCAGGCCACACACTACAGACATGAGTCGAAGCCCTGTGCCTCCCGGAAGCTGACTGAAGGCCCCATACAGGATTACTGAGGAACATGAATCAACATGAACTCAGGGTTTGGGACTGGCGAGCATTTTTAATATGAGTCTTATTTACAGGGCTCATCCCCAATTGCTCCAGGAATGGCTGGTCCCCGAGGCTCCAGCAGCTCTGCACAGCAGATTCAGAGGGATGCTTCCTGTGAGGAAGTAATGCTTCAGGCAACACCACTTCTGCCAATCATCACCTTTGGTTAGGGCCCTTCCAGCAGCCTCTCTGTATAGACCTGGGTGGATGATAAGATTCTTCTGCCGTTATCCCGAGGGCCATGCAACTCTTGGACTTGGTGACCATAGACTTATAAAGCAAATTTCCTCTCATCTGTGATTTCTGACATTTGTAAAGAATTGACCTCAGATCCCGAGAGTGTTGGTGTACCTTTAATCCCAGCACTTTTCGAGGCAGAGACAGTAGATCTCTGTGAGTTCGAGGCTGGCCTTGCCTAAACCAAGAAACCCTGTCTCGAAATACAAACAAACAAACAAACAAACAACAACAAAAAAAAAACCATTGATCTCCCAAACAGAAGCACATCTTCCTGTGAAGTCTCCCAATGCCTCTGAAGTTTTGGGGGAGCTTTTTTTTTTTTTTTTTAAATCAATCAGCAGTATGGAGCCCACCTGACAGCAGAACAAACCTAGAGGTTCCCTGCAGTGTGGACCCGCTGGTGGTAGATGAGATGTGATTTCTGACTGAAGCCCTTACAGCAGATGCCGCAGATGTAGGGCCTCTCCCCGGTGTGGACCCTCTGGTGTGTATGGAAGTGTGAAGCCTGACTAAAGCCCTTTCCACACTGCTGACACGTGTAGGGTTTCTCTCCTGTGTGGACTCTCTGGTGAGCACTGAGCCCAGCGCTCCAGCTGAATTCCTTCCCACACTCCTCACACTTGAATGGCTTCTCCCCGGTGTGAATTATCTGATGGACTTGGAGATTAGACCTCTGGCTGAAGGCTTTCCCACACGTGTCACACTTGTAGGGCTTCTCCCCCGTGTGCACCCTCAGGTGGGCCTGGAGGTGCGAGGCCTGACTGAACCGCTTCTGGCACGAGTTGCATTTGAACGGCTTCTCGCCAGTGTGGACGCTCTGATGGGCCTGGAGATTGGAGGCTTGACTGAAGCCTTTGCCACACTCCTCACATTTGTAGGGTTTCTCCCCAGTGTGGACTCTCTGGTGATTGTGAAGGTTCAAGCTCCAGTTAAAACGCTTCCCACACTCGTCACACCTGTACGGCTTTTCCCCGGTGTGAACTCTCTGGTGGGCTTGAAAATATGAGCTCTGACTGAAGCCCCTCCCACACACGTCGCAGCGAAATGGCTTCTCTCCTGTGTGGACCCGCTGGTGACTTTGGAGGCTTGAGACCGAACTGAATCCCTTCCCGCACTCCTCACATTTATATGGCTTCTCACCCGTGTGGACCCGCTGGTGGCTGTGAAGATTGAAACTCAAACTGAAGCTCTTCCCGCACTTGTCGCACCTGTACGGTTTCTCCTCAGTGTGGACCCTCTGGTGGGTGTGAAGGTTCGAGCTACAGCTGAAGCCTTTGCCACAGTCTCCGCACTTATACGGCTTCTCTCCTGTGTGAGTTCTCTCGTGGGCCTGGAGATGTGACCTCTGTGTGAAGCCCTTCCCACACACCCCACACTTGTAAGGCTTCTCTCCCGTGTGCACTCGGCAGTGGATACTGAGGTCTGTGCTGCGGCTGAAGCCTTTCCCGCAGCTGTCACACCTGTACGGCTTCTCCCCCGTGTGGATGGGCAGGTGAGCATACAGGTGTGAGCTCTGGTTAAAGCTCTTCCCGCACTCGGGGCAGGTATAGGGCTTCTCCCCCGTGTGCACTCTCTGGTGAGTCTGAAGGTTTGAGCTCTGACTGAAACCCTTGCCACAGTTGTGACACCAGTAGCGCTTTTTCCCTGGATGAGCACTTTGTTGAATGGGGACATTGGAGCTATGGCCGGTGTCCTCATGTGTACTATGCACGGGGGACTCCTTTCCCAAGAGGGCCTGCTGATGGAGTTCCAGACTGGGGCTGTCAGTGAAGGCTTCTTGGCCCTGGCTGCACTGGGAAGTCTTCTGTTCTGTGTAAACATGATGCTGGGTGACAGGTGACACAGGAAAGATGACTTTACCAAGGTCACTGCTGCTGTGGGCTTTGTCTGTTTTATGCAGGATATTGTTATTATGGTTGGAAGGGCAGCTCAGAATGTCAACACCCAAATCCAACAGCTGTGGCTTCTTTTGCACTGGAGTCTGCAGACACTGTTTCTGATGGTTTTGTCTCTGGGTAAGATGTGTTTTATTCCAAGAACTCTGAGCTATCCAGAACAGCAATTCATGGATTTTAGTAATGCTGGAAAGGTCCCTTGTGAGACTCTCAGGACAGCCATCACCCTCAGAGGCCCGGGGAGTCTCTTCTGCTCCCATGTGGCAGGAGGAGTGACACTGCTCCAGGAAGTGAGGACCCTTTCCATGAGTGTTTATTTCAGCTTCTGGAGTTCTGGCCAGTTTGATGACATCATGGCTTGCCATTTGCCAGCATGGAGGCTGCCCCAGCGAAACCAACCTAAATCCCGTTTCATGAAGAGACTCCATCTTGTTTGGACTCTGCGCTTCTGAAAGAACAGAGAACAGAAGGTGACAACAGCAAGGATGGGACATGGAAGGTCCAAGTCCTCAGTTCTGATACCAGCATTAAAGATGAACATCTAAGTGCTCTGAGGAGCAGAGAATACACACGCAACAGGAGGCCACTTCTGATATGGTGGGAAATTAAAGTTACCTTCGGCCTCTGCTGAGTAGCTGCCTCACGCTGCCCCTGTGTGCAGCTGTGCAGACTGATAACGGGAAGGAAGCACCTCTCAGCATCTGGGCATTTTCACTTGAGGGATGGTGTGGGCTGAGGTACACATGGGTGTGACTCCTCCCTGAGACTGGAGGGAGCAGAGAAAACCAGATGTGCCCCGTCCTAACCCGTCTGCGGGTGACATGAAGACTCAACTGGTTCACCTGACTCAGAACCAAGGTGAGTGAGGAACAGGAAGTGCAGGGAGCTTCAGAGGCTGAGGGAAAGAGGCAAGGTTTACAGAGATTACTCGCAACAGCGAAGGCCCAGAGGCTCAAAGGCGTTATTGTTTTGAGGAGCACAGGCATATAGGAGGCGACTGGAATAACTTCAGTGGACAAGCTCACTTGGAAATTTTGAGAAAACACCTAAAGCATTTCGATGGCAAGACTCAAAGTGCGCCTGCTGACGAGGGAAGGGCTTCTCTGGGAAATTGGCAGACTACAAGGGCAGCAGCGAGTGGGTTTCCTTCAAGCACCTGCTCTCCAACCTAAGCTCACCAGGCTCACAAAGGAGCAGGGGAAGGGCTCAAAGTCCAAGGTAGATCTCAGCTGCCAACCTATGGCAGCAGGTGCCCTGAAGGAATAGCAAAGGTTAGCAATATTATCTGACAGGTTCCCTCAAGGACACCACAAAATGCTACCATAATAATAATTATAGGCCTAATAATAAACATTATTAGGCCATACTGGTAAATTAACTACAACAGGCTGTTCTTTCTGATGTCCCAGGCTGGGTTTGTTGTGCCTGCATTGCGGCTCACAGCCATCTGTTATTTCAGTTCAAGGGGGATCTGATGCCCTCTTCTGCTCTCTGTGGGCACCATGAATGAATGTGGTGCACAGACATGCATGCAGACAAAACACTCAAATATACATAAAATATAAATTAATAAACCTAAAAGGAGAACAGTGAAATGTAACCAAAACACAAGATGTGAACTTCCGACATTGCCAAGCAACTCAGGCTGCCATCCTCACCCACTGACAGAAGGTTCATGAAGGTCTCCAGCATCACGTCATGGTACAGCTTCCTCTGGGCAGCATCCAGCAGCCCCAGCTCCTCCTCACTGAAGACCACAGCCACGTCCATGAACGTCACTGCCTCCTGTGACAGGAAACACAAGCCACCTCAGTTTCATACCCAATGTCACTAAGACCTGTGCAACTGTTTACACAGCGCCTATTGCTTTAGTTAGGGTTTCAATTGCTGGGACAAAACACCATGACCAAAGGGTGAGTTGGCAGGAAAGGGTTTATTTGGCTTACACTTCCATTTTGTTGATCATTATTGAAGGAAGTCAGGACAGGGACTCAAGAGGGCTGCATCCTGGAGGCGGGAGCTGATGCAGAGGCCATGGAGGGTGCTGCTCACTGTGCCTGGCTCATTCTCTTATAGAACCCTGAACCACCAGGCAGGGATGGCCCCACCTTAGTGATCCCTCTAGTGAAAAAATGCCTTGCAGTCGGATAGTATGGAGGAATTTTATCAACTGAGGCTCCTACTTCTCATGACTCTAGGTTGTGTCAAGAGGCCACATACCACCAGGCAAGAACACTTATTTACCCCTTTACATGGCTCCCGAGGCTTACGGGGGGCAGGCGGGGAGGGAGGGTAGAAAAGAAAAAAAGTAAACACTGGTAAAAGGAACTTGGCGTCTTTACCACAGCTGCATCGCTAGGTTTGTTGCTGTTCAATGGAAGTCTGTTAGAGAGCGCCAGCTCATGGCGGGAGTGTTAGCTCGCAGGTGATTCTGCTGGTCACACTCTGGGACCTCGCAATGTCTTATATCTCACCTCATCACCTGCTGCCACCAACGGGTGTGTCAGGTGCATATGGGCAATAAAAGGACTGCCCTTCACCCCCAGGTCTGTCTGTTCGTCTGTCTGTCTGCCTGTCTCCATGTTCCAGATTTTCTCTATGTTCCAGCCTCCCTGTTTCTCTTCCTACTGTTTCTTTCTCTCCCCCTCTGTCCCCCACACTACCTCCATGGCTCATTCTCTGTCCCTACCCCTTCCCAGGCCCTCACTCCTCACTTCCCACAATAAACCTCTTTTATACCAGATCTGGTGCAAGGCATAATTCCACAGGCAGGTACACCCTGGCATGGGCATGACATGGTGCCATCCAGCCACATCATCTGTATAGATCATAACAGGAAACAGCCGACAATGCCTGGCTCTTCCTGGGCAGTACAGATCAGGTGCACCTTCATCCTGAAATCCCTAATGCTCTGAAGCCCACTTCATGAGTGACGACGGCATTTACAATGTTTTTTCCCTTGAGGAATGTTATGGATTTCAGAGTCAGAATACTTTATTAGTAAAGTCTATGCAAGTATTCAATTTGTAAAAACTCTCCAATTTCTGAAAACTCTTGTGTGTCCATAAGTATCTAGCAGATGACAGTGAAGTCTGAATCACTCACTATGTTCTTAGTCCTGTCCCTCTCACAGGCTGCACTGGCTGGTTGTGTGTCAATTTGACACAAGCTAGAGTTATCTAAACAGAGAAACCTCCATTAAGAAAATGCCTCCTAGACAGGCAGTGCTGGTGCATGCCTTTAGTTCCAGCACTCAGGAGGCAGGGGCAGGCTGATCTATGTGAGTTCAAGGTCATCCTGGTCTACAGAGTGAGTTCCAAGATAGCTAATGCTAAAACAGAAAAATCCTGTTTTGAATCCACTCTGCCACCACATACCCCCCCCACAAAGAGCCTTTTGGGTTGGGCTATGGTGGCACAAGCCTTTAATCCCAGCACTTAGGAGACAGAGGCAGATGGATCTCTTTGGTTCAAGGCCAGCCTGGTTTACAGAGAGAGTTTCAGGACAGGAGAAACTCTGTTTTGAAGAGAAAAAAAAAAAAAAACAACAACAAAAGAAGAAAATGTCTCCATAAGATCCAGCTATAAGGCATCTTTTAAATTAGGGATTGATGGGGAAGGCCCAGCCTATTGTGTTGGCTGATGGTTCTTGGTTTTATAAAAAAGCGGGCTGAGCAAGCCAGTAAGCAGCACCCTTCCATGGCCTCTGCATCCGCTCCTGCCTCCTGGTTCCTGCTCTGTTTCATTTCCTGTTCTGACTTCCTTCAGTGTTGAACAGCAATATAAAAGTGCAAGTGAAACAAACTCTTTCCTCCCCACCTTGCTTTCTGGCCATGGTGCTTTGCTGCATCAATAGAAGGCCTAAGGCAGTCTGTGGTAGTGCATTGCTTTGATCCCAGCACTCAGGGGGCAGAGGCAGGAGGATCTCTGAGTTGAAGGCCAGCCTGGTCTGCACATGAATTCCAGGACTTCTAGAACTACACAGAGAAACTCTGTTGTTTCAGAAGATACAGGCCTTTGGGAACCTACTGGAACAAACATGCAGCTCTTCACCCCCCCCCCCTCGGGAACACACCTTGGCCAATAGCAGTAGTGTTTACGGTCATGGTGCAAGCACAGGCTCTACAAACTTTAAGCACATTGGTTCACATTTCAAGGTTCTGGACTGTTGAGCCTGGGCTACTTCTCAGTACTTCTGTTTCCCTCTGTATGACAGTACCTCCATCACAATGTCCCTGACAGGATTAAATGAGACCAAAGAAAGGACCTAGGACAACATCTGTCCAACCACACTCCATCATTCGTCTGTATTCTGCCATTCATGGCCTCATAGTGTTCCATAAAGGCTGCATCATATATACATATATAAATTTTAAAAGGTACCATCCATATACACGTAATAAATGTAAAAGAAAACATTCAATTATGTCAGCGAAAGCTTCAGCAAAACTGCTATTTTTAATCACTTACCAAAGGTCTCAAGATTTTTTTTAAGAGATTTATTTATTATGTATAGAGTGCTCTGTCTGCATGTACACCTGCTCGCCAGAAGAGGGCACCAGAGCTCATTATAGATGGTTGTGAGCCACCATGTGGTTGCTGGGAATTGAACTCAGGTCCTTTGGAAGAGCAGACAGTGCTCTTGACCTCTGAGCCATCTCTCCAGCCCGGTCTCAAGATTTTTTAAAGTGTCCAGGTTAGGCCAGAATCAGGGATACTTACTGCCTACAAATTCACTGGAAAAATCGCCACTGTTATTAGCAAACCAAGCATTTACTTCTGGAACTGACCATACTGGGTACCTGGAGAGCTTGGCTGAACACCACGTCAAATGTGCCCTTTACATCAGTATTCATGTTAAATTTACTGACTCATGCCTCCTGGGTGCTCAGTGGAGTATAATAGATGCACTGAGCTTCCAGGCTGCTGGTGCGTCTCTACTAGAGCACACGGCTCACTTCATTCCAGCTTGTCTGTACATGTGTCTGTGTGTCTGTCCTTTCTTCATTCCTTCATCACCCACATTGGGTCATCCCCAGAAGCTGTGCAGATGGCGACAGCCAGACCCTCCCTGGTTACTCAGGATATGAATGCTCAGGATGCCAAATGCAGGAAGTGAGGCTGACCTGTCTTCTGTGCATGTGTGTACACATGTGTGCACGCATGTGAGTGCACTTATGCACATGAGGGTGCACATGCCTGTAGAGGCTAGAGGACAACCTCCTTCCTCAGGTGCTGGCCACATTTTCTTGTTTTTGTTTTTGAGTCAGGGTCTCTCAGTGGCCTGGAACTTGTCCAGTAGGCTAGGATGGCTGCCACTGAGCACCAGGGATCTGTCTATCTCCACAGAGTCCTGGAAATAGGAGACCCTGATTCGTGAAGGTGGAAGGAGAAAGCCCGACTTCCAAAACTTTTCCTCTCACATCTACATGCATGACTTGTCACGCCATAACCAACTAATAATAATAATAATAATAATAATAACAACAACAACAACATAAATTTTAAAATAAAAAAAATCACAAACCAGATAAGTATGAAGAACTCATATTTATTTGTAAAATAAAATTAGAAAACTGTAGAAAATGGTGTCATTTTAAAGTGTAAGTGAGCTAAAACATTTCTTTTAAGGAAAGTGTATGTTATGTGTCTGTATGTACATGTGCCGGTGCCCTGGAAACCAGAAGAGGACACTGGATCCTCTGGAATTGGAATTACAGGCTACTGCAGAATATTTGATGTCGATGTGATACATGAGATTATGAACTGTAAAATCTAGTCTTGGTCCCATTGTGATCCCTGAGATTATAAACTATACAAATCACCCACTGTGATCTCTAAAATTAAATTGCAAATCCCTGGGTTTGTTTGTTTGTTTGTTTGTTTTTGTGGTTGAGCCCTAACACAACTTTAATCCAGAACTTTCTGTTTATTGTATACATTTTATTAAGGTGTGGTTCAGCCAGCCTTATACACACCTTTAATCCAAGAGCTATGTGTACACAGGATTTAATAACCTAGGTCAAGAGGTAGAGCAAAAAGCCAGCAGATAGGCATTAAAGACTAGGAGAAACTTTGAGTTGAGGGGTATTGCTACATTAAAAAATGTATCGGTTCAGCCTAAGATGCTAAATAAAGACATAGAGTCTGAAGCTTACTTTAAAGCTGTCAGGACAACGCTCCGGGCAGAAACTATACTAATACAAATGTATTCCTAAACTATGGTAATCAGACTACTCTAAACGGATACATAATGCTTATACCCCAAGCACTTATCACTATAATGATCAACAGGCCATTAACTCCCCCTCATCCACCCTCTGTCCTCTCCCAACTGTCAAACTTTCTCCTCCCCTCCAGGAAGTCCCACTTTCCACTTCCTGTCCTTCTGCCCAGCTGATTGGCTAAGCAGTGCTTTAATGACGGTTGATAAATTCACTCAGCATTCCTCCACAGGGTATTTAAAACAGCTCGTAGAAGTAGAAGGGGTCTTTGGTGCTTTTAGCTCTTGGGCTTTACAGTTGGGATTTTGGCTCTTTGGCTCTTAGCTCTTTAGCTCTGGAGCTCCTCAGTTCCTTGGCTTTTGGCCTTTTGGGCCTTGAGCTAGCAAGCCTTTGGCCTTGGGTTTTTTGTTTTGTTTTGTTTCTCTTGTTTTGTTTTGCTGTTTCTTCGTAGGCTGTCAGCTGAGCTAGTGAACCTGTTGGGCTTTCTCCATTAGGATGTAAACTGAGTAGGAAGGTCAACTGGGTGTGTTCTTTGTCTCTCTCAGCTAGCAGTTTTGTTTTGTTTTGTTTTTCACCACAACACCTGGCTCCTGAATCTTTATTGGTAAAATAGAATGAACTAGAATTTTCCATTAAAACCACCTTATGGCACTCGAAGGAGAGGCATGACCCCACAGGCAGATCACTCCAGCTGAGGACAAACTGAGAAGCCATCAGATTTGGTAAATTATCTGGGAAATCCTTAAGGAAATTGCTAGAATTTAATAGAAGACTTTAGAACCTTGTTTAGTGCTACTCCAGATGGCCTAAAAAATAGAAGCAATAAATGAAAAGCTAAATAACTTAAATGAAATTGGTTCAATACCAACTATGATGACTATTACAATTTTGTTATTTTATACTTTATTCTTAATAGCCATAATGGCTTTCTATACCTGCTTTTAAAAAAAGAACAGGAAAAAAATGTATGAAAAGTGGATATAAGCCTTAGAAAGAAAATTAGAAAGACTTATAAACGAGAATAAAAATACTCAGACACATATAGAGGAGTTTAGACAAATCTTAAGAGAGACCCAAGAAAAATAGTCAGCTACAGACAGAGTAATTTAGACAGGAGCCTACCATGGCACAAGATAATGAAAAGGGAAGAGAGCAGTCTAAGGTCATTAGAAACCCAGCCTTTGTATATCCAATTACTATACAACGATACCAGGAGATGATAGGCAGCCCCAAGGTTATAAAGTTTTTGAATGGCATTTTATAGATATATTAGATTTGAGGAGATTTAAGGAAGCAATCATCTCCTATGGCATGCATTCACCTTATGGTTAAGCAGATGTAAAATTCATGGCCAGCTCAGAAGAAGATTATTCCCCAAGACTGGAAAGAGTTGACAACAGCCATATTGGAACCTGGTCTTCAGTTACAATGGCAATCACAGTGGAAAGAGGAAGCAAAAGCCAAAGAACAACAAAATTAGGCCAAAGATATTGATATTTCCCAGAATTAGTTGCTAGGTGAAGATCAATATGCTGATTTACAAAGGCAGTTGGAATCTGATGATCACATATTGGCACTATGTTGTCAAGCAGCTTTAAGTGCGTAGGATAAGGTTGGAGAATCAGGAAAGAGGTCTGAGTCGTTTACTAAAATTATACAAGGCCCAAAAGAAGCCTTTACTGAATTTTTTTGGCAAAGATTGACTTCAGCTACAAATAGAATAGTATCAGATTCAGAAGTCAGAAAAATATTAATTGAAACTTTAGCCTTTGAAAATGGTAATTCAGAATGCAAAAGAGTAATTAGACCTTTAAAGGCAAGATCAGCACCAGTAGAGAAATGGATTAGACTGGATCTCATGATGCCAACCTATAGGAGAAGTAATTTCTGAAACACTTAGGAAAAATCAAAATGGCAGCTGTTTAAATTGTGGTAAGTGATGCCATTTGAAAACAGATTGTAGGCAATGCTTTCATAGAAACAATGATATATCTAGAGATAATCTAAAAAGAAAGCCCCAGCCTTCTGGAGTATGCAGAAGGTATGGAAGGGCAGACATTGGACTAATGAGTGAAGACCAACATGAGATAGGAACAGTAATCTGTTGCCTTCTAGGAAATGCCCAAAGGGGCCTCCCACAGGCCCCCACATAAAATTTGATTCAATCATTCCCTGTTAGCATAGGAGAGATTCATCCACAGAGCAATTAAAGGATTTAGCACACGTTGTTAAAAACAACACTGCTCTGGATGTAATCAAGGACAGAATAGCTTCAATAGATAAAACAGGAAATTCAAGAAAGACTACAAAACAAATGTATTGTCAAACTGCTATAAATGATCAGAGACCTAATCTAAAAATAAAATTAAATGGCATTGGAATGGAAAATTTAGTAGACATAACAGCAGACGTAACAATAATTTCACAAAAATCTTGTCATCTAGATTGGCCTCTTCAGGAGGTAAATGTTCAGCTTTTAGGGATTGTAACATCGTCTCAGATAAAACAAAGTGCATGATGGGTTGAGTGTATAGGGCCAGAATGACAAATAGGAAAATTAAAGCCATATGTAGCTAACATAGCCATGAATTTATGGGGACATGATTTGTTACAGCAATGGAAAATATAGATTAATATTTCTCCAATCTCAGAAACAACCTATAAAATTAAAAAAAATGCTCTGTGAAAAATATTAAAAGGTATTATCGAGAACAGTCACAGATTTTCTAGGATGTTATAAGTAGGACACAACATGTGTTGGTCTTTCAAAGGCACCAACCACCCAACCTTTAAAATGGCTAACTGACAAGCCTGTATGGGTGGATCAATAGCCTATTGAAAAAAGAAAAATTACAGGTATTAGAACAGCTGGTACAGCAGTGGCTAAATGCTCAACACTTTGAGGAATTTACCAGCCCATTGAATTCTCCTGCGTTTTTCATCAAACAGACAATGGCAAATGGAGGATGTTAACAGATCCCAAAGCTATTAATAAAATTATTCAGCTAGTGGGATCTTTACAATCTGGAATCCCATTGATTTTCTTGTTGTGTAAAGAATGGCCTGTTGTAGTGATTGATTTGAAGGATTCCTTCTTCACGATTCTTTTGCATGAAAATGACAGGGAGAGCCGGGCGTGGTGGCACATGCCTTTAATCCCAGCACTTGGGAGGCAGAGGCAGGTGGATCGCTGTAGGTTCAAGGCCAGCCTGACTACAAAGCGAATCCAGGACAGTCAAGGCTACACAGAGAAACTCTGTCTCGAAAAACAAAAAAAAAAAAAAAAAAAGAAAATTATAGGGAGAAGTTTGAATTCTCAGTACCTACCTTTAGTAGAGGTCGCCCAATCAAGAGATATCATTAGAAAGTTTTACAGTCCTACTATGTTAAACAGTTGTTAAACAGGAATGTTAAACAGTCCTACTATGTGCCAACATCTTGTGCCACACCCATGGGAGATAATTTGTAAGAAATTTCCTCAATCCATAATTTACCATTATATGGATATTTTATGGGTTGATACAGATATGCATACATTAGAAAAGTTTTTTTTTAATATAAAATAGATAGAACTTTGCCTTGTTTGGAATTACAGATTGCTCCTCCCAAAAAATACAAAGAAGAGATTCTACTAATTATCTAGGATACAAAATAGGTCTATAGAAAGTTAGACCACCAAAAAAAAAAAAAAAATTACAAATCAGAAGAAACCAACTATGAACTCTTAATGATTTTCAAAAATTTCTGGGAGATATTAACTGGCTACAGTCCATAATTGGATTAACTACTCAAAAGCTGAGTAATTTATTTCAAACCTTGGACTTAAATAGTCCAAGAAAATCATCAGCTGAGGCTGAGAGAGAATTGGCTCTGGTAGAAGAGAAATTACAGGATGCACATGTGGATCGACTGGCCAGGCATGGTGACGCACGCCTGTAATCCCAGCACTTGGGAGGCAGAGGCAGGCGGATGGATGTGATTTCAAGGCCAGCCTGGTCCACAAAGTGAGTCCAGGACAGTCAAGGCTACATAGAGAAACCCTGTCTTGAAAAACAAAAACAACATGTGGATCGCTTGGATCCAACGCTAGATTGTATTTTGGTTATTTTGGTGACACGAATTAAAGAGTAGGAGGGACTTGAGTTAAGGGATATTTAAGACAGCTTGTAGACGTACAGGTGTCTTTGATGCTTTTAGCTCTTGGACTTCACTCTTGGGATTTTAGCTCTTTGGCTCTTAGATCTCCAGCTCTTAAGCTCCTCAGCTGCTTGGCCTTTGGCCATTTGGGCCTTGAACTAGCAAGCCTTTGGCCTTGAGTTTTTGTTTATTTGCTTTGTTTTGTTTTGTTTTTCCATTTTCTTCTGGGCTGTCAGCTGACCTAGTGAGCCTTTTGGGGTTTCTCCATTGGAATGTGAGTTGAGTAAGAAGTCAGCGTTCTCTGACTCTGAGCTAGCAGTTTGGCTTTGGTTTTGTTTTTTTTCACCACAATACCTGGCTCCTGAGTTTTTATTGGTAAAATAGAACAATCTGGGATTTTCAATTAAAACAACAACAGGCGTTTGTAAACTATTGGGTGTGGGTGCTGAGAACCAAACAGAGCCAGGGTTTTTAACTACTGATACGTCTCCAGGTCACTTTTCTCTATTTCAAAATATATTTATTGTTTACACTTTCATGGGTACAATGTACTTTCAACACATGTCCCTCTCTATCCTCTCTCATCCCTCCTCCCACCAAATCTCTCTTCTCAGCAACACCCCCTCACACTGTCACGCAGTTCAGTGTGGCTCAGCTGCACAGTGCTTGCCCAGCATGCAGGGTTCTGTTTTCAGTCCCTAGCACTGGGGGGAGTGGGGGAAGCCACCGACTTACCTGTGACTTGGTCATTGCTCTCTTCTTCTCTTTGACACAGGCAGGGCTCTGGGAAGCAAGCTGGGGGGAGGAAGGGCGTCATGAGAGCATGGCTAGGACAGTCAGTCCACATGGCTGCCTCAGCCTTCCCATCAGCCCCAAGCGCTGGCATTCCAAGTCTGTTCACCCAGACCTGGCTTTTCTACCCACTTCCTGTTAACCGGGAGTGTCAGCCTCCAGGTTACCAAGCCTTGCCTCAGCTCACTCACAGCAGAGGGTTAGGAAAGCCCGCATTCTGTATTTCCTGCAGCTTCTGGGGTGATGGGCTTCACAGAAAAACAAAGCTTTAAGAAGCTCTGAACTCTCCGATGAACGCTGCGTCATAACTGACTACCACCCGCAGATGGACTTGTTAATTGTCAAGGCTATCTTACACATGATTGTTTCTGTATACAGGAGTGAAATTCACAACCCTCGCCCCAAAAGGTTTAAATCCTAGTAAATCTTGTTCATCTGCAGGAGCCTCCTCCACAAAGTCTCTTTTTCCACCTCCATGAAGATAATGACCAATAAAAACCTAAACTCTCTCTAAGGAAATGGGAGTTTGGCCCTGCGAGATGGCTCAGAGGGTAAAGGTGACTGCCGCCCAGCCTGACCGCCTGATTTTGAGTCTCTGGACACCACGGGATGGAAGGAGAAACCCGATTCCCACAAGTTGTCTTCTGATCTTCTTACACAAGCTGTGGCACGCCCCCTCTCTAAGTAAATAAACACATGACTTCCCCCCCCCCCCCATCACATTTAAAACCAGGACTTCATACCACTTAAGCCTTCAGGGCAATGGCCTCCGTCCCCACAGCTCCTCTCCAGGCTCCGTGGGAAGCCAGACTCTCCCGGGGGCTCCACAAGCAGCTGAGATGGTCCAGGAATCCCGGGCAGCGCCGCCTCAGGCAGAGCCCAGCAGAGAGGACCCGGCCGCCGCCCCCGCCGCCCCGCTTCTCCCCGAGCCGCAGACTCGGTTCCCGAGGGGAGACACCTGGAGCACGAGCGCGCACGAAGGACCGTGGGACGAACCAGGTTCTTACTTCAGGAGAGCCACTGACAGGCGGCCTTGCCAGCCAGAACGGAAGAGACCTCGGCCTCCGCTCTAGCGGGAACTACAATTCCCAGAATGCCTCAGCGGAAGCGCCTTGCTCTGGTGCCCCACTGGGACTCCCTGCAGTTGAACACTAAAGCCTTGGTATGTTTCAATCTCTCTAGAGAGAGGTCCTTGGTGTAATTCGCTCTTTTGGGGTCGTTCTCCTGGGTTGCTTCTCGGGTTGTTCATTTCTGAAATGCCACGAAAGATAATTGTGTATACTTTTTGTTATTGTTTCGTTTTTTGTTTTTTGTGTTTGTTTTGTTTTCCTGAGGCAGTTTCTCTTTGTAGCCCTGACTGTCCTGGAAATCCCTCTGTAGACTAAACTGGCCTTGAGTTCATAGAACCGCCTGGCTCTTCCTCCTGGATGCTGGGATGAACGGTGTCAGACACCAGGCCTGACTGTGTTTACTCATTAAAACACTGAAGTCCCATATTATATGGCCTAGAGGCCACACTGTACATTTTCTGAAAGTCTGAAGACGTTGAGTGTGTGCTTGGCAGAACATTTTATTTAATCACGATCTCAGCAATTCATACGATTCTTATGCCGGAGCAGAGAGCCCCAGAGCAATGCCTGTAGACAGAGAACCTTTGCACATGGCTCCCAGCAGAGCCTCAGCTAAGAATATGCTTCCATGATACTGGTCTGTAGGCCAGTTTAAAAGGCAGTTTTTTTTTTTTTTTTTTTTTTAATTAATGATTTATGTAGGAGGGTGTCACTCATTGTGCCGCCCCTGAGCAAATGCTCCTGCATTGTCAAAGACCACCTTTGACACTCCAGGTCAGGGTAAACTGAGGCTGGTGGATGTACAGTCCCTAAAGGGGCCAGAGCTGAGGGCTCTTGGTGTGTGTGTGTTGGGGGGGGGGGGGAGGGAGTCTGCTGATAGCAGCATGCAATTAAAAGAGGAACTGGCAAGAAACTCTGAACTCTTTTAACTCTTTATGGGCCAAAGATGATTGCTCCTGGTAGGGGGAGACTCTGTAGTTAAAAGGGAACAGGGAAGAGGGGAAACCAGTGCTGATGACACCTGGCATAAACTGCCACTGATGGTGGTTAGACAGTAGAGAAAGACAGGAAGGAGGAAAAAAAATCACACAAACACACACAAGTTCCTACAAGCTTCAACAACTTCACTTAGACACATGCACACACACACACACACACATACATGCATACATACACACACACACAACACACACATACAATCAGATGGACAGACATTTACACATTAACACATATTTGGTGAGTGGTGGGTGGAGCAAAGCTCCAACTCCTACAATCAACACTTTATTTTTTTTTTTCCTCTTAGCCTTTTTATACTCTCTAAAAACAAAGTTCTCTACGTAAGAAGAAAAATTACCTCATAGCCATAGGGTACATATTTCCCTGTTACACAAGAGGGAGTTACAGTAGTGTTATTGATCAAACGCTCTCCTATCAAAGCTCGCGCCTAAACAAACATTCTTCATATGTCTTTCAAAGCAATATTTTTAATCTACCTTCCATTCCACAAGTTTATTATAAATTCAAAGCAATAGTTTTATCTGTATTCCATTTCACAAGTCCATTATAAGTTCAAAGCTATTATATATATATACATATATATATATATTTTTTTAAAGGAATCTTCCATTCCTCAAGCTCATTATAAGTTTAAAGCAGTAGTTTATTTTATGTCATAGGTTAACAAGTTTTTTTGGTTTTTTTTGTTTTTTTGTTGTTTTTTTTTTTTTTTTTTAACCAAGAACCTGGTCATCTATCTTATGTCCTCTTTTGGAAGTCTTGTGGCTGGTCATGTACTCTCTGTTTTTACACCCACAGCAGAAGTACCCACTCTTTTTCATGACCTTACTCACCATGCTGCGCACTGGGACCTGGGGCCTCATCCCTGGACCTAACCTGGAATGAATGTTCTAGAATGAATGTTTTCCTTGATCGTTAACTTGTCCCAAGCCCAGTTTTCTTCCTAGTGCAATTTACGTGCTCATAACACATGAAATCTCACTGAACTTCTTTTACAGCACATCTTACTTTTCATTCTAACTTTAAGCTTTCTATCAAATATCTTAACTTTTTAACTTGAATCAAATCGGGAATTGTATAAAATCACAATCAGGAATTATAAAAGAATCAATTCATTGAAGCAGCATTATTTTATGAACGCATTGTCTCCATATTGATCTGCAGAGAATGTGCCCAATAGAGTGGGCTAATACCCAGGAAGCAAACACACCAGACAATGGCAGTGAGGGTGTCCATCTCACTATACCACACACATGAGAAGTACAGCAGTGACACCCATGGCTATGGGCACCAGTTGCAAACCGCAATCTGGAGATGAAGGCCCCGAGGCTGTGCCTCTCCAGGGTCCACCCACCAAGCCATACAGAACAGTGGGCCATCTTCAGGAGGCTCACTTGTCCACTGCTGTTCTCCTGCATGCGGTACCTGTGTATATATACATATATGTGTGTGTGTGTGTGTGTGTGTGTGTGTGTGTGTGTGTGTGTGTGTGTATCAAGCTTAGCATGTAGGCCTGGTGTCCTTTGATCTCAGCACTCAGGAGGCAAAGCAGGAGGATCTCTGTGAATTTGATTCCAGCTGGTCTACATAGTGATTTCCAGGACAGCCAGAGCTGCATAGTGAGACCCTATCTCAAAAAACAAGCAAACAAACACCTAGCAAGCCATGGACAGCAAGCCTGTAGGCAGCGTTCCCCCATAGTTCCTGCTTCAGTTTCTACACTGGCTTCCCTCACCGACTGACTGTGATTGGTATGTGTAATCCAAATAATCCCTTTCTTCCCCAAATTGATTTTTCTCAGGGTTTTATCGCAAGAACAGGAACCAGGCTAGACAGGGTGTTCTCTCCTACTTTTGGAAATGTGTTCAGTAACTTCAAATTTAAAATATCTTTGATGATCCGAGTGTGGTGGCGCACACCTTTAATCCCAGCACGTGGGAGGCAAAGGCAGGCTGATCGCTGTGAGTTCGAGGCCAGCCTGGTCTACAAAGTGAGTCCAGGACAGCCAAGGCTACACAGAAAGACCCTGTCTCAAAAAACCAACAAAAAACAAAACAAAACTTTGAACCTAGTCATCCCATTTTTCACATTTTCCTCAGTAGACTGGAACCTGTGACCTGTTTTTGGTGGAGATGTCTAAGGAAGGCTGTCATCATCCAGAGAGACAGAGAGATGACAGAGACAGAGAGGGACAGAGAAACAGAGAGAGCGACACACACACAGAGACAGAGAGGGGGGATAACAAATCATAACATAAATATTAAAGCTAGTAAACAAAGTAATTGTATACTGTATGCAAAGCTCTCTCAAGGCTAGAAAGATGTTTCAACAGTTAAGAGCACTGGCTGCTCTTCCAGAGGACCAGGGTTCAGTTCCCAGCATCTACACAGTGGCTCAAAACTTTAAAAAATTCTCCAGTGACAGAAGACCCAGTGCCCTCATCTGTTTCCATGGGCACCTCATGCACATGGCGCAGAAACATATTATTCATGTCCAGATTGATCCAGGGCTTTCTCAGAGTCCCCGGTGACAGGACGAAAGAAACCCTGTCTTGGCCCGGCTTGGTGGCGCACGCCTTTAATCCCAGCACTCGGGAGGCAGAAGCAGGAGGACCACTGTGAGTTCGAGGCCAGCCTGGTCTATAAAGTGAGTCCAGAATAGCCAAGGCTACACAGAGAAACCCTGTCTCGAAAAACCAAAAAAAAAAAAAAAAAAAAAAAAAGAAAAAGAAAAAGAAAAAAAAAAAAACCCAGTCTTGTGTCCTTACACAGAGCCAAATTGGGCTTGAGGCTTTGGGCCTCAAAGTAGTTAAGATATCAGTTCCTGGGAACTTGGCTCTGTTCCCTAAAGAGACTGGAGTTATCAGTACCAGGATGCAATGCTCTTGAGATACCACATTCTCCTTGTGCAGCATTGCTTGATTAGTCTCCTGCTGACACTGGAAATAGCATATAACGTGCTGGACCAACTACCCCTCCTCCTCCCCTCCTTGTCCTCCCCCTCCTCCTCTTGTTTGTTTGGATTTGGTTTTTAAAGACAGGGTTTCTCTATGTAGTTCTGGCTGTCCTGGAACTTTCATTACAGACCAGGCTGGCCTCGAACTCACACAGATTCTCATGCCTCTGCCTCCCGAGTGCTGGGATTAAAGGTGTGCGCCATCACTGCCCAGCCAGAAGCATTCTTTGTAAGTTTTCTGTTCTGGACTCTCCCTCTTGTGTCTACCAACTTCCTCAGGAACCTCTTGTCTGCTTTTGGGTAATAGCACCTGCCTTTTCCTACAGCCGTGGGCATAATGATCAGTCATGGCTATCCTCACACAATACATACAATAATCTATATCAATATAAAATATTTGAAAATAATAAGAGCTCTATAGTTTAAGAGTAGATTCAATAATCTAAACGCTTATCCTATTATTTATTTATTTATTTATTTTGGTTTTTTGAGACAGGGTTTCTCTGTGTAGCCTTGGCCATCCTGGACTCACTTTGTAGACCAGGCTGGCCTCGAATTCACAGCGATCCGCCTGCCCCTGCCTCCCGAGTGCTGGGATTAAAGGCGTGCGCCACCACGCCCGGCTATTATTTTCCTATTATTTCTATATCTCCCTCTTTGTTGCAGGATTTTGAGTCCATTGTGAACCCTGAGATTGTGAACTGTAAAACCTTTTTTCTTGTTTGGTGTGGTTCAGCTCTAGTGCACACCTTTAATCCAAGAACTTTCTGTTTATTGTAAGCAGGTGATTATGGTGTGGCTCAGCCCCAGCACATACCTTTAATCCAAGACCTTTCTGCAAACAGGATTTGATAAAGTCAACCCTTGGTCAAGAGGCAGAGCAAGAAACCAGCTGACAGGGATTAAGTAGAGAGGAGGAACTTGGTGAGAAAGGTTGTAAAGGCAGCATGGAGAAGAGGAAGGAGCTCTTTAGCTCTTTGGCTTTTAGCTCTTGGGTTTTCAGGTGAGCTGGCAAGCTTTTGGCCTTGGGCTTCTTGTCTTTGGCTTTTTCCTTCTGGGACATGAGCTGAGTAGGAAGGCCAGATGAGTGCTTTCTCTGCCTCTCTGAGCTAACAGGTTTCCACCCCAGCATCTGGCTCCTGAATCTTTATTGGTAAAATTGAATGCTTGAGATTTTCCTTCTTTCTAAGAACACACCCCCTTTCTCCTTTCAACCCTCTCATCCTACGTGAGAAAGGATAGAGAAAAGAAATAGAGAGAAATTTCTTTTCTCGTTTTCTCCCTGACCAAAATCACAACAACTTGCAACCAACCTCCTTTCAATGATGACAAGCATTTATGAATATCCATCACCCATTGCATGACCAAAAATCACCCACCACACCTCTCAGGAATGAGGGTGTTGTGTTCTTTTAACATTGCTTCCTGCTGTTTTGGGGAGAAGTTTTCTTTTTGGGGGGCCCAAGAAAATTGAAAAATGGTCAAGTCTTAAGTAAACTAATTATAAAATTTGTTTTCCAGTTTCTAAATGCTCTGAAAATAGAACAGTCTGAAAGGCTGGACCAGTTGGTATCAGCACCTTTCTTTGAAGCTGTCTTGGAAGCAAATTGCAATGAAAGAGCAATTGAGGCAGGCTGAGGTGGGATCAAGCAGGATGCTGGAACAAGCATATTGGCGGCTCAGCATCCTTCTGGACGAATATGTCAGATGTGTTCAAATCTCGCTGGTTTTGGGTTCTTTTGCTCCATAAACATATAGACTCTCACAAGTAATACGCAGCTCTGCAAGTGCACAGGTATGGAATGTGCAGAGCTTATAGACCAGTTCAAGACGGTTTCCTGCTCTTTGTAAAGACATCTGCAACCAAGCTGCAATATAAATCTTTAATCTATGCCATTTAAAAGAATGACATGACACCTCCTCAGGTCTTTGTAGCCAATAAGACTCATTGGCTGTACAAAGACACTCAAGTCTCAGAGCTACTCCCGCATAAAGGGAGCAACCCATACATTATCTGTCTTCGTCTTTTGATTCCCTTCTTCCTGTCTGCAGCCAGGATATTCAGGAGGTCTCCCTCTGTCAAACACGATTTTTATCAAATTGGATGGAAGACATACCTTTTCTTTTCCTGTCGGGACAAATGTAGAACCTCCTTCCCAATGCAACACACCTTTCTTCCACTTTGGAATTAGAACTTCTATGGACTTATCTAACTCAGCAGTCCTTCCTAAAATCCAGTGTTTTTTTTTTTTTTTAAACAGTTGTGCTACTTGTCCCATTGACGTTTTAAGAATTTTGTTTAAAAAAAGAAGTATTTATTATGTATACAGTGTTCTGCCTGCATGTACACCCGCAGGCCAGAAGAGGGCGCCAGATCTCATTATAGATGGTTGTGAGCCACCATGTGGTTACTGGGAATTGAACTCAGGACCTTTGGAAGAGCAGCCAGTGCTCTTAACCTCTGAGCCATCTCTCCAGCCATGTTTTAAGAATTTAACGTCACCAAAGCATCATTTATTCTATCTCTGGGATATTCTTTATCCCCTTTCTGTTCTGTGAGTGTTTCCATTAAATTTCTGTCAGGCTGCTCACTAATGGCTTGACCTGTAGGAATGTAAGCTGTAGCCGTAACAGGTTTTATGCCATGTCTAAAAAACTGTTGTATTCCAATGGATATACACATGTTGAAGCACCATAAGCCCCAATCTGTAGGGCAACTCCAAGGCAGTCACCACCTCTAACAAATGCATCATCTTAGAATTATCCTTTTTATTTTTTATTTATTTATTTATTTATCCTTCACTGGTATCTTTTTTAATTTTTTCCCATTTTATTATTTTATTCATATTACATCTCGATTGTTAGCCCTTCCTGTGTTTCCTCCCATTCTTCCCTCCCTCCCACTTCCCCCCTTCTCCCCTCCCCCATTTCTGTGATTGAGGGAGACCTCCTCCCCCTATATATGATCTGCCTCCTGAGTGCTGGGATTAAAGACGTGTGCCACCTTGCCTGGCACCACCATAGCTTTAAACCTAACCTCAAATATATATATATATATATATATATATTTTTTTTTTTTTTTTTTTTTTTTAACCTGTTAGGAAGTTTTGTTGTCTGCAGTTGGCTTCTGCTTTCCCAGACTCTGAGTCGCCCTTGCGTGACTATTTATTTACAGGGAGGCTTTTCTGCCTCTCAGGCTGTAGCTGGGAGTTGCCTCACTGGCTCTTCTTCCCCTGGCTGGGAAGTTGTTGGGCTTACAAGTGCTTGTTCCTCTGGCCTGTACAAGTCTGTAACAGCATGCTCTGGTGCTTTGCATTTGATTGTTAACCATTTTGCCCCCTGAGGTTTGCTTGCTGTCTTTTATGAGCAGACACCATATCTGGGATTAAAACAAAAACACGTGTGTACAACATAAACCAAAACTTCCATACCATAGGGGAGGAGGAGGAAGAGAGCAGAGCCACCATGGGTTAGTGCGGAGAGAAGCACATGGCCAGGTCAGCGTGGATGGAGCAAAGCAGCCCAGATGAGAGGGATGTGCAAGTATTTATGGATTATGGACGGGAAGTTGCCCAGATAGGAATGGTTAGAGCAATTGATAGGGTATGGGACTGGGAGATAAAAAAGGTGGTTTAGGAGGTTAATTCTGCCCTGTCCAACGTGAACTAAGGCTTATTTAAACACCACAGGTGTCTGTTATTAACTATGACCGTGGTTTAAATAATACTGCCACAATAATTACAGGCTTTAATAATAAACTTTATTAGCTATTTATTTCATATTTTCTATAACCAAGTCTTCTCAAAGGAAGCTAGTCTCCTGTCTGGCTAGGAAACGTTGGGAAGCTTCCCTGTGTTGAAGAGACAGTCTTATTTTTTTTTTTTCTCAACAGGTGTCTCTTAAAAGATCCGCTTCAAGCTGGGCTTGGTGGCCAGTGCCTCTAATCCCAGCGCTCCAGAGGCAGGTGGATCTTTGTGAGTTCAAGGCCAGCCTGGTCTATAAAGTGAACACCAGAACAGCCAGAGCTACACAGAGAAACCCTGTCTCTAAAAACCAAAACCAACCAACGAAATAAAAAGAACTGCAGTTGCTAAGTAACTGGTTCTTTTTTTTTTTTTTTTTTTTTTTTTTTTTTTTTTCTTCTCTCCCTTTAAGGAAGAGAACAAAAAAATTGCTCTGTACTTGGGAATAATTGTTTGTCTTCGTTTGGATTCTATTTCAATTCTTGTCTTGTGATGAGCATCAAACTTTTAGTGGAAATTTACAACGCTGTTGCACTTTTCTCTTAACCATGTTAATTCCCAAATAATTGAGACTGGACTATGCAATTTATTTAACAAAGTCTAAAGCACAATACCGTGCAGCGGTTACTCTGGTCTAATCTTCTGGCTAGCTCGCAGTCAAAACCCGCAAGATGCTCGCATCTTATGGCTTTCTCTGCTCCAGCAGTTCCTCACGCTGTCTCCTGAACCTCTCTCTGTGGCTGGATGCCCTGCTTCCTCTCTCGATCTCCCCCTCCCCTGGCTAACAGGACAATCAGCCCTGTTCTCTATCCTCCTCAGTCACTGGCGCTTCAGCTCTTTATTGCTTTGTCAGGAACAACTGGGGAGTGTCCACACAGCAGTGAGATGTTGGGTTCTCAGCATAAGGATGGCAACCAGACATGGGGGCAGTGAGATCAGCACTTGATAACCTAAGGATAATCCTCACCTAGTGGCTAGCAACCTTCCGCCTCCACTTCTCCACTTGCTTCCGGAATGGCTGGGTCCTGAGCCACATGCAGCTCTGCACAGCAGATACAGGGGAGGCTTTCCCTATGAGGAAGTAATGCTTCATTCAACACCAGTTCTGCCAATCACCTTTTTTGGTTAAATGAGAGAGGGGAGGGGGGAGAGGGAGAGAGGGGAAGTGGAGGTTGGGAGAGAACACAAGTGTCTTCACTGTGAAGTCTCTCAACTCCTCTGGGTTTGGGGGAACTTCTAAACAATCAGCAGGATGGAGCCCACCTGACAGAACAAACCTAGAGGTTCCCTGCAGTGTGGACCCTCTGGTGGTAGACGAGATGTGATTTCTGACTGAAGCCCTTACAGCAGATGCTGCAGATGAAGGGCCGCTCCCCAGTGTGGACCCTCTGGTGAGTGTAGAAGGATGAGGCTTGACTGAAGCTCTTCCCACACTGAGGGCACGTGTAGGGCTTCTCTCCTGTGTGGACCCTCTGGTGAGCAGTAAGCCCCGTTTTCCAGCTGAATTCCTTCCCACATTCCTCACACTTGAACGGCTTCTTCCCAGTGTGAATAATCTTATGGGCTTGGAGATTGGATCTCTGTGTGAAGCCTTTCCCACACGTGTCACATTTGTACGGCTTCTCCCCAGTGTGCGCCATCTTGTGGGCTTGGAGGTGTGAGAGTTGAGTGAACTGCTTCTTGCACACATTGCATTCGAACGGCTTCTCACCAATATGGACGCTCTGATGAGCCTGCAGACTTGAGGCATGACTGAAGCCTTTCCCACACTCCCTGCATTTATAGGGTTTCTCCTCAGTGTGGACCCTCAGGTGGGCGTGAAGGTTCGAGCTACAGCTGAAGCGTTTGCCACAGTCTCCACACTTATACGGTTTCTCTTCTGTGTGAGTTCTCTCATGGGCTTGAAGATGTGACCTCTGTGTGAAGGCCTTCCCACACACTTCACACTTGTAAGCCTTCTCCCCTGTGTGAACTCTCTGATGACTATAGAGGTTCAAGCTCCAGCTGAAGCCTTTCCCACACACGTCACATCTGTACGGTCGCTCCCTGGTGTGGACCCTCTGGTGAGTGTGGAAGGTTGAGACCTGACTAAAGCCCTTCCCGCACTGAGGGCACGTGTATGGCTTCTCTCCCGTGTGGACCCTCCGGTGAGCAGTAAGGGCCTGGCTCCAGCTGAACCCCTTCCCACACTCCTCACACTTGAATGGCTTCTCCCCGGTGTGAATAATCTGATGGGCCTGGAGATTGGACCTCTGGCTGAAGGCTTTCCCGCACGTGTCACACTTGTAGGGCTTCTCTCCCGTGTGCACCCTCTGGTGGGTCTGGAGGTGCGAGATCTGAATGAACCGCTTCTGGCACACGGTGCATTTGAACGGCTTCTCGCCAGTGTGGACACTCTGATGGGCCTGCAGATTTGAGGTGTGACTGAAGCCTTTGCCACACTCCTCACATTTATAAGGCTTCTCTTCTGTGTGGACCCTCAGGTGGGTGTGAAAGTTCGAGCTACAGCTGAAGCGTTTGCCGCAGTCTCCACACTTATACGGCTTCTCTCCTGTGTGGATCCTCTCGTGGACCTGGAGGTGTGGCCTCTGAGTGAAGCTCTTCCCACACACCCCACACTTGTAAGGCTTTTCCCCCGTGTGCACTCTCTCATGATTATGAAGGTTCACACTCCAGCTGAAGCCTTTCCCACACACATCACACCTGTATGGCTTTATGCCGGTGTGAACTCTCTGGTGGGCTTGAAAATACGAGCTCCGACTGAAGCCCCTCCCACACACGTCGCAGCAAAATGGCTTCTCTCCCGTGTGGACCCCCTGGTGGTTCTGGAAGCTTGAGACCGAATTGAACCCCTTGCCGCACGCGTCACACTTATATGGCTTCTCTCTCGTGTGGACCCGCTGATGGCTCTTGAGGTTCGAGCTACATCTGAAGCACTTGCCACAGTCTCCGCACTTATATGCCTTCTCTGTGTGGATCTTCTCGTGGACTTGGAGGTGTGCCCTCTCAGCGAAGCCCTTCCCACACACCTCACACTTGTAAGGCTTCTCTCCTGTGTGCACCTGGTAGTGGATGGTGAGATCTGAGCTGCGGCTGAAGCCTTTCCCGCAGCTGTCGCACCTGTAGGGCTTCTCCCCCGTGTGCACTCTCTGGTGGGTCTGAAGGTCTGAGTTCTGACTGAAACCCTTGCCACAGTCCTGACACCAGTAGCGCTGTTTTCCTGGATGAGCGCTTTGTTGAATGGGGACACTGGAGCTATGGCCGGTGTCCTCATGTGTACTAGGCACAGGGGACTCCTTTTCCAAGAGGGCCTGCTGATGGAGTTCCAGACTGGGGCTGTCAGTGAAGGCTTCTTGGCCCTGGCTGCACTGGGAAGTCTTCTGTTCTGTGTAAACATGATGCTGGGTGACAGGTGACACAGGAAAGATGACTTTACCAAGGTCACTGCTGCTGTGGGCTTTGTCTGTTTTATGCAGGATATTGTTATTATGATGGGAAATGCAGCTCAGAATGTCAACACCCAAATCCAACAGCCGTGGCTGCTTTTTCACTGGAGTCTGCAGACACTGTTTCTGATGGTTTTGTCTCTGGGTAAGATGTGTTTTATTCCAAGAACACTGGGCTATCCAGAACAGAAATTCCTGATTTTCAATATTGCTGAAAAGGTCCCTTATGAGACTCTCAGGACAGCCATCACCCTCAGAGGACCAGGGTGGCTCTTCTGCTCCCGTGTGGGAGGAGGCATGGCACTGCTCCAGGAACTGAGGGCCCTTTCCTTGAGTGTTTATTTCAGCTTCTGGAGTTCTGGCCAGCTTGTTGAAATCAAGGCTTGTCTTTTGCCAGCATGGAAACTGCCCTGGTAAAAAGCACCTTAATCCTTCTGCACAAAGAGTCTCCATCTTGTTTAGACTCTGCGCTTCTGAAAGAACAGAGAACAGAAGACGGTATCAGCAAGGATGGGACATGGAAGGTCCGAGTCCTCAGTTCTCTCTGGAAACATGAACTAGAGACCAGCATCAAAGATGAATGTCCAAAGCTCTGAGGAGCAGAGATCCACAACAGAGAGAACACACACGCAACAGGAGGCCACTTCTGATGTGGTGAAAAATCAAAGTCACCTTCAGCCTCTGCTGAGTAGCTGCCTCACGCTGCCCATGTGTGCAGCTGTGCAGATGAATAACGGGAAGGAAACACCTCTCAGTCTCTGTGTTTGAGATCACACACATATAGAAGGATATTGGAATACTTTCAGCACTCAAGCTCGCTTGGAAACTACAAGAGAGCTAATGCGCTTAGATGGCCAGACCTTTAACATGCCTGCTGACTAGGGAAGGGCTTCCCTGGGAAGACATCAGCACGCAAGGGCAGCAGCGAGTGGGTTTCCTTCAGGCACCTGCTCTCCAACCTAAGCTCACCAGGCTCACAGCGGAGCAGGGGAAGGGCTCAAAGTCCAAGGTAGATCTCAGCTGCCAACCTATGGTAGCAGATGCCCTGAAGGAATAGCAAAGGTTAGCATGCTGACAGGTTCCCCCAAGGACACTGTGAAATGCCACAGGAACAAACTATAAGGATGGGAAACCATGAAGGTGAACTGAACAGCTTGTGAAGCTGGAAACTGAAACAAGTGAAGTAGGAGACCCAGTGATGCTGGGACATGGCCCAGAGGCTTACAGGAATGCATCGCATACAGTCAGTGTCAGTGGGGCAAAGAGGTAGAGGGATGCTCTTGTGAAGAACATGGAAGACTTTCTGGGATGACCATTTCTGTAGCTGCACAAGGACCACGGGCTTCATGGAGCCCCTGCTCACAGTGTGCGGACACCCATTCTAGTGTGTGTCACCAGAAATAAAGCAAATTCCATGATAATGAGTGTGTCCGTGTTCAGAGACCAGTGGCAGCAGAGAGACAGACAGACAGACAGACAGACACACACACACACGAGAGCAACAGAGAGTGAGAGCGTGAGAAAGCGCGTAAGGGAGAGCACATGGGAGAGAGCGGGAAAGAGCGGAGAGAGCACGAGAGAAAGAGAGTGCAAGAGAGTGTGAGAGTGAGAGCGAGCACATGAGAAAGTGAGTGAGCAAGAGAGAGAGAGTGAGCAAGAGTACGAGAGAGGGAAAGAGCGAGAGAGAGAGAGAGAGCCAGAGTGAGAGAGAGAACAAGAGCAAGAGTGTGAGAGAGTGAGAGGGGAGACAGAGAGAAGTGACCTGTCTGGAGTGTGAGGTCCTACGAAGAGGGTTCCAGTAAGGCCCTTTCCTCCTGGGCTAGTGAGACTTTTGGGACTTTCCCATTGTGAAGAGAGCTGACCAGGAAGGTCAGCTGGGTGCTTTTTCTATGTGTCTGAATTAGCAGGTTTTTCACCCAACCATTGGCTCCTGAGTCTTTATTGGTAAAAAAGAAAGACTGGGATTTTCTTTTAAAACAAAAGCCAATGGTCTGAGGCAGGGAACAGCACAACAGGGGGAGGAAGCACCCTACATAAGAGCAGAAGCTGTGCTGGGGGAATCTCATAGCTGCACTTACCTGTCCGGGTCCAGGCCACAAGAAAGGGGTTACAGAAACTCCCAGAGCTAAGGAAAGCTCTGCGGGCAGGCCTGTCCCATCATGCAGGGCCAGAGAAGCTGTTGTGTGAAGCTATGAAGGTGAAGCCTGGTTGCCTAGGTGACCCAAACAGGCTAGAGATACCAGAGGCCTGGGATACTTGGGAGGAAAAGCTGCTAACAGGGAGTGGAACCAGCCCAGGGAAAGGACATGTGCTGCAGTCAACAAAGCTGAAAGCAGATGGAGATGTAGAGTGCTTTGACCTCAGACATGGAGATGTGGAGTTTGGAGTTTGCCTACCTGGTTTTGTTCTTGCATTGGTTCGGTGTTTCCTCACTGTGCTCCCCTTCCTCCCTTTCAGAATGGTATATTCTGTGCCACTGTATACTGGATTATGTGACCTGCTTTGTGACTTTGATTTTACAAGGGTTACAGTTAAGAGACTGCGTAAGTCTCAGAAGAGGCTCTGAACTGTTAAAGAAGGCGGAGGCTGTGATAGACTGTAGGGACTTCTGTGGTTGGACTTAAACGCAGTTACATTCTGATCTGGCTACAAGACTGTGGGGGTCAGGGGGTGGAATATGATGGGTTGACTAAGAATGGACCCCACAGTTAGAATGCTTGGTCCACAGGGAGTGTCGGGAATCAGGAGGTGTGGCCTTGTTGGAGGAAGGGTGTCAACTGGGGTGAGCTTTGGAGTGTGGGAAAGATTAAGCTTTGTCACAGGTGGAAGCAGTCTTGGCAGGCTTTACCCTTGGAGCACCCAATGAATATCTTGTGACAGACTGAGTGGAGCCATCTTGGGCCTGGAATTCAGGAAGCAGAACTGGGAACCCCACGGGGCTATTGTTTTTCTAATTGACCCTCAATGGGAAAAGGAGACTGTCCTTCCCATGTGACTCAGGCAGGTGGGGAGGAGAGAACAACAAGTTCAGCCTGGGCTTGAGCGCCTGTGGAACAGCGGACCTGCTGGACCAGCACGGGGCTAGAGAGACACCTAAGGACCCGTCCCGTGGAACGGATACCGGAAGGTTCACTCTTTTGTCCCTTTAACCTTTTTTCCTTCTTGTGTAAGCTAGTTGGATTGTATAATAAAGTTTAATTATTAAGAAACAGAGCCAACATTGGAGCTTCAAATACTCAGGCCAGGCCCAGTGTCTCTCTCTTCCTGCTGCCTTTATATGTGGATGTCGAACTCTCTGTGACCATGTCTGCCTGAATGCTGCCATGCTCCCCACCATGACAATAATGAACTAAACCTCAGACGCAGCAAACAAGCCTCAGTTAAATGCTTTCCTTTATAAATGTTGCCATGATCATGGCACTGACTAAAGACACACACACACACACACACACACACACACACACACACACACAATTTTTATTTAAAGCACACCATCTATGTGTAAATGAAAAGATAAAGTGGGGGCGAGAGAGATGCTGCAGAGACTCAGAGGAGAGGCTGCTCTTCCTGATGTCCCAGGCTGGGTTTGTTGTACCTGAATTGCGGCTCACAACCATCTGTTAGTTCAGTTCTAGAGGATCTGATGCCCTCTTCTGCTCTCTGTGCGCACCATATACATAAAATACAAAATAAATAAACCTGAGAGGAAAGCAATGGAGTGTAACCAATCACTGAATGTGAACCTCTGACATTGCCAAGGCCCTCAGGCCGCCATGCTCACCCACTGACAGAAGGTTCCTGAAGGTCTCCAGCATCACGTCATGGTACAGCTTCCTCTGGTCAGCATTCAGCAGCCCCAGCTCTTCGTCACTGAAGACCACGGCCACGTCCCTGAATGTCACTGCCTCCTGTGACAGGAAACACAAGCCACCTCAGTTTCATACCCAATGTCACTAAGACCTGAGCAACTGTTTACACAGCGCCTGTTGTCTTAGCTGGGGTTTCAATTGCTGGGACAAAACACCATGATTGAAAGGCGAATTGGGAGGATAGGGTTTATTTGGCTTACACTTCCATTTTACTGATCATTATTGAAGGAAGTCAGGACAGGGACTCAAGAGGGCTGCATCCTGGAGGCGGGAGCTGATGCAGAGGCCATGGAGGGTGCTGCTCACTGTGCCTGGCTCATTCTCTTATAGATCCCTGAACCACCAGGCAGGGATGGCCCCACCTTAGTGATCCCTCTAGTGAAAAAATGCCTTGCAGTCGGATAGTATGGAGGAATTTTATCAACTGAGGCTCCTACTTCTCATGACTCTAGGTTGTGTCAAGAGGCCACATACCACCAGGCAAGAACACTTATTTACCCCTTTACATGGCTCCCGAGGCTTACGGGGGGCAGGCGGGGAGGGAGGGTAGAAAAGAAAAAAAGTAAACACTGGTAAAAGGAACTTGGCGTCTTTACCACAGCTGCATCGCTAGGTTCGTTGCTGTTCAATGGAAGTCTGTTAGAGAGCGCCAGCTCATGGCGGGAGTGTTAGCTCGCAGGTGATTCTGCTGGTCACACTCCGGGACCTCGCAATGTCTTATATCTCACCTCGTCACCTGCTGCAACCGACGGGTGTGTCAGGTGCATATGGGCAATAAAAAGACTGCCCTTCACCCCCAGGTCTGTCTGTCTCTGTCTCTCCCTCCCTCCCTCCATGTTCCAGCTTTGCTCTCTCTCTGTTCCCACTGTTTCTTTCTCTGCCTCTCTGTCCCCCACACAAACCCTCGTGGCTCACTCACTGTCCCTACCCCTTCTGTACTCCTTCCTTCCCACAATAAAGGCGTTTTATACCAGATCTGGTGCAAGGCATAATTCCACAGGCGGGTACACCCTGGCATGGGCATGACATGGTGCCATCCAGCCACATCATCTGTATAGATCATAACAGGAAACAGCTGACAATGCCTGGCTCTTCCTGGGCAGTACAGATCAGATGCACCTTCATCCTGAAATCCCTAATGCTCTGAAGCCCACTTCATGAGTGACGACGGCATTTACAATGTTTTTTCCCTTGAGGAGAGTTATAGATTTCAGAGTCAGAATACTTTATTAGTAAAGTCTATGCAAGTATTCAGTTTGTAAAAACTCTCCAATTTCTGAAAACTCTTGTGTGTCCATAAGTATCTAGCAGATGACAGTGAAGTCTGAATCACTCACTATGTTCTTAGTCCTGTCCCTCTCACAGGCTGCACTGGCTGGTTGTGTGTCGCTCTGACACAAGCTAGAGTTATCTAAACAGAGAAACCTCCATTAAGAAAATGCCTCCTAGACAGGCAGTGCTGGTGCATGCCTTTAGTCCCAGCACTCAGGAGGCAGGGGCAGGCTGATCTATGTGAGTTCAAGGTCATCCTGGTCTACAGAGTGAGTTCCAAGATAGCTAATGCTAAAACAGAAAAACTGTTTTGAACCCACCCTCCCCCACAAAAAACGAAAAGAGAATATCTCCTAAATTGGCGCACGCCTTCAATCCCAGCACTTAGGAGGCATAGGTAGATGGATTACTGTGGATTCAGGGCTAGCTTGGTCTACACAGAGTTTCAGGACAGCTGGGGCTATGTGGAGAAACCTCGTCTTGAAAAACCAATGAAAGTGCAAATGAAAGAAACTCTTTCCTCCCCACCCTGCTTTCTGGTCATGGTGCTTTGCTGCATCCATAGAAATCCGGAGGCAGTCTGTGGTAATGCATTGCTTTGATCCCAGCACTCAGGAGGCAGAGACAGGAGGATCTCTGAGTTCAAGGCCAGCCTGGTGTACAGATGAATTCCAGGACTTCTAGGGCTACACAGAGAAACTCTGCTGTTTCATAAGACACAGGCCTTTGGAACCTACTGGAACAAACATGCAGCTCACGGAACACTGGCAGAGAGCTTGCTGTGATTTTGGGGGGAGGTGGAGGAGAAATCAACGGACAGCCAAAAGGCCAGTGACTTCAGTTTTTAAAAAGAATTAATTGGAGCCGGGCGTGGTGGCGCACACCTTTAATCCCAGCACTCGGGAGGCAGAGGCAGGCGGATCGCTGTGAGTTCGAGGCCAGCCTGGTCTACAAAGTGAGTCCAGGATGGCCAAGGCTACACAGAGAAACCCTGTCTCGAAAAACAAAACAAAACAAAAAAAGAATTGGATCCTCCCTTGTATAATAAAAAGAATTCCAGTTTCATTTTACACTGATGCCAATGAATCAGAAAGGGCAGGTGATACATTAGAAAATATAAGTAACGTGGCTTAGAGTCTTTATCATTCAGTTCAAATTCCTGAATTATGTGCAATTCTCTAGAATCTCTTAATATAGTAACCGGTTCTCAGTATGATGAAAGAGTGGCATTCCATATAGAAACTGCTGATCTAATTCAGGATAATTCTGACTTGACCTCATTATTTTCTCAATTACAACAAGTGATCAGAAATAGAAATCATCCATTTTATATAACACATATAAGGTCTCATACGGGTCGACCAGGTCCTCTAGCACAAGGTAATAATGAAATTGATCATCTATTGATAGTAAGTATGTTAGAGGCTTCAGCGTTTCATAAAAACCGACATGTTAAAAAAAAAAAAAACCCGCCATGTTAATAGAAAAGGTTTAAGGAAGGAATTTTCTATCACTTGGCAACAAGCTAGGAAAATATAAGGCGCCCGGGATCCAAGATGGCGGCGAGCAGTGTGGACCGTGTTTGGAGGCTCCATTGAACAATTCAGGGAACTGCACAGATTTCTGAGCCAGGAACACCGAGGTCCCCACACCATGGCAGCGGGAGTGCTCCATGGTGCGGAAGGACCAGGATGCGGAGGACCTGTGTGCCCCTGCACACGGGAGGAGCGCAGATTTTCTTGGATCGGAGCAGCAGCAGCGGCAGAGGCGGCGGCAGCGGCGCTGGCTGAGGTTTACAGCTCATAGCCTTCCGATGGAGGCGACTGGTGTGGTGGCCGGTGGGAGTTGCTGTGGAAGAGGGGACTCTGGGCAAGATTTGGGCCTCGTGGTGCCTTGGGACCCAGACTGGACTCAGCGGACAGTTCGGCCTCAGAGTCCCGGGTTCTGGCTCAACCCAGCAAGCAATCCTGCCCGAGGCACTAACTCAGCGCAGCCACAGCTCCCCTGCTGTGGCGCAGGCTGGATGGAGCACTCAGTTCCACCCTAAGCACCACCTCAGCTCAGCGGCAGCTCCCCTGCGGTGACTCAGTCTGGACGGAGCGCTCAGTTCCACCACCAGCGCTGGCTCAGCGCAGCCGCAGTTCTCCTGCTGTGATGCAGGCTGGGCGGAGCGCTCAGTTCCACCAGCGGTGCTAACTCAGTGTAGCCGCAGTTCTCCTGCTGTGACGCAGGCTGGGCCAAGCGTTTGGTTCCACCCGTGGCGCTGGCTCAGGGCAGCCACGGTTCTCCTGCAGTGATGCAGGCAGGGCAGAGCGCTCAGTTCCACCAGCGGCACTAGCTCAGCGCAGCTGCAGTTCTCCTGCTCTGACGCAGGCTGGGCGGAGCGCTCAGTTCCACCGGCTCTAAGACTCTGGTTGGACACAGTGTGCAGTTTGAATCCAGAATTCCTGGCTGAGCTTGGCAGACAGTTCGGGCCCTGAGTCAATAACTGACCACAGCACGCACTTTGGGCCAAAAGCCCTTAGCTGAGCTTGGTGCGCAGTCCCAGCCCAAAAATTCTGGCTGGACCCTGTGTGCATTTTGGGCCCAGTATCCCTAGCTGAGCTCGGCAGACAGTTCAGGCCCTGAGAATCTAGCTGAGTTCAGCCCGTGGTTCGAGCCCAGTGTTCCTGGCTGGCCTTGGCAGGGGACACAGAAGGCTGTGGATACCTTGGCTTGACCCAACGCTCATTCAGAGACCCAGAACGATTGCAGGACCCACAGCACAGGGGAGCTGATGATCACTGGCTGTGAGAATCCAAAACAACAAGGCTAACCTCCTAACATCCACACCAGTGAAGCATTAGAGCTCCCAGCCTAGGGAAATCATGAGAAAACAAGTGAATCTATCATCAGACTCCCTCCATCGAACTCTGGAAACTACCCAACAAAAACAAAGATGGCAAGATGCTAAAGGACAGCAAAAAAGCATGCGCAAAAAAAAACAAAACAACAACAACAACAAAAAAAAACAAAAAAAAAAAAACATGGTGCCTCCAGTTTCCAGCTATCCCAAAGAAAACAACCCAGAGAACTCAAATACAACATAAATACAAGAAAATGACCTCAAACCCTTAGTAATGAGGATGGTAATGGAGGAAACAAATAAAATTCGTAATCAAATGCAGGAAGATGCAGCCAAACAGGTGAGAGACATAAAAGAAGCACATAGAGTGGAACTGGAAAAATTGCAGGAAAATGCAAACAACCAGATGAAAGAAATACATAAAACGGTTCAAGCTCTGAAGACCTATAAAGAGGCAATGGAGGAAACTCAGGAATATACAATCAGATGAAAGAAATCAAGAAATCAGTTCAAGATCTGAAAATGAAAATGGATTCAATGATAAACACACAGACAGAAGAAAAACGAGAACGTGAGACCTCAGAGAAGAAGGCGAGCAACACAGAGGTGAGCTTTTCTAACAGAATCCAAGAGATGGAAGAACGAATCTCAGGTCTAGAAGATACAATCACAGATCTTGTAGCAACCATTAAAGAAAATGCCAAATCTGGAAAACTCCTGACACAAAACATCCAAGAGATTAAGGACACCATGAAAAGAAGAAATCTGAGGATAATAGGCATTGAAGAAAGAGAAGATATCAGACTCCAAGGCCCAGAAACTATTCTCAACAAAATCATAGAAGAAAATTTCCCCTATCTAAAGAAAGAGATACCTATAAATATACAAGAGGCCTACAGAACACCAAATAGAATTGACCAGAAAAGAAAAACTGCCCATCACATAATAATCAAAATACAAAACATACAGAACAAAGAAAAAATATTAAAAGCTGCAAAGGAAAAGGGCCAAATAACATTTAATGGCAAACCTATCAGAATTATACCCGACTTCTCAGCAGAGACCATAAAAGCCAGAAGGGCCTGGACCCTGCAAATCCTAAGAGACCACAGATGCCAGGCCAGACTACTTTACCCAGCAAAACTATCAATAACCATTGATAGAGAAAATAAAATATTCCATGACAAAAACAAATTCAAACAGTACCTATCCACAAATCCAGCTTACAGAAGGTACTAGAAGGAAAACTCCATCCCAAAGGGTCAAGCTACAACCAAAACTACTGAGGAAATAGATAACTATCCCATGACAAAACCACAACTACACAAACGCTCGACTGGAAACAACATCAAAATTAAGACTCTTAACAGTCACTGGTCATTAATATCTCTCAACATCAATGGTCTCAATTCTCCAATAAAAAGACACAGACTAACTGAATGGATGCATAAACAAGGTCGAACATTCTTCTGCATTCAAGAAACACATCTCACCCATAATGATAGGCATTACCTCAGGGTAAAAGATTGGAAAGAAATATTCCAAGCAAATGGTCACAAGAAGCAAGCAGGCGTAGCCATTTTAGTATCGAACAAAATACACTTTCAACCAAAATTAATCAAAAGGGATGAGGAAGGGCACTTCTTACTCATCAAAGGTAAAGTAAACCAAGATGCCATCACAATTCTGAACATGTATGCTCCCAATACAAGGGCTCCCACATTTGTAAAAGATCTCCTAAAAAAGCTTAAACCACACATCGATCCCCACACAATAATAGTGGGAGACTTCAACACCCCACTCTCACTGAAGGATAAGTCATTGAAACAGAAACTAAGCCGAGAAATAACATCATTAACCAATGCCATGGGTCAAATGGATCTAATAGATATCTATAGAACCTTTCACCCAAACAAGAAAGAATATAACTTCTTCTCTGCACCCCATGGAACCTTCTCCAAAATTGATCACATTGTAGGTCACAAAGCAAGCCTCAATAGATACAAGAGGATTGAAATAATACCTTGTATCCTATGAGATCACCATGCTCTTAGGCTGCAATTCAACAAAAACAGAAATAACAAAAAGCCTACACGTACGTGGAAACTAAACAACTCTCTGCTAAATGACACCTGGGTCAGGGAAGAAATAAACAAAGAAATCAAGGAGTTTCTGAAATTCAATAAAAATGAAGGAACAACATACCCAAATTTGTGGGATACATTGAAAGCAGTGCTAAAAGGAAAATTCACAGCACTAAGTGCATTTAAAAAGAAATTGAAAACATCGCACATAAGCATCTTAACGACACAACTGGAAGCCCCAGAAAAAAAAGAAGCAGAAACACCCAAGAGGAGTAGACGTCTGGAAATAATCAAACTCAGGGCTGAAATTAACAAATTAGAAACTAAGAAAACAGTCCAAAGAATAAACAAAACCAAGAGCCGGTTCTTTGAGAAAATCAACAAGATACACAGACCATTAGCCAAACTAACTAAAAGGCAGAGAGACAGTATTGAAATCAACAAAATCAGAAATGAAAAGGGAGACATAACAACAGACACTGAAGAAATAAAAAGAATCATATGATCCTACTTTGAAGGCATATACGCCACAAAATTTGAAAATCTAAAGGAAATGGAAGATTTTATTGATCAATTTCACTTGCCAAAGTTGAGTGAAGAACAGATAAACAAACTCAATAGTCCCATTTCCCCTATAGAAATAGAAGCAATCATCGATAGTCTCCCAACCAAAAAAAGCCCAGGGCCAGATGGTTTCAGTGCAGAATTCTACCAGACCTTCAAGGGCGAGCTAATATCGATACTATTCAAGCTACTCCAAAAGATAGAAATGGATGGAAAATTACCAAATTCATTCTATGAGGCCATAGTCTCATTGATACCTAAACCTCACAAAGACTCAACAAAGAGAGAGAATTTCAGACCAATTTCTCTTATGAACATCGATGCAAAAAATACTAAATAAAATACTTGCATAATGAATACAAGAACACATCAAAGATATCATTCATCATGACCAAGTAGGCTTCATTCCAGGCATGCAGGGATGGTTTAATATACGGAAATCCATCAATGTAATCCACCATATAAACAAACTGAAAATAAAAAAACCACATGATCGGGGCCGGGCGTGGTGGCGCATGCCTTTAATCCCAGCACTCGGGAGGCAGAGGCAGGCGGATCGTTATGAGTTCGAGGCCAGCCTGGTCTACAAAGTGAGTCCAGCATGGCCAAGGCTACACAGAGAAACCCTATCTCGAAAAACCAAAAAAAAAAAAAAAAAAAAAAAAAAAAAAAAAAAAAGACAAAAAACAAAAAAAGCCCAACATGATCATCTCTTTAGATGTAGAGAAAGCATTTGATAAAATCCAACACCCATTCATATTTAAAGTTTTAGAGAGATCGGGGATACAAGGCACTTTCCTCAACATAATAAAGGCCATATACAGCAAGCCAATAGCCAAAATCAAAGTAAATGGTGAGATACTCAAGGAAATTCCTCTAAAATCAGGAACAAGGCAAGGCTGTCCACTCTCTCCATATCTCTTCAATGTAGTACTCGCAGTTCTAGCCAGAGCAATAAGACAACAAAAGGAGATCAAGGGTATCCAAATGGGAAAGGAGGAAGTCAAATTATCCCTATTTGCAGACGATATGATAGTGTACATAAGTGACCCTCAAAATTCCACCAGAGAATTCCTACAGCTGATAAACACCTTCAGCAAATTAGCTGGATACAAAATTAACTCAAAAAAGTCTGTAGCCTTCTTATACACAAATGACAAGCTTGCAGAAGAAGAAATTAGGAAAACCACACCCTTCACATTAGCCACAAGCAATATAAAATATCTAGGAGTTACTCTAAGCAAGTGAAGGACTTGTTTGAAAAAAATTTCAAAACTCTGAAGAAAGAGATTGAAGATGACCTGAGAAGATGGAATGATCTTCCTTGCTCATGGATTGGGAGAATCAACATAGTAAAAATGGCCATCGTACCAAAAGCAATCTACAGATTCAATGTAATCCCTATCAAAATACCTACACAACTTTTTAAAGACATTGAAAGTTCAATTCTGAACTTCATATGGAAAAACAAAAAACCCAGAATAGCTAAAACAATCTTGTACAATAAAAGGTGCTCCGGAGGAATCTCCATACCTGATCTCAAACTGTACTATAAAGCAATAGTAATTAAAACAGCATGGTACTGGCACAGCAACAGGCTGGCTGATCAGTGGAATCGAATTGAAGACCCAGATATGAATCCACACACATATGGTCACTTGATTTTTGACAAAGAAGCCAAATCCATTCAATGGAAAAAGGATAGCATCTTCAACAAATGGTGCTGGTCTAACTGGAGGTCTATGTGTAAAAAAATGCAACTGGACCCATATTTGTCACCTTGCACAAAACTCAAATCCAAGTGGATTAAAGACCTCAACATAAAACCAGAGACACTAAGTCACTTAGAAGAAACAGTGGGGAAGAGCCTGGAACATATTGGCACAGGAGACAACTTCCTGAACAGAACACCAAAGCCCAGGCCTTAATGTCAACCATTAATAAATGGGACCTCATGAGGCTGAGAAGCTTCTGTAAGGCAGGAGACACTGTCCAGAGAACAAAGTGACAGCCTACAGACTGGGAAAAGATCTTCACCAACCCTACATCTGACAAAGGTCTAATATCCAAAATATATAAAGAACTCAAGAAATTAAACACCACCAAACCAAATAACCCAATTGAGAAATGGGGCTTGGAACTAAACAGAGAATTCTCAACAGAGGAATATCAAATGGCTGAGAAACACTTAAAGAAATGCTCAACCTCCTTAGTCATCAGGGAAATGCAAATCAAAACAACACTGAGATTCCATCTTACACCCATCAGAATGGCTAAGATCAGAAATTTGAGTGACACCACATGCTGGCGAGGATGTGGGGAGAGAGGAACACTCCTTCATTGCTGGTGGGAATGCAAACTAGTACAGCCACTTTGGAAATCTATCTGGTGCTATCTCAGAAAAATGGGAGTGGGGCTTCCTCAAGACCCAGCTATTCCACTCCTTGGAATATACCCAGAAGATGTTCCAGCACACAAAAAGAAAATTTGCTCAACCATGTTCATAGCAGCCTTATTCATAATAGCCAGAACATGGAAACAGCCTAAGTGTCCCTCAGTAGAAGAAGGGATAAAGAAACTGTGGTACATATACACTATGGAATACTACTCAGCTATTAAAAACAAGGAATTCCCGAAATTTGTGGATAAATGGATTGAGCTAGAAATGATCATAATGAGTGAGTTAACCCAGAAGCAGAAAGAATCAAATGGTATATACTCACTTATATCTGCATACTAGCCCAAGGGGCATGTCCCACAAAAGCCTTCACTTACCAGGAAACTGGGACAGAGGGGAGGACATCCTACTGGGACTCTAAATGAGAGAAGCATGGGAGAATAGCAAAGTAGAAGGATCCAGAGGGTCCTAGAAACCTACAAGTAGAACATTATGATAGGCAGATTTGGGCCCAGGGGTTCCGTTCAAACTAAGGCACCAGCCAAGGACAATACAGGCGGTAAACTTTAAACCCATACCCAGATCTAGCCAATGGTCAGAACATTCTCCACAGTTGAGTGGAGAGTGGGATATGTCTTTCTCACGTACTCTGGTGCCTCACATTTGACCATGTCCCCTGGAGGGGGAGACCTGGTGGCACACAGAGGAAGGACAGCAGGTTGCCAAGAAGAGACTTGATACCCTATGAGCATATGCAGGGGGAGGTAATCCCCCTCAGGAACAGTCATAGGGGAGGAGAATAATGGGAAAATGGGAGGGAGGGAAGAATGGGAGGATACAAGGGATGGGATAAACATTGAGATGTAACAAGAATAAATTAATAAAAAAAATTTTTTTAATTTAAAAAATTTTTAAAAAAGAAAATATTAGGCAATATTCTCCTTGTTCTTTATATAATTACACTCCATTACCTGCAGGAAGTAACCCAAAAGGTTCCCAAAGAAATGAAATTTTGCAAATGGTTGTGTTTCATTTTGCAGAGTTTGGAAAAATTAAAGTATGTATACTAGAGATACATATTAAGGATTTCAATGGGGAACTGGTCTGAAAAGGCTGATTCTGCAATTACATATTTATTAGAAGTTATGGCTATTATGGGCATACTTGTACAAATAAAGACTGACATTGCTCCAGACTGACACTGCTCCAGCATATGTCTCTAGTAAAATGCAACAGTTCTTTGTGTATTACAATATAAAGCATACTGCGCGCATAGCACACAATCCTGCAGGACACGAAGTTACAGAAAGATCTAATCACACTTTAAAATATATGCTTAATAAACAGAAGGGGGTAATAAAGACCCCCCAAAGATAGATTACACAGTGCTTTATTAAGATTAAGATTTTTAAATGCTAATGAAAAAGGAACAACAGCTGCAGAGAGACATTGGATAATAGGAAAAAAAAAAAAAAAAAACCTGCTGAACTAAATCAGCCTGTGTATTGTAAAGCTGTGCTGACCTCAGGATGGAATCCAGGATATGTGTTACTGAGGAAGAGGCGTTGCCTTTGTTTCCACGGGAGCAGAAAACTATGGCTACCATCAAAATTGATAAAGACTAGATTTGAACAGGGAGATCTCCTAAAAAGAGGTTAATAGGTCATCAGACACCTTGGTCATTCAGTTCAAACTAACATATAAGACTAAAGTTTTCTTCTTAAGTAAAAAGGAATGTTTTATTATTTGGTATTAAAAACATAGTTAAGAGATTTGAAATATTGAGCCGGGCATGGTAGTGCATGCCTTTAATCCCAGCAGCTGGGATGTATCTGGCTTTAATGCTAACACAAAGAAGCATACAGATCTCTAAGATCAAGGCCAGACTGATACTGAATAAGTTCCAAGTAGAAGAAAAGCTTAGATCCAGGTGTGGTGGTCCACACCTTCAACCTCAGCACGTGGTGGCACATGCCTTTCATCCCACCACTTGGGAGACAGAGGCAGGCACACAGACATTACAGTGATTTAATTTTGAACAGCACCCGAAAAGGGCAGGCTGAAATTTAAAGTGAATGTCCTTTAAAACCTAAAAATAAATATACATAAAGCTGTATTTAATTTCAAAAGAAGTTTTTAAAAATTTCAACTGAGAGATAATAATTTTTCTATTGCCAAAAAAACCTTTGGCCCCAGGAAAGATATAACCCACCAAGAGAGAAACATCCCCCAGAGTTGGGGTTGGGGCAGGGGTTTGTTTTTATCTTTCCAGGAGAATGAAAACATCTAACTAGAATCCAGAGATACTGGAAAAATGACACATCTGAAATAAAAGAATCGATTATCAAGAGAAAATATGGCAAGGAAAAGAGTAAACTGGCCAAGTGGTATTGTCTCTCTGCCCTCTACAGACATAAGTGGCAAATGGCAAATGGTCTTTATGTGGTCCCAATTCAATTAAAACTTAAAAGCTGGCTTTGGGGTTAGAGCGTGGCTCTCTCCTCCTCTAAACCCAGGCATGCTTGTTAAAGGAAAATCCAAAATCTTTGTCTTAGAAGAGCCACCTGGTATGGAACAGAGGAAATAAAAAAATAAGGGATTGTTTTATCGCCACTGACCTCATAATCTTTTGGCTTTCATTTTTCTCTCTAAATTTTAGGTATATTATCTCAAAATCTGTATTATTATGTATATATAAACCTTCTGTGTGGCACTGGTAGTTACACATAGTAGTACCTAATTTTAGAAATAAGCTTCCTGTAGCTTCCTGAAGGTGTTTCCAAGTGTAACCCTGAAGCAAGTAACTAGGAACAGTTAGTGGACCTCGGATTTACTTAAAGATTTACTTAAGGTCCTCAAACCTTTCTCAGATCTGCTGAATACGGCACTTAAAGCGTTTAGGTTTTCTAGCACCCTAACAATAACATTTTCAGTTTCCAAGATGACAGGGCCCCCACCAGTGAATCCACCTAGACTGTCTAACAATACCCAAGGGGGCGGGGCGCGGGGGATGACGACGACACAACCACTCCACGTTTCTTCTGCTGCCTGGTTCTGCGTAAACAGTGGACACCCTTGAGTTGACTGCTACGCCTAGTCAGGGTTTCCATTAAGATGACAAGCATCACCCAAAAGTTCAGCTTTGGGCTACAGCCTGCTTCATATGAACTATTTCATATGTTCCTATAATTAACATTTTTCAGAATGTTAAACTCAAATATACTTAATCCTAAGGCTGCCAAATACAACCAAGCTGGACACTGTGGAAAGCTTGGGAAAAACTGCTTCATTATTGCAAATGATTTTACTGTATTGGAGTTAAAATTGTTCCTTTTTATTTAGACAAAAGGGGCATATAGAAATATATAGGACAATAGCAAAAAGGGTAGATTACTGAATCTACTCTTACAGATATTTGTATATTGATTCAAAATTAAGGTTATAATTGGTTACATTCGTATAGGTCCTTTGTATATTGATATAAAATAAAGGTTATCTTTTGGTTACAGGATACTATGTATTAACTCTTTTTAAGGTATGGTACCTATGTAATTCTTATGTATACATTGTTTTGCCTGCATGTACCCCTCCACGCCAGAAGAGGGCACCAGATCTCACTATAGATGGCTGTGAGCCACCATGTGGTTGCTGGGAATTGAACTCAGGACCTCAGGAAGAGCAAATGGCGCCCTTAACCTCTGAGCCATCTCTCCAGCCCCCTATGTAATTCTTAAAAATGCAATATGAAGTTCTCATCCTTTTGAAAGCTACTATCACAAACTGTTTAGGATAACTAAGAAATGCAAACTGAAAGTTAAGGAAACTTTTGGTTTCGTTAGATACTAGTTTTCTAAGTTAATCAGGCAGTAATTCAGATATAGCAGAGATAGACAGTCTTCAAAAATCTCAGAGATCTGTAGAATGTGGCATTTAAAGATGTTTTATTGCCGGGTGGTGGTGGCGCACGCCTTTAATCCCAGCACTCGGGAGGCAGAGGCAGGAGGATCGCTGTGAGTTCGAGGCCAGCCTGGTCTACAAAGCAAGTCCAGGACAGCTAAGGCTACACAGAGACCCTGTCTCGAAAAACAAAACAAAAAATGTCTCCTGGCAGCACCCCCCTTTCAACTTTGAAGACGAGGAGCATCAAAGCATTCTCCTTTAGGGGGTGGCCTCATTGTGGCAAGCCAGCCACTGGGAAAGAATTGTCCTCGCTTCTATTGCAGACTGAATACTGAACAAACTGGATGCAGGAAAGTCGACTGCCCAGCTTTGCAAGGACAAGGTAGGCAAGTCCTTCATAATACCTGCTTCACAGTAAAGTGTGTCAGATATTCTGAGCTAGAAGGCTGAAGATGATGCTCCAATATTACAGGGATATCTTGAGGGACGGTCGAGGTGACCCATAGTATCTGTCATTTCAATAGTTTTGGAAGCTGCTTGCTCTGCATTTGTAGTTTATGCAGATAATATTTATCTTTCCAAGGTCTCTGATAGGCTTGAAGACTAAATAGATATAGTCTTACAATTAAACTTAGCCGTTTAGGATTTAAGATCTTTTAAGTCTAAAAATGGTTTTGCATTGGTAATGCAAGCTGTTAAACAAAATGATTTAGGTACAGAACTTTGGACTCACCAAGATAGGATACACTGTAGGATACTTTCTTCAAGGTTGTCAAATACTAATGAACTAGAAATTATGAATGCATTAAAAAAAAAAAAAAAAAAACAGAGAGTACCCTTTATTGGTATTAGAGGAAACATTTTTTATATAGACAAAAGGGGGGGGGGGAATGTTGTAGGACGTTTGATCCCAATGTGATCCATGAGATTATGAGCTATAAAAACCTTCCTTTGATCCCTGAGATTGAACTGTAAATCCCTGTGTCTTGTGGTTGAGCCCAAACACACCGTTAACCCAAGAACTTTCTGTTTCCTGTAAACAGGTGATTATGGTGTGGTTTAGCCAGTCTTACACCTTGAATCCAAGGGCTATCTGTAGGATTTAGTAAAGTTAATCCTAGGTCAAGAGGTGGAACAAGAAACCAGCTGACAGGAATTAAGGGGTAGGAGGGACTTTGAGATGAGGGATATTTAAAACTGTGCAGAAGACAAGGTCTTTGGTGCTTTTAGCTCTTGGGATTTTAGCTCTTTGGCTCTTAGCTCTCTAGCTCCTCAGGTTTTTTTTTTTCCTTTGTTTTTGTTGTTGTTTTTGGCCTTTTCTTCCTGGGCTGTCAGCTGACCTAGGGAGACTTTGGGGCCTTCTCTATGGGGACCTGAGCTGAGTATGAAGTTCAGTTGGGTGCTTTCTCTGCCTCTCTGAGCCAGCAGTTTTTTTCACCACAACACCTGGCTCCTGAGTCTTTATTAGTAAAACAGAACAATCTAGGATTTTCAACCAAAACAGCAACAGGCAATTGTAAGCTATCAGGTGCAGGTGCTGAAAACCGAACAGTATCTCTCCAGAATATTTTCTCTATTACAAAACATATATTGTTTTACACTTCCATAATTGTAATGTACTTTCAACACATGTCCCCCCCACTGTCCTCTCTCACCCCTCCTCCTACCAAACCTTTCTTCTCAGCAACACCCCTTCACACTGTCATGCAGTTCAGTGTGGCTCAGCTGCACAGCACTTGCCCAGCATGGAGGGGTCTTGTTTTCAATCCCTAGCACTGGGGGGAGTGGGGGAAGCCACCGACTTACCTGTGACTTGGTCATTGTTCTCTTCTTCTCTTTGACACAAGGCAGGGCTCTGGGAAGCAAGCTGGGGGGAGGAAGGGCGTCATGAGAGCATCGCTAGGACAGTCAGTCCACATGGCTGCCTCAGCCTTCCCATCAGCCCCAAAGGCTGGCATTCCAAGTCTGTGCGCCCAGACCTGGCTTTTCTACCCACTTCCTGTTAACCGGGAGTGTCAGCCTGCAGGTTACCCAGCTGTCCTTGCCTCAGCTCAATCACAGCAGAGGGTTAGGAAAGCCCACGTTCTGTATTTCCTGCAGCTTCTGGGGTGTGAGAAGTTCTTATCTTCACAAAGCTGCCTGAGGTGATGGGCTTCACAGAAAAACAAAGCTTTAAGAAGCTCTGAACTCAGCATGGAGTGGTGGCACACGCCTTTAATCCCAGCACTCGGGAGGCTGAGGCAGGCGGATTGATTTCAGTTCGGGGCCAGCCTGGCCGACAAAGCGAGTCCAGGACAGCCAAGGCTGCATAGAGAAACCTTGTCTCGAAAACAAACAAACAAACAACAAACAAAAAAAGCAGCTCTGAACTCTCCGATGAATGCTGCGCCATAACTGACTACCACCCTCAGATGGGCTTGTTAATTGTGAAAGCTGTCTTACACATGATTGCTTTTGTACACATTAGTAAAATTCACAACCCCTCCTTTTCACACAACCACCCCCGCCCCGCTCTTAAAGGTTTAAATACAAGAGCTTCCTCCATAAAGTCTCTTTTCCCACCAGTAATGACTAATAAAAACCTAAACCCTCTCTAAAGAAAATGGAGTTTTGGGGTTGGAGAGATGGCTCAGAGGTTAAGGGAACTGACTGACTGCTTCTCCGGAGGTCCTGAACTCAATTCCCAGCAACCACATGGTGGCTCACAACCATCTATAATGTGATCTGGTGCCCTCTTCTGGCGAGCAGGTGTACCTGCAGGCAGAGCACTGTATACATAATTACAAAAAAATAAATCTTTAAAAAAAAAAAAAAAGAAAGAAAAAGAAAAAAGAAAGAAAGAAAGAACAGGGAGTTTTGTCCTGTGGGAAGTTACCGCAGGTAAAGGTGACTGTTGCCAAGCCTGAAGGCCTGAGTTCGAGGCTCCGGACACCACACCGTGGAAGGAGAGACCCACTTCCCACAAGTCGTCTTCTCACCTCCTCCTTACATAAGCTGTGGTAACCCTCCTCTCTAAGTAAATAATAAAAGCCCAACATTTTTATCACATTTAAACGTCAGAGTTGCACACCACTTAAGCCTTCAGGGCACCGGCCTCCGTCCCCACAGCTCCTCTCCAGGCTCCGTGGGAAGCCAGACTCTCCCGGGGGCTCCACAAGCAGCTGAGATGGTCCAGGAATCCCGGGCAGCGCCGCCTCAGGCAGAGCCCAGCAGAGAGGACCCGGCCGCCGCCCCCGCCGCCCCCGCTTCTCCCCGGGCCGCAGACTCGGTCCCCGAGGGGAGACACCGGGAGCACGAGCGTACACCAAGGGCCGCGGGACGATGTTCCAGCCTCTCTTCAGGAGAACCACAGGAAGTCCTCCCAGCCAGAGCGGAAGCGACCTCGGCCGCCGTTCTAGCCGGAACTACAATTCCCAGAATGCCTCAGCGGAAGCGCTTTGCATTGTAAAAGTTAAGCTTTAGCTAGGCGTGGCGCACGTCTACAAAGTGAGTCCAGGACGGCCAAGGCTACAGAAAGAAACTGTGTCTCGAAAAACAAAAAACAAAAACAATAAAATAAAAAGTTAAAATAAGGGGAGAAATGAACTAAAAAATTTTCCAGAGATAGATGTAAATCTTTTGAGTTTGATGCAATAAAATTCTTCAAGACAAATAAATTGAAAAAAATAAGCCATGTAAGTATGGGAAGAGGTTAAAAGAAACTAAATGCAAAAAACAAAGATATTAAGTAAGTTGGAAAGCGACAAAAATTGGTCATGGTGTTTCACCAGGTCCTTATGTGTCGTCATGCCACACACCTCCCCCCCCCCTCCACGTTCCCTTGCCCCCCTCCCAGCCCCTCACTGCAGGATTCTATGCAGAGCCTCTAACTCTGGTGATGAATCGAGCTCCTATAGCTGAGTAGTTTAAGGTTTATTTACGTTTTGTTTTGTTTTGGTGTTTCTTTTGAGGTTTTTTTTTTTTTTTTTTTTTTTGTTTGTTTGTTTGTTTGTTTTTTTTTTTTTTTTTTTGTTTTTCAAAACAGCATTGGCTATTCTGGACTCGCTTTGTAGACCAAGCTGGCCTGGAATTCACAATGATCGCCTGCCTCTGCCTCCCGAATGCTGAGATTAAGGGCGTGCACCACCACGCCTGGCTCCCCGCCCCCCCCCCCCTATTTTAAAATATAATTTAAAACCCTATCTTTACCTGTTAGAAGTTCTGGGGTGCTTTGGATTTCTTTCGAGTGTCAGGCCACTGCTGCCTATAGCTAGGGAACGTGAGCCCTGTGTACTTCTTTTCTGCCCAGTTACAGACTCCAACCTTTCTCCATTTTTAACCAATCAGAGAACATTGGACATCAAAATACACAGCAGCATTCAGTGTGCATGACAATGCGCTCGCTGTATAGAAACCAGATCTTGGGAACCAGCATTTAATATGTGAATACACAGAGCATCAGACCCACCCCAACCAGATTTACTCTTCCTGAAGTGCCTTCGGAGGCCGGAAGATCCTGGCTAACAGGACAATCAGCCCTGTTCTCTCTCCTCCTCAGTCACTGGTGCTTCGGCTCTTTATTGCTTTGTCAGAGAACAACTGGGGAGTGTCCACACAGCAGTGAGACGTTGGGTTCTCAGCGTAAGGATGGCAACCAGACATGGGGGCAGTGAGATCAGCACTTTATAACCTAAGGATAATCCTCACCTAGTGGCTAGCAACCTTCCGCCTCCACTTCTCCACTTGCTTCCGGAATGGCTGGGTCCCGGGCCACATGCAGCTCTGCACAGCAGATACAGGGGGTGGGGTGGGGGGAGGCTCTCCCTATGAGGAAGTGATGCTCATTCAACACCAGTTCTGCCAATCACCCTCTTTGGTTAAATCCCTTCCCGAGGCCTGCTTGTAGAACTGGATGGATGCTGAGTTTTCCGGTCCTGTCCTAACACTAAGGTGGCAAAGTTGCAAGTCGGAACATGATGACAATACATGTGTAGAGCGCTATCCCTCACATGATGACTGTACATGTGTAGAGCACTATCCCTCACATGATGACCGTACATGTGTAGAGCGCTATCCCTCACATGATGACTGTACATGTGTAGAGCGCTATCCCTCACATGATGACTGTACATGTGTAGAGCGCTATCCCTCACATGATGACTGTACATGTGTAGAGCGCTATCCCTCACATGATGACTGTACATGTGTAGAGCGCTATCCCTCACATGATGACCGTACATGTGTAGAGCGCTATCCCTCACATGATGACTGTACATGTGTAGAGCGCTATCCCTCACATGATGACTGTACATGTGTAGAGCACTATCCCTCACATGATGACCGTACATGTGTAGAGCGCTATCCCTCACATGATGACCGTACATGTGTAGAGCGCTATCCCTCACATGATGACTGTACATGTGTAGAGCGCTATCCCTCACACATGATGACTGTACATGTGTAGAGCGCTATCCCTCACATGATGACTGTACATGTGTAGAGCGCTATCCCTCACATGATGACTGTACATGTGTAGAGCGCTATCCCTCACATGATGACCGTACATGTGTAGAGCGCTATCCCTCACATGATGACCGTACATGTGTAGAGCGCTATCCCTCACATGATGACTGTACATGTGTAGAGCGCTATCCCTCACATGATGACTGTACATGTGTAGAGCGCTATCCCTCACATGATGACTGTACATGTGTAGAGCGCTATCCCTCACATGATGACTGTACATGTGTAGAGCGCTATCCCTCACATGATGACCGTACATGTGTAGAGCGCTATCCCTCACATGATGACCGTACATGTGTAGAGCGCTATCCCTCACATGATGACCGTACATGTGTAGAGCGCTATCCCTCACATGATGACTGTACATGTGTAGAGCGCTATCCCTCACATGATGACTGTACATGTGTAGAGCGCTATCCCTCACATGATGACCGTACATGTGTAGAGCGCTATCCCTCACATGATGACCGTACATGTGTAGAGCGCTATCCCTCACATGATGACCGTACATGTGTAGAGCGCTATCCCTCACATGATGACCGTACATGTGTAGAGCGCTATCCCTCACATGATGACTGTACATGTGTAGACCGCTATCCCTCACATGATGACTGTACATGTGTAGAGCGCTATCCCTCACATGATGACCGTACATGTGTAGACCGCTATCCCTCACATGATGACCGTACATGTGTAGAGCGCTATCCCTCACATGATGACCGTACATGTGTAGAGCGCTATCCCTCACATGATGACCGTACATGTGTAGAGCGCTATCCCTCACATGATGACCGTACATGTGTAGAGCGCTATCCCTCACATGATGACCGTACATGTGTAGAGCGCTATCCCTCACATGATGACCGTACATGTGTAGAGCGCTATCCCTCACATGATGACCGTACATGTGTAGAGCGCTATCCCTCACATGATGACTGTACATGTGTAGAGCGCTATCCCTCACATGATGACTGTACATGTGTAGAGCGCTATCCCTCACATGATGACCGTACATGTGTAGAGCGCTATCCCTCACATGATGACCGTACATGTGTAGAGCGCTATCCCTCACATGATGACCGTACATGTGTAGAGCGCTATCCCTCACATGATGACCGTACATGTGTAGAGCGCTATCCCTCACATGATGACCGTACATGTGTAGAGCGCTATCCCTCACATGATGACTGTACATGTGTAGAGCGCTATCCCTCACATGATGACTGTACATGTGTAGAGCGCTATCCCTCACGTGATGACCGTACATGTGTAGAGCGCTATCCCTCACATGATGACCGTACATGTGTAGAGCGCTATCCCTCACATGATGACCGTACATGTGTAGAGCGCTATTTCTCTCACATGATGACCGTACATGTGTAGAGCGCTATCCCTCACATGATGACTGTACATGTGTAGAGCGCTATCTCTCTCACATGATGACCGTACATGTGTAGAGCGCTATCCCTCTCACACAATGACTGTACATGTGTAGAGCGCTATCTCTCTCACACGATGACCGTACATGTGTAGAGCGCTATCCCTCACATGATGACCGTACATGTGTAGAGCGCTATCCCTTTCATCTGAGATCTAACATTTGTAAAGAATTCATCTATAAGGTGGGTGATGTGGCACACACCTTTAATTCCAGCACTTGTGAGGTAGAGGCAGGACCGACAGGGGTGGGGGGGAGAGAGAGAGAGAGAAAGAAGAAGAAGAAGAAGAAGAAGAAGAAGAAGAAGAAGAAGAAGAAGAAGAAGAGGGAGAGAACACACCAGAATTGATCGCCCAAACAGAAGTGTCTCCATTGTGAAGTCTCTCAAAGCCTCCAAGTTTTGGGGGCATTTTTATCAATCAGCAGCACGGAGCCCACCCGACAGCAGAACAAACTTAGAGGTTCCCTGCGGTGTGGACCCTCTGGGGGTTGTCAAGATGTGATCTCTGAATGAAGCCCTTACAGCAGATGCCACAGATGTAGGGCCTCTCCCTGGTGTGGACCCTCTGGTGCATTTGGAAGGAATAGGCTTGCCTAAAGCCCTTCCCACACCGCTGAAATGCGTAGGGTTTCTCTCCTGTGTGGACCCTCTGATGCCTGTGGAAGGAATGGGCCATACTGAAGCCTGTCCCACACTGTTGACATGGGTAGGGTTTCTCTCCTGTGTGAGTTCTCATGTGGGCCTGGAGGTTTGATCTCTGTGTGAAGCCCTTCCCACACACCTCACACTCGTAAGCCTTCTCCCCTGCGTGAACTCTCTGATGACTGTGAAGGTTTAAATCTCCAGCTGAAGCCTTTCCCACACACGTCACATCTGTATGGGCGCTCCCTGGTGTGGACCCTCTGGTGTGTGTGGAAGGAATAGGCCCGGTGGAAGCCTTTCCCACACTGTTGACATGTGTGGGGTTTCTCTCCTGTGTGGACCCGCCTGTGAGCACTAAGCACAGAACGGCAGCCGAATCCCTTCCCACACTCCTCACACTTGAACGGCTTCTCCCCAGTGTGAATAATCTGGTGGGCTTGGAGAAAGTACCTCTGTGTGAAGGCTTTCCCGCATGTGTCAGATGTGTACGGCTTCTCCCCCGTGTGTGCCATCTTGTGGGCCTGTAGGTGTGAGAGCTGACTGAACCGCTTCTGGCACTCGTTGCATTTGAACGGCTTCTCGCCGGTGTGAACGCTCTGATGGGCCTTCAGAGTTGAGGTGTGACTGAAGCACTTCCCACAGTGCTTGCATGGATAGGGTTTCTCCCCAGTGTGGACCCTCAGTTGGGTGTGAAGGCTCGAGCTACATCTGAAGCGTTTGCCGCAGTCTCCACACTTATACAGCTTCTCTCCTGTGTGGATCCTCTCGTGGACCTGGAGGTGTGGCCTCTGCGTGAAGCTCTTCCCACACACCCCACACTTGTAAGGCTTTTCCCCCGTGTGCACTCGGCAGTGGATGGTGAGATCAGAGCTGCGGCTGAAGCCTTTCCCACAGCTGTCGCACCTGTAGGGCTTCTCCCCCGTGTGCACTCTCTGGTGAGTCTGGAGGCTTGAGCTCTGACTGAAACTCTTGCCACAGTCCTGACACCAGTAGCGCTTTTTCCTTGGATAAGAACTTTGTTGAACGGGGGCACTGGAGCTATGTCTGGTGAACTCATGTGTACTAGGCACGGGGGACTCCTTTCCTAAGAGGACCTGCTGATGGAGTTCCAGACTGGGGCTGTCAATGAAGGCTTCCTGGCCCTGGATGCACTGGGAGGCCTTCTGCTCTGCATTAACACGATGCTGAGTGAGGGGTGACTCAGGATAGATGACTTTACCACAGTCACCTCTGCTGTGGGCTTTGTCTCTTTCATGCAGTTTGTTGTCATTATGGTGGGAAGTAAACTTCAGAATGTTATTACCTGGTGCCAACATGGGTGGCTTTTTCCCCACCAGATTCTGCAGACACTGTTTCTGATAGTTCTGTCTCTCACTAAAATTTGTTTTACTCTGAGAACTCTGAGCTCCTGCAGACAGAAATTCCCGACTTTCAGTATTGCTGGAAAGGTCTCTTGTGAGACTCTCAAGACAGCCTTCACCGTCAGAGGCCTAGGGAGTCTCTTCTGCTCCTGTGTGGAAGGAGGCGTGGCACTGCTCCAGGAAGCGAGGACCCTTTCCTTGAGTGTTTATTTCAGCTTCTGGAGTTCTGGCCGGCTTGATGACGTCATGGCTTGTCATTTGCCAGCATGGAGGCCGCCCCAGTGAAAGGCACCTCAATCCTGCTGCATGAAGAGTCTCCACCTTGTTTGCGCTCGGGCCTACTGAAGGAAGAGAGAACAGAAGGTGACATGAGGAAGGATGAGGGACATGGAAGGTCCGAGTCCTCAGTTCTCTCTGGAAATACTAACGAGAGACCAGCTTTAAAGATGAAAGTCCTGGAGGTCTGATCTACAACAAAAAGAGGTTGCACTCAAGAGTAAAGCTACATTTGCCCATGGTAGGAAATGTCGGGTAAGGCCACCTTCAGCCTCTGCTCAGTACCTGCCTCGCTGACACCCTGTATAGCTGTGGGAAGGAAGCACCTCCCAGCATCTGGGCGTTTTCACTTGAGGGACGGTGTGGGCTCAAGTACACATGGGTGTGACTCCTCCCTGAGACTGGAGGGAGCAGAGAAAACCAGGTGTGCCCTGTCCTAACCCTTCTGCGGGTGACATGAAGACTGATACAGTTCACCTGACCTGGAGGCCCGGTGAGACCATAAGGGGAAGGCACAGGGAGCTTTGGAGGCTGAGGGAAAGAGAACAGGTATATGGGTGACTGCAGGAAACAGGGAAGGACCAGAAACCAGTGTCTAAGTTGAGGAAGTCATTGTATTGGAGAGCACACCCGCTTGGGATCTATGAGAAGAAGCTGGGCAGTGGTGGCACACACCTTTAATCCCAGCACTCAGGAGGCAGAGGCAGGCAGATCGCTGTGAGTTCGAGACCAGCCTGGTCTACACAGTGAGTCCAGGACAGCCAAGGCTACACAGAGAAACCCTGTCTTCAAAAACAAAACAAAAAGCCCCAACCAAACCAACCCCCCCCACCAAAAAAAACCCCAAAAAACAAAAAACAACAAACAAATAAGCCCAAAATCAAACAAACAGACAAACAAAAAACTATGAGAAGAAAGGCTAAAGCAAAGATAGCAAGACACAAGATATGTCTGTTGATTAAGAAAGGGCTTCTGGGGCGGGGGGGGGGGGTAGGGGGATGGGATGGGGTGGGGGAGAAGGGTGGAGTCCGAGGGTGGCAGGGAGCAGATTTCCTTCAAACAAACACCTGCTCTCCAGAGTCCAAGGGCAGCAGGGAGCATTTCCTTCAAAGGCCTGCTCTCCAACCTATGATTCTCCAGGTTCAGAAAGGAACGGGGGGGGGGGGGGGGCTCTAAAGAGAGGCCTGAGATCTCTCAGCTGCCAACCTGAGGCAGCAGATCTCCCGACTGAATAAGAAAGGTTGCAGCACTGCCTAACAGGTCCCCCAAGAAGACAACAAAGTGACCCCAGAACAAACGATCTGGGGAAACAATGAAGGTGAAACACTGCAGCTGCACAAGGCCACAGGCTTCATGGAGCCGTTGCTCAGAGTGTTCACACTTGGGATTTGGGTGTATGTAACCAAAAGTAAAACTAAATCTATCGAAGGGGAGGGGGGGAGAGAGGAGCACAAAAACAGAATGAGGAAAACAAAATAGAGCTATGCAGAGCTGGAATGTGAGACCCTAGGAAGATGGGTTACCCGTCAGGCACAGGGCACCAAGCCTATCACTCTAGCGCTTGGGAAGCTGAGGCAGGAGGATCACACATTTCTAGGTAAGCCTGGGCTACATAGTAGGACATTGCCACAGAACAAAAATAAATACTGAAAACAACTTGATTTGACTGGGTGAGATAGTCCGGCCAACTGTCTGAGGCAGGGGCCACACAATGGGACTCTTCGGTTATGGGGGGAGGAAGCACCCCACGGGAGTGGACTCTGTCCTGGGGCTTCTGGTGGCTGCACTTACCTGTCTGGGTCAAGGACACAAGAAAGCAGTTGTGGAAACCCCCTGCAGCTAAGGAATGCCATGGAGGCCAGTTGTGGCATGGGTGTGTCTGCGTGGAGGACCAGAGAGACCATTGTGTGAAGGTGAATCCTGGTTGCCTTGGAGACGCCAAAAAGTTATAGATGCCAGAGGCCTGGGGTACATGGGGGAAAAGCTGCTAACAGGGAATGGAACCAGGCCACAAGAGAGACGCGTGCTGCAGTCAACAAAGCTGAAAGGCGTTGGAAACCTGAAGACTGCTTTGACCTCAAACAAGGAGAGGCAGAGTTTGGAGTTTGCTCTCCTGGTTTTGTTCTTGTTTGGGTTCAGTGTTTTCTCGCTGTGTTCTTTCCTTTCTTTTAGAATCACATATTCTGTGTGGTCCTGTGCTGGATTATGCGATCTGCTTTTTTATTTTGATTTTACAGGGGGTGGCTACATAAGAGATTGCATGAGATCGGGTGTGGTGGTGCTCGCCTTTAATCCCAGCACTCAGGAGGCAGAGGCAGGCCAGGCCCATCACTGTGAGTTCAGGGCCAGCCTGGTCTCCAAAGTGAGTCTAGGACAGCCAACGTTACACAGAGAGACCCTGTCTCAAAAAACCATAAAATAAAAAAAAAAGATATTGCATGAGTCTCAGTAGAGACTTTGAACTTTGGGCTTTCAAACAGGGTGGGGACTGTGATGGACTATGGGGACTTCTGTGGTTGGACTGGATGCATCTGCACTCTGATCTGGCTACAAGACTATGTGTCAGGGAGTAGAATGTGGTAGATTGAGTGAGAATGTTCCCCACAGGCTCACGAGTTTGCATGTTTGGTCCATAGGGAGTGTCAAGGCTTGCCAGGGATCAGGAGGTGTGGCCTTGTTGGAGGAAGTGTGTCCCTGTGGGTGGGCTTTGGAGTTTCAAATACTCAAGCCAGGCCCAGTGTCTCTCTCTTCCTGCTGCCTGCAGATCAGGATTAGAACTCTCTGTGACCACGTCTGCTGCACGCTGCCATGTTCCCACCATGATGATAATGGACTAAACCTCAGAAACGGTTAACAAACACCAATCAAATGCTTTCCTTTATAAGAGCTGCCATGTGGGGGCTGGAGAGATGGCTCAGTGGTTAAGAGCGCTGCCTGCTCTTCCAGAGGTCCTGAGTTCAATTCTCAGCAACCACATGTTGGCTCACAACCATCTATAATGTGATCTGATGCCTGCTTCTGCAGATAAAGCACTCATATGCAATAAATAAAATAAATAAATCTTTTAAAAAAGCCTTAAAAAAAAAAAAGAGCTGCCATGGTCATGGCATGGATTAAGACACACTCTCTCTCTCTCTCTCTCTCTCTCTCTCTCTCTCTTAGAAAGAAATGTTTAAAAATTTAAGGCACAGTATCTATGTGTAAAATGCAGTTTTAGAAAAATAAAATGGAGGCTAAAGAAATGGCTCAGCAATTCTGAGCAGTGACTACTCTGGAAGAGGATCTAGGTTGGGTTTGCGGCACTCGCATGCTGGCTCACAACCATCCGTTACTCCAGTTCCAGGGGATCTGATGCCCTCTTCTGACCTCTGCGGACACCAAATGTAGGCAAAACACTCAAATACACATAAAACACACAATAAATAAACCTAAAAGAAAAGCAGTAGAGTGTAACCAAGACACCGGATGTGAACTTCTGACATTGCCAAGGCACTCAGGTCCCCATCCTCACCCACTGACAGAAGGTTCCTGAAGATCTCCAGCATCACATCAGGGTACAGCTTCCTCTGGGCAGCATCCAGCAGCCCCAGCTCCTCCTCACTGAAGACCACGGCCACATCCCTGAACGTCACCGCCTCCTGTGACAGGAAACACATCACCCCAGTTTCATACCCAATGTAGCTAAGACCCGAGCAACTGTTTACACAGCACCTATTGTGTTAGTTAGGGTTCTTTTTTTTTTTTTTTTTTTTTGTTTTTCGAGACAGGGTAAAAGATCCCTGAAGGGAGATCCTCACTCAAGCCTCGGGACGGCGCGCACCCAAAGACACACAAACGACCGTCTTGCTGTAAACGCATGAGGTAGTTTATTGGCGGAGCTCCGGGTCGACACGTATCTCACGCAGGAGACAGAGGGGTTGACCCAGAAGCCCAGGGGTTTGGGGTTTATATGGACAAAGGTTGGGGGGAGTGGGAAGTTTTGGCGCGGCCACACACAATTGGTTGTTTCAAACATTTGAACATCAGCAAATTGCGTAGGCAGATCTGGGGTAAGGTCGGACTTAGTCACACGGGAGCAGTCCTCAGTTTCTGTCTTCCTCGGAACCCGAGGGTAGATGTTTATCTGAGCTAACAACACATCTGGTTAAACTCAAACGTGGAACATTGTGTGCGGGCCTCAAAGGGGATTAAGCAAACACCATAAGATCGGATGAGGGGTCTTGGCTCATTACTCACTTGATCATGTCCGGTACCTGTTTCTCTCAGGAATTTGTCCTTGTGTACCCTCCCTATCTTTTATGGCTAGCAGGTCCCTGGAACGCTCAATAGGTCTTTGTTTCCTAGCATTGCATTTTTTGTGACTTATCATCTGGGGCCTTGGGCTAGCAAACCTGCTGACCTGCATCTCAACTATTTGGGCTTATGAGTTAGAGAGCTAATTAAAAATTCTCTCTCTCAAGGGTTTCTCTGTGTAGCCTTGGCCATCCTGGACTCACTTTATAGACAAGGCTGGCCTCTTTGTAGACTAGGCTGGCCTTAGTTAGGGTTTCTTGTGGAAGAATTGTAGGCATTATCTAAGATGAAGGCTGGTCTTGCCTCGGGCTCTGCTGCTTGGAAACCCCACCCATACCCCATTGAGAAGGACATTGTTGAAGACTGGGAGGAACCATGCTGGGTCCGGAATTCAGAAAAAGGAAGGAGACTCCCGCCAAGTGATTGTGTTTCTAATTGAACATAGATAGGAAAAAAGATCCTGAGAGGAGACCCGCCTTTACTGGCTAGAGAGAGACAACAAACAGTGGATGGGAAAAGGCTACAGGTTTGGAACAAGAGCGCACATAGATCGGGGAGATGACCAGCGTACAGGTCAGACCAGCGCGCAGGCCAGAGACACCTAGGGATCTGTCCCATGGAACAGATACTGGAAGGTTCACTCTTATTTCCCTTTAACCTTTTTTCCCCTCTTGTGTATGATAGCTGGGTTGTGTAATAAAGTCAATAATGTTAAGAAACAGAGCCAGCAGGTTCTACTGCTGGGACTAAACACCATGAGCGAAAGGCGAGGTGGGGAGGAAAGTGTTTCTTTGACTTCCACTTCCATATTCCTGTTCATTACTGAAAGCAGTCAGGACAGGAACTCAAGCAGGCAGTAACCTGGAGGCAGGAGCTGATGCAGAGGCCATGGGAAGGTACAGCTTCCTCTGGTCAGCATTCAGTAGCCCCAGCTTCTCCTCCCTGAAGACCACGGCCACGTCCCTGAACGTCACTACCTCCTGCGACAACAGGTCGCTGGTGCGTCTCCATGAGAGCACACGGCTCATTTGATGACCCCCAGCTTGTCTGTACATGTGTCTGTGTGTCTGTCCTTTCTTCATTCCTTCATTGCCCGAGTTGGGTCATCCCCAGAAGCCACGCACATGGCGGCAGCCAGACCCTCCCTGGTTACTCAGGATATGAGTGCTCAGGACGCCAAATGCAGGTGAGGCTGACCAGTCTTCTGTGCACATGTGTACATATGTGTGCATGTATGTGAGTGTACTTATGCACATGAGGGTGCACATGCACGCAGAGTCTGGAGGATATCCTCTGGTGTCTTTCCTCAGGAGCTGGCCACATTTTATAGTTTTTGAGTCAGGGTCTCTCAGTGGCCTGGAACTTGCCCAGTAGGCTAGAATGGCTGTGAGGGATCTGTCTGTTTCCACAGAGTCCTAGAAAGAGGAGACCTTGTCTCTCCAGCCCACCTCTCTATTTCAAAATATATTGATCTTTTATACTTTCACATGTGCAGTGTACTTTGAGCACATGTACCCCACTATACTGTCCTCTCTTATCCCTCCTACCAAACCTGTCTTCTCAGCAACACCCCCTCGCACTGTCACGCAGTTCAGTGTAGCTCAGCTGCACAGTGCTTGCCCAGCATGCGGGGTCCTGTTTTCAGTCCCTAGCACTGGGGGCAGTGGGGGAAGCCACCGACTTACCTGTGACTTGGTCATTGCTCTCTTCTTCTCTTTGACACAAGGCAGGGCTCTGGGAAGCAAGCTGGGGGGAGGAAGGGCGTCATGAGAGCATCGCTAGGACAGTCAGTCCACATGGCTGCCTCAGCCTTCCCATCAGCCCCAAGCGCTGGCATTCCAAGTCTGTGCGCACAGACCTGGCTTTTCTACCCGCTTCCTGTTAACCGGGAGTGTCAGCCTACAGGTTACCAAGCTGTCCTTGCCTCACTCACTCACAGCAGAGGGTTAGAAAAGCCCGCATTCTCTATTTCTGGAAGCTTCAGGGGCTCAGGGCACCCTCACCTTCACAAAACCGCCTGTCATTATTGGCTTCCAAGAAAAAAATTTTAAGAAGCTCCAAACTCTCTGATGAACATTGCATCATGACTGGCCACCGCCCTCAGAAGGGTCTGTTAGTTGTGAGGGCCATCTTACATATAATCGTTCCTGTACATGGGAGTGAAATCCCCAGCTCTGTCTCTGCTCTGAAAGGTTTAAATACTAGTAGACTTTGCATATCTACAAGAGCCTCCTCCACAGTCTCTTTTCTCATGTGCATGAAGACAATGACCAATAAAAACCTAAACTCTCTCTAAGGAAAGGGGAGTTTGGCCCTGAGAGATGGTTCAGCGGGTAAAGGTGACTGCAGCCCAGCCTGACCCCCTGATTTCGAGTCTCTGGACACCACAGGGTGGAAGGAGAAACCTGACTCCACAAGCTGTCTTCTCACCTCTGTACACAAACTGTGGCAAGGCCCCCCTCTGTAGAGGAACGTTAATTCAGAACACGGCTGCTCTGGCAAGAGATCACATCCAAAGACCTTCTAGGTCTGTGTAATCCGGCTAGAATACAAACACAACTTTAATCCAGGAGACAGAGGCAAGTAGATCTGAGTTCAAGGCCAGCTACTATAGAGCAAGTTTCAGGTAAAGAAAAGCTTAGGTGGAGGCATGGTGGTCCACGCCTTTAGTCCCAAAGAATGAAGGTAAAGTTCGTTTGTAGAAGGAAGCACCCATGTTTGAAAGTGATGTCTAGAGCTGGGCGTGGTGGCGCACACCTTTGATCCTAGCACTCGGGAGGCAGAGGCAGGCGGATCGCTGTGAGTTCGAGGCCAGTCTGGTCTACAAAGCGAGTCCAGGACTGCCAAGATAACATAGAGAAACCTTGTTTAAAAAACAAAACAAAACAACAACAACAAAAAAAAAAAAAAAAAGAAAAGAAAGAAAGAAAGAAAATGATGTCTAATTGAGTGGCAGGAAAAGAAAAGTGACAGCTGGGCGGTGGTGGTGCACACCTTTAATCCCAGCACTCGGGAGGCAGAGGCAGGCGGATCGCTGTGAGTTTGAGGCCAGCCTGGTCTACAGAGTGAGTCCAGGACAGCCAAGGCTACACAGAGAGACCCTGTCTCGAAAATTAAAAAAAAAGAAAGAAAGAAAAAAAAGAAAAGTGACGAGCCAGAGAACATTTGACACAATAGGATAGGCCCAACTCTCACAAGAAAAGAGGAAAAGGAAGCTACTTAAGGGGCAATGCAGAGAGACAAGACAGTTTTTACAGAGAGAGTTTGAATGAGAAAACAAACTGGACACAGGTGAAGACAGAATGAGCCAGAGGATGAGAAAGAGCCAGCAGATTGGAGCAGATTGCTGGAGTTAGTTTGAGGCTAAGTAGAGCCATTCAGGGGCTGAGAGAAAAGCCAGATTAAATAAAAATAGACGGTGTTGAGGCCTGGGTAGCATAACTATAGATTTTTTTTTTTTCTTCCAGGCCCACCATCTCAGCTTGTTGCTGATATAAATTAATCTCTATACAAAGTCAGGTTGATCATAAACATAATCAGCCCAGCCAGCCTATGGCCTTCTTGTTCTCAGAAATTCCTCAACCATAGCCTAGCTTCCTTGACTGCCAGGTACACTCTCGAGGTTAGCTAGAACTTCTTGTTAGCAAAATAACTTGAGTCAGAGCTGACCCACCCTGTTCTGCCATCCACCCCCTGTATGAACTAATTTTGGTTTTCATCCTTTAAATATGTAGTGCTATTTCCTCTCAAGGACTTGTTCAGATCCCAAACTGGCTACCTCCCTGAGGTGAGAAAATAAAGCTTTCATTTTAAGCTTCTGTGTCTGGGGTTTTCTCAGCTTCCACCCTAACCCCAATACTGGGAGAGGAGTTTGAGCCAGAACAGCTGAGCTGAACCAGCCAGCCCAGAGCTCAGTAAGACAAAAAAGGGTAAGCTTATTATGCAGTGAGCCTCAGAGGCTAAAAAACATTCTAGGCCTAGGTTTGATTGTACAGAGGCTAGAAGCTTCCAGGTCCAGCCCTAGGTTAGCCAACTGAGGCAGTAAACGTCGGAAATAACAATGGAAACAGGTGAATAAAAAATTCCTTTTACACTTCCAAGTACATAAATAACTGCAAAATTAATCACATTTAAAAACCAGCGCTGCACACCACTTAAGGCGTCGGGGCACCGGCCTCCGTCCCCACAGCTCCTCTCCAGGCTCCCTGGGAAGCCAGACTCTCCGGGGGCTCCACAAGCAGCTGAGATGGTCCAGGAATCCCGGACAGTGCCGCCTCAGGCAGAGCCCAGCAGAGAGGACCCGGCCGCCGCCCCCGCCGCCCCGCTTCTCCCCGGGACGCAGACTCGATCCCCGAGGGGAGACACCGGGGGCAGGAGCGCACACTAAAGGCCACAGGACTCTGCAACCTCCCCAGAACCATTGCCAGGCAGCTGCGCTACGCAGAGCAGAAGTGTCCTTGGCGGCCTCTGGTTCCAGAACTACATTTCCCAGAATACCTCAGGGGAGGCGCCTAGTTCTGTTACACTCCCCAGAAAGCTTAGGAGTCCATAAGTTCCATGCTTTTTAAACTACAGTGAGGTCAGTGGAAATCACTTTTTGGGAGATCTGCCTCCCGGGATTCTTTTCGATTTGTTCATTTCTGAAATGCTATGACGGACAAACAACTATGGATACTTTGCTGTTGTTGTTTTAGCTTTTCTGGAGACAGTTTCTCTGTGTAGCCCTTGGCTGTCCTGGAATTCGCTCTTTAGGCTAGTCTGACCTTGAACTCAGAGATAACTGCTTACCTCAGCCTCCCCAGTACGTGGATTAAAGGTGTTCGCATCACCTGGTGTTTGGTTGTAGGTCCAATTTTCTTTCTTTAAGATTTATTTATTTATTATTTTATGCACATCAATGGTTTGCCTGTATGTGTGTCTATGTGAGGATTTCAGTTGGAACTGAAAGTTACAGACAGGTGTGAGCTGCCTTGTGGGTGCTGGGAATCGAACCCTGGGTCCCCTGGAAGAAGAGCCAGTGCTCCCAACCGCCAAGCCATCTCTCCAGCTCCCAGGCTGAATTTTCTTAACAATTATATTTTATTATGAACTTATTAACCCAGAGTACCTCACTCATAACCCGACTAGCCTAAACAAGAGGAAAAGGAGATTAAAGAACACAAAAAGGAAACCGTCTGGGTATCAGTTCTGAGGAAAGATTCTCCTGACATAATCAGCAGGATTTCTTCTGCTGGAACCTGGAGCAGCAGCCAAAGCCTGGAGCCCCGAAGTTTTCACTGGAGCAGTTCTCTCGAGGAGAAGCATCTCAAAGGGGAGCGATGAACAGCCAAACAATCCCTAGTCTCCAAAAGACCAAAAGACACCCCGCCTCCTGTTTATGAATACACACACACACACACACACACACACACACACACACACACACACACATCCTCCCAGAGTCTGTTGGCGGATCTTTTTCAGCTGGCAAAAATCAAGCTCCCACATGAGATGGTTTGTCTTCTAGTGGATTAACACCACCTCTTCCCTCACAAGCCCGTTCCTCATCCCACACTTGGGATTATATATATATATATATAAAAACAGGTTTATCTCTCCTTCATTTGGGAATACGTTTTCAGTCTATACTTTGTCTACGGTTCGGGTTGAGGTATTTCTACCATGCTGTCTGCCATTTCTCTTCCATATTGTGGAACCCACTTAACTAATGTTCTATTGGTTTTGATATTGGGATATTTAGCTCTGTAATTTCCATCAAAAGATACTAACTTCCTATCCGCAGCTATAGAGACTTAGTCTGCTCCTAAAACTTAGATTTTTAAATTAGGACCTGCCTAAAGTCAGTAGAAATCAAGAAAGACTTTTTTTTTAAGATTTACTTTTCATGCAGTACCATCAGTGGCCAGAAGGGGCGTAAGATCCTGGAACTGGACTTAACAGGCGGTTGTGATCCACACAAAGTGTGGTCACTGGGAAGGGACATGGGTCCTTTGCAAGATCAACAAGAGCTCTTCACCACTGAGCCTTCTCTCCAGTCCCAGGAATTTTCTTCTCAAGATAATGTTAGCCTTGAACCCAGGGCCTTTCAAATGTTAGACACATGCTCTACTGCTGAGCTAAGCCCCCAGCTGGTCACTGGTGGATCCTAAGCAAGGACTCTACTGTTGAGCCCTGTGCCCTACTCAAGGATACATTCCTTTACTTGTGAGCTGTGTCCATGAAATAAAAATAGTTCCATTGGACCAGCCATGGTGGCCCATGCCTTTGATCCCAGCATTCAGGAGACAGAGGCAGGTGGATCTGTGGTTTTCAGTCAGCTTCATCTACAGTGCAAGCTCCAGGACAGGAGGCTGCACAGTGAGACCTGGCTTCAACAAACAGAACAAAAACAGCCCCAGTGAAATCAGAGATAGATAACCCTTACCCAGAAACCACTCCTGCAGTAGGATGCAGGTACCTGTGCATGGTGCAAACATCTGAAACAGGAGGGGCCTTTGAAAACACATTGGCAAAAAAAAAAAAAAAAAAAAAAAGCTTCTGCTTGGGCAGTGAGGGTGCGTGTCTTTAATACCAGAGTAGGGTGGAACTCTATGAGTTTGAGGTCACCCTGGTCTACACAGAGAAACCCTGTCTTAGGAGAAAACCTGCCTCTGAGTCTGATAAGTGGTGCATACATTTGATGAAGCTATTTTAGGCCCATCCCTTTTCTCCATCATTCAGGTTTAAGTACTACCATTGAGAACCATCCTCAGCCCCTCACTGAAGGAGTCTAGGCAGGGGCTCTACCACTGAGCCACACCCCCAACCCCTCACTGGGAGATTCTGGACAGGGGCTCTACCACTGAGCCACACCCCAGCCCCTCACTGGGGGATTCTAGGCAGGGGCTCTACCACTGAGCCACACCCCAGCCCCTCACTGGGGGATTCTAGGCAGGGGCTCTACCACTGAGCCACACCCCTAGCCCCTCACTGGGGGATTCTAGGCAGGGGCTCTACCACTGAGCCACACCCCCAGCCCCTCATTGGGGGATTCTAGGCAGGGGCTCTACCAGTGAGCCACACCTCCAGCTCCTCACTGGGGGATTCTAGGCAGGGGCTCTACCACTGAGCCATGCCCCCAGTCCCTTATTGGGGGATTCTAGGCAGGGGCTCTACCACTAAGCCATGCCCCTAGCCCCTCATTGGGGGACTCTAGGCAGGGGCTCTACCACTGAGCCACACCCCAGCCCCTCACTGTGGGATTCTAGGCAAGGTCTATATGAGTGACCTGCACCCCAACCCCTCACTGGATGGTTTGGGTGAACATGTGGTGGTTTGAATGAGAATGCCCCAATAGGCTCATATATTTGAATGCTTAGTCACTGAAGAGTAGAGCTCTTTGAAAAGGCTGGAAGGATGAGGAGGTGTGGCTTTCTTGGAGATATGGCCTACATTACTGGGGATGGGCTTTGAGATTTTAAAAGCACATGCCAAGCCCAGTGTCTCTTTCTCTCTGCCCCTCTGGCTTTGGATCAGGATGCAACTCTCAGCCACTTCTTCAGCACCATGCCTGCCTGCTGCCATGCTCCTGCCATATTAATAGGCTAAACCCCTGAAACTGTAGGCAAGCCCCCAGTGAAATGCTTCCTTTTATAAGAGTTGCCTTTGTCATGGTGTCTCTTCACAGGCATAGAACAGTGACTAAGACAGAAGTTGGTACCAGGGACTGGAGTGTTTCTGTGACAAGCCTGATCGTGTTGTCTGTTGAAAGGATAGTGGAAAATGTGGGGACATTGTACTAGAAAAGTGATTAGATGCTTTAATTAGAGCTTAATGGGCCATCCTAGTAGGAGCATGAATGAAAGTGGTGAGAGCAAAAGCTGGGCAGTGGTGGCGCACGCCTTTAATCCCAGCACTCGGGAGGCAGAGGCAGGCAGATCGCTGTGAGTTCGAGGCCAGCCTGGTCTACAAAGCGAGTCCAGGACAGCCAAGGCTACACAGAGAGACCCTGTCTTGAAAAACCAAAAAAAAAAAAAAAAAAAAAAAAAAGTGGTGAGAGCAGCTTGAACAGTAGGTGGCCCAGCTCAAGAAGTTTCAGAGGGGAAGAATATTATTAATATGTGGCCTAGAGCCCATTCTGGTGATATTTTTGAAAAAAAAAAAAAAGCTGATTTTTGCCCTTGTCCAGAAAAATCTGCCTGAAGCTAAACTGAAGAGTTTTGAATTAAAGATGTAAGGGAGGAGATTTCAAGACAGCCTAGTATTGACTCTGTCATGTGTTGGCTCCGATTCCTTAATGATTCTACTTTATTAGGAATTTATTAAAGGCAGATGCCTCTCTTACAGCCCGCCTACTCTAAATAGAAGGGAAAGGAGATTAAGGAGAAAAAGAATGAAACCTTCTGAGTATCAGTTTCATGGGGGGGCAATTCCCCTGATGGAATTCTCAGGAGTCTTGGGGATCATCTGTCTGACAGAAGAAGCTGCACCATCAGGGCACTGAATTTGGAGGTATCCCGGAGACCTCCGTGCCTGCTGCAGTCTCCAATCCTCCAACATTTTCAACATCGGTCAGGAATCTCCCTTCTCTCTTTCTGGTCCCCTCCTCCCTTTGATGGTCATTTTGCAATACAATAGCCCGGCCAGAGTTGCCGGGTCCCTGTCTTTTGTCTCAGGCTGAGGTGGCTCCTCTGAGTCTATCTCAGATGCTTATCAGTTTGTAGAGACAAAGTCTCAGTGGGGTCAAGCATTCCAAGACTGTTTTCATCTTGGGCCCAGACTAAGGCAAGATTACATTGTCTTCACAGTCATGTGGTAATTAGTGGCCACTCTTGAGGTGATCTACAATGAAATGGAGCAAGGTGGACAAAGACAAAGGCAAAATGTGTTTGAGGAGAAAAAGGGCAAGATGTAGTGTAATGGAGCTAAGTCTAGTGTAGATTACAAAGCTTAAAGAAAAGCCTGGTGCTAAATGTAATAAAGGGAGTGGTGAGCTCAGGGCAAGACCCTACCCAGCTAAGCTTCCAACTTGTCAAAAGGAATTAAGAATTTAAGCAGTGAAGGAAACGGCCAGGTACAGAAAGGCGATGTGTTTGTAATTGGCAGAGACCCAACAAAGAACGGAAACTGGCAGCTCATGCCACAAGGTCCTGGCTTTAAAGTCAAGGGTAGGAAAAACCCGGTTATGGACTCTCCCTCCTTGACTAATGAAAGCTGCTGAAGCCAGGTTTGGGCCATTGCATGCATCTTTGAAGTTGGAGCCTGAATTATGTTGGAGACCCCAAGATGTTGGAGATGCCAAAGCCAAGGGATCCCTGGCAAGGAGAGCTGCAGACTGAGTGTGAAACCAGCCCAAGAGAGATGTGTGTCTGCAGTCACAGAGCTGAAAGTAGCTGGAGATCAGAAGAGTGCTTTGACATCATACATGGAGATGCAGGGCTTGGAGTTTGCCTTCTGGTTTTCAGTCTTGCGTTGGTCCAGTATCTCCTCACTGTAGGCTTTGACCTTTTCCAAACCTACTTTATTTGAGGTTCTTTGATGCTTATACCTCCCTTCCAAACCACCTACCCTGGATAGGAGAGAAAGGAGGTTATAATAGGAACGAGAGAAATAGACCTTTTTGGACTTAGTTGATGGGAGTGATTCCCCTAGCACAGTTAGCAGGATTTCAGCAGCCCAGCCATTCAACCAAAGTTGCTGCTGGAACCTGGAACAGCAGTTGGAACCCGGATCCAAGAAGTGTTCTCTGGAGCGATTCTCTCTAGGAGCGTGTCTCTCTCTCTCTCTCTCTCTCTCTCTCTCTCTCTCTCTCTCTCTCTCTCTCTTTCTCGAAGTGGAGTGATGAATAGCCAAACGATACAGTAAGGGCAAAATTAATGCCACGTTCTGTATGAGAACTTGTTCTCCAGGTGACCCTTCTCCTTGCCAGCAGTCCAGAATGACACCTGCCAGAAGTCTCCAGAAACTTCACTGGAGTGATTACATACAAATAGCTTCCAATGTTCCTCTGAGATTAAAAAACAAAACAAAACAAAAAACAAAAAACAAAAAAACCTTTCCCCTCCAGACTCAGTCTCCACCCAATCTGCCAAATGGTCAATATTCCTGTGACCCACAACTTCCCTGAAGATCCAGCCCTCACTCAACCTGCCTAAAGGTTGACATTCCTGTGACCACCTGCCACACCCCTATGGTCTTTCCCCTTTATTAACCTGTTGCCCTTGAAGCTCTGGGTCACTCTCCTATCCTGCTGTGTCAGGAAGGATTGTGACTTGAGCTCTGAGCCGGTAATACAGGACCCTATGAATGTTGCATCAGCATTGAGTCCTGGTGGTCATTTCAAGGGGGGGGGGGTGTCTCACTGTCCCGGCCTGCTGGGTCTTCAATGGGTACCTTTGGCGGGGGCAGACAAGTGGGGGGACAGGAGACACAAGAAATGAGGGTAAGTCTGGATTCTGATCAAGCCCTATTTATTGAAAAATTTCACAGATTTTTTTTTATAAGGCAGGGGGCAGGGAAGCATATTGCTAAGGCAACCCAGCTGCAGGCTATCTCAAGATGCGAGGAATTCCAAGCAGGTCACAACATCCTGCCACACCAAATATTTTGCTATCTTTATCTAATCTAACTGTTAAACTACAACAGGGTAGCTCCGCCTAAATCTTATCTTTAGTCTAACTGCTGAACCATGAGAGGGTCAGCTGGTTTCTGGTAAAAGACAGACTGCTGGAGAAATAGGAACCTAGGCTCTGACAAGATGGCCGAACATTGGCCATATAGCCCGTCCCCAACATCTCACGATCCGAGAAATCTCTGTTTTACAATACCAAGACCTAAAAAGCCCCAGCCTCCTGTTTTGGGCTCACATATATATATCTCCTCTCAGAGTCTGTACAGGGATGTGTTTCAGCTGGCAACAATCAAGCCCCTGAACAAGGTGGTTCATCTTCTAGTGGATAAACATCACCTGCTCTCTCACAAGTCTGTTCCCCATCCCACACTTGGGATCAAAACAAAAACAATGTTCATATCCACTATGCCTCACTCTACGTCATTTCCTCCCTTTTGGAATGGAACGTATATTCTGTGCCATTGTACCGTTCAAAGCATCTGATCTGCGTTTTTATTTTTGTTTTACAGGGGATTGCAGTTAAGAGATTGTCATGAGTCTCAGAAGAGACTTGGAACTTGGGATGTTTAAACAGTGTTGAGACTGTTGATAGACTATGGGGACTTTTGAGGTTGGACTGGATGCATTTTGCATTCTGATCTGGCTACAACCCTACGAGGGCCCCCGGGGAGTGGATGGGGTGGTTTGATTGAGAATGTCCCCCACAGGCTCATATATTTGAATGCTTGGTCATAGCATGCTGCCCTGCTTTCTGTCATGATGTTAATGGATTCAGCCTCTGAAACTGTAAACAAGCCCCCAAATAAATGCTCTCTAGTTTATGGGCTGCCTTGGTCATGGCGTTCTTCACAGCAATAGGACATTGACTCAGATAGCCTGTGTTCTACCACTGGTCGCTACCCCAGCCGCTCGCTGGAGCATTCTATGCAGGGTCTCTTAACTCTGGTGCTGTATCAAGCTCCTACAGCTGAGTAGTTTAAGGTTTAACTTTTACCATGCAATATAATACGGGACTTCAGTGTTTTTTAAAGAGTAAACACGGTCAGCCTTGGTGCTGCTTGCCTTTAAATCTAGCACTCAGGAGGCAGAGTCAGGCGGTTCTATAGGTTCCAGGCTAGCCTGGTCTACATAGAACATTCAAGGACAGCCAAGGCTACACAGAGAAACTGTCTCAGGAAAAACAACAACAACAAGTATTCACAATTGTCTTTCGTGGAATTTCGGAAATGAACAAACTGAGAAGCAACTCTGGAGAGCAACACCCCCCAAAAGCGATTTCCACCTAAGATAACAAGGCTTTAGTGTGCCTCTTCTTGGAGTCTCAGAGGGCACAGAAGCAAAGCACTTCCGCTGAGGCATTCTGGGAATTGTAGTCCTGGCACCAGGGGCGGCCGAGGTCGCTTCCGCTCTAGCTAAGCAAAGTGGCCTGTCAGTGGTTCCGATGAGGTGACACCCTGGGGCGTCCCACAGCCCTTCCCTTCGTGTGCGCTCGTGCTCCCGATGTCTCCCCTCGGGGACCGAGTCTGCGGCCCGGGGAGAAGCGGGGCGGTGGCCGGGTCCTCTCTGCTGGGCTCTGCCTGAGGCGGAGCTGCCCGGGATTCCTGGACCATCTCAGCTGCTTGTGGAGCCCCCGGGAGAGTCTGGCTTCCCAGGGAGCCTGGAGAGGAGCTGTGGGGACGGAGGCCGGTGCCCTGAAGACTTAACTGGTATGCATCGCTGGTTTTTAAATATGATTTTTTTTGCATTTATTTACTTAGAGAGGAGGGCATGCATATGGAGGAGATCAGAAGAAAACTTGTGAGAGTCTGGTCTCTTCTTCCATCCCGTGGTGTCCAGAGACTCGAACTCAGGCGGTCAGGCTGGGCGGCAGTCACCTTTACCCGCTGAGCCATCTTGCAGGGCCAAACTCCCCTTTCCTTTGGAGGGTTTAGGTTTTTATTGGACATTATCATCATGGAGGTGGGAAAAGAGACTGTGGAGGAAGCTCTTGCAGATAAGCAAAGTTTACTAGTATTTACACCTTTAAAAGTGAGAGAAAAAGGACAGGAATTTCATTCCTATGAATGGAAACAATTTTATGTAAGGCAGTCTTCACAATTAACAGACGGTTCTGAGGGTGGGGGTCAGTCACGACGCAGTGTTCATCAGAGAGTTCTGTGGTTCTTAGAGATTTGTTTTTCTGGGGAGTCCCCCACAACAGGCAGGGACGAGTACCCTGCACCCCTGAAACTTCTAGAAATAGAGAATGTGGGCTTTCCTAACCCTCTGCTGTGAGTGAGCTGGGGCACGGACAGCTTGGTAACCTGCAGGCTGACACTCCCGGTTAACAGGAAGTGGGTAGAAAAGCCAGGTCTGGGCGCACAGACTTGGAATGCCAGCGCTTGGGGCTGATGGGAAGGCTGAGGCAGCCATGTGGACTGACTGTCCTAGCGATGCTCTCATGACGCCCTTCCTCCCCCCAGCTTGATTCCCAGAGCCCTGCCTTGTGTCAAAGAGAAGAAGAGAGCAATGACCAAGTCACAGGTAAGTCGGTGGCTTCCCCCACTCCCCCCAGTGCTAGGGACTGAAAACAAGACCCCTCCATGCTGGGCAAGCTCTGTGCAGCTGAGCCACACTGGACTGCGTGACAGTGCGAGGGGGTGTTGCTGAGAAGACAGGTTTGGTAGGAGGAGGGGTGAGAGAGGACAGTATAGTGGGGTACATGTGCTCAAAGTACACTGCACATGTGACAGTGTAAAGGGATCAATATATTTTGAAATAGAGAGGTGGGCTGGAGAGATAGGGTCTCCTGTTTCTAGGACTCTGTGGAGACAGGCAGATCCCTGGTGCTCACTGGCTGTCATCCTAGCCTCCTGAGCAAGTTCCAGGCCACTGAGAGACCCTGACTCAAAAACAAAACAAACATGGCCAGTACTTGAGGAAGGACACCAGAGGTTGTCCTCCAGCCTCTACAGGCATGTGCACTCTCATGTGCATAAGTACACTCACATGCATGCACACATGTGTACACATGTGCACAGAAGACTGGTCAGCCTCACCTCCTGCATTTGGCGTCCTGAGCGTTCATATCCTGAGTAACCAGGGAGGGTCTGACTGTTGCCATCTGCTTGGCTTCCGGGGTTGACCAAACTCCGGCAATGAAGGAATGAAGAAAAGACAGACACACAGACACATGTACAGACAGGCTGGGATGGAATGAGCCGTGGGCTCTGATGGAGACACACCAGCGACCTGGAGACTCAGCACATTTATTATACTCCACTGAGCACACAGGAGGCACGGGTCAGTCAGTTTAACATGAATACTGATTCAGTGGGTACATGGCGTTCAGCCAAGCTCTCCAGCTAACCAGTACAATCAGTTCCAGGGAGTAAATGCTTCTTTTGCTATTAACAGTGGTGATTTCCCCCCAGTTAATTTGTAGATGGTAAGTGTCCCGGATTCTCTGTATGCTGGCCTAAACTGAACACTTTAAAAAAATCTTGGGCCCTTTGGTAAGTGGTTAAAAATAGCAGTTTTAGCTGGGCGTGGTGGCGCCTTTAATCCCAGCACTTGGGAGGCAGAGGCAGGCGGATCGCTGTGAGTTCAAGGCCAGCCTGGTCTACAAAGTGAGTTCAGGACAGCCAAGGCTACACAGAGAAACCCTGTCTCAAAAAAAAAAAAAAAAAAAAAAAAAAAAAAAAAATAGCAGTTTTCCCGAAGCTTCCGCCTACTTAATTAAATTTTTGTTTTACATTTTATTGTGTGTATATAGACGGTGCATATTAGAGTATATGAATGTAAGGCATCCTTTATGGGACACTGTGTGGCCATGAATGGCATAACAATAAGTGTTGTTGGACATATATTGGCCGCTTAGTGCATATCATACAGCCCTGGGTCCTCTCTGTGCTCTCATTTAACCCATTCAGGGACACTGTGACGTAGGTAATATTAGACAGGAGGCAAAACGTAGGGCATGAGAAGTTAGTTGCTAAAGCTCAGCAGGCTAGAGCAGCCTTGAAGTGTGAACTGAGGTCCTTAAGGTGTGCAGAGCCTGTGCTCACACTCGGGACCCTGAACGTCAAAGCTGTTGACTGAGGTGTATTGTTTTTAAATTTTACCTGTATTACCTGTAGGCCCGGCTAGCAATCAATCAAGACGCAGACACTTGGTATATTTTAAAATAGCCTTGGTTGGCACTGGAGAGATGGCTCAGCGGTTAAGAACACCGGTTGCTCTTCTAGAGATGCTGAGTTCAATTCCCAGCAACCACATGAGGGCTCACAACCATCTATAATGAGATCTGATGCCCTCTTCTGGCCAGCAGGTGTATGTGCAGGCAGAGCACTGTATACAGAATAAATAAATATATAAAATAAATAAATATAAAAAATAAATATAAAAAATAGCCTTGGTCAACCTGGGGCAGGGCAGATATCAATCCTCTAAACTACCTCCCATAGTGTGGCAGGCATGGGATCCCTACCTCAATCCCATGCCATCTGCTTCTAATAACTTCTATCAAGCTACCTCCCATCCATAATCCCAAATACTTGCTAATGTTCTTCACCTGGGCTGGATTCTCCATCCACGCTGGCCATGTGCTTTTCCTCCATCTAACCCATCTTCCCTTCAGGTCTCTCTTCTCCTCCTGGCTGTCCTTTCTTCTTTCCAGGATTCCTCTCTCTCTAAGCCCCACTTATCTCCTCTGCTCTGCCCAGGTGGGATGGCTTTTTATTAAACAAAAGGTGGGTCAGAGAGCAAGCAGTAATTAGCATCAAAATACATCAGATTATCCCAACAAAGGTGTGTTCCTGAGAACACAGAAGTGTCTGTTCCAGAAGGTTCCCAAGGTCTGTATCTTTAGTTAGGGTTTCTTTTTCTTTCTCCATATCCACCCTGGGGACAGAGTTTCCATGGGTAGCCCTAGCTGTCCTGAAACTCACTCTGCAGAGCAGGCTAGCCTTGAATTCGGAGATCTTCCTTCCTCTTCCTCCTGGCCCGGTTTATGAGGCATTTTCTTAATTGAGGTTCCCTCCTTTTATATAACTCTGACTTCGGGTTGACACAAAGCCAGGCAGTACAGCCCAGTAGACTGACAGGATTAAGAACGTAAGAGGTGATTCAGACTTGAGTGCTGTCCTCCAACCACTTCTGGACACACAAGCATATAACAAATTGGGGGGATTTTTTTTTTTTTTTTTTTGGTTTGGAAACATTTGCATGGACTTTACTAATGAAGTATTCTGAATCTGAAATTCATAACGCTCCACAATGTAAAACACTTTAAATGGTATCAACTCTCCTGAAATGGGTTTCAGAGCATTTGTAGTTTGAGCATGAAGGCACACCTGAGCGGTAATGCCCAGTCAGAGCAGAGCATCATGGATGCAGAAGGAGCCAGGCATTGGCAGCTGTTTCCAGTACCAAGTCAGCACACTACTCCCCAGTATTTCCTTTCTCTTTCTTTCTTTCTTTCTTTTTGCTCCCTACCCTCTCTGTAGCCATGGAAAGTAGTCAATGGGCAATACTGGCTGGTGCTGTGTGTCCATGTGACAGACAAGCTAGAGTCCTCAGAGAGGAAGGAGCCCCAGTTGAATAAGTGCCTCTTTAAGATCCAGCTGTAAGGCATTTTCTTAATTAGTGATCGAAGTGGGAGGGCCCAGCCCACTGTGGGCGGTGCTTTCCCTGGGCTGATGGTCCTGGGTTTTATACAAAAGGGGCTGAGCAAGCACCCTTCCATGGCCTCCACAACACCTCCTGCCTGCAGGTTGCAGCCTCCTCGAGTCCCTGTCCTGACTTCCTTCAATAATAAACAGGAACATGGACGTCTAAGGCAAATAAACCCTTTTCTCCCCAACTTGCCTTTTGGCCATGGTGTTTTGTCCCAGTAATATAATCCCTAATACAATGGGCACTGTGTAAACAGTTGCTCAGGTCTTGGTGACATTGGGTATGAAACTGAGGTGGCCTGTGTCTGCTGTCACAGGAGGCGGTGACGTTCAGGGACGTGGCCGTGGTCTTCAGTGAGGAGGAGCTGGGGCTGCTGGATGCTGCCCAGAGGAAGCTGTACCATGACGTGATGCTGGAGACCTTCAGGAACCTTCTGTCAGTGGGTGAGGATGGTGCCCTGTGCCCCTTGTCAATGTCAGAAGTTCACGTCCAAAGTCTTGGTTACACTCCACTGCTTTCCTTTTAGGTTTATTTATTGTGTGTTTTATGTGTATTTGAGTGTTTTGCCTGCATGTATGTCTGTTAGTTTGATAAAATTATGTTTGTTTCTCAGTTTCTGAGAATTGGGCTGGACTTCCTGCCAACCAGGGAGGGAGGAGAGAGTGGAGGAAGTAGGAGATTCAGCTACAGAGAAGGTCCAGGAGACATGGGGCAGGGGAGAGAGAGAGAGAATAGGAAAAGCTACAAACTGCTAGTATCTCTGAGATGTAAGCTGGAAGGAAGCCAGTTTATCTTAGAAGGTTAAGAACAGAGTAATAACTGCTCAGTTTCTGTCTTAACCCAGCTATTCTGTTTCCTGCTCAATGATTAGCTGTAAGCTGCTTTATTGGCAACATTGAGACAGGAGATTCTCAGAACAAGGATTGCAGCCAGCTATGGGTTGACGGGTGGGTGGGCCTTACAGAAATCAGCATCTGAATCACACAACAACCTTATGCCTACAATATGGGGGCCACTTGCATTCAAACTACTAAAACTACTACACTCCACTTCCTGGCCCCCACAGTCTTTAAAAGTTCAAAGTGGCTTCTGAGACTCATTCAATCTCTCTTTTTAAAATCTTTTCTCCTGGAAGAGCTTCCCTGTGTAGACTTGGCTGCCCTCGCCTTGCCTTATAGACCAGGCTGGCCTCGAACTCACTGTGATATGCCTGCCTCTGCCTCCCAGAGTGCTAGATTAATCATGGCATTTCTTAACTGCAATCCCTGTAAAATCAAAATCAAGGAGCAGGTCACAGAAGCCAACACACAGTGGCACAGACTCTACCATTCTAAACGGGAGGAAGGGGAGCACTGTGAGGAAATACTGCACCAAAACAAGAACAAAAATCAGGAAGGAAAATCCAAATTCTGCCTCTCCATGTCTGAGGTCAAAGTGCTCTAGTGACCCAGCCTGCGAGATCTTCAATGGGTACCTGTGGAGGGGGCAGACAGGTAGGGAGACAGGAGACACAAAGAAATGAGGGCAAGTCTGGATTCTGATCAAGCCCCCTTTATTGAAAAATTTCACAGAGTTTTCATAGGCACGAAGGCATGGGTATTTGCATAAGCAGGGTTGCTATGGATACCTAACTCTGGAATGCTCCAGCAGGCGTCTCCCTTTACAACTGCTATAATCGCAGAAGAGGGAGAAATTCCAGAGAGAGACGTTGTAAAAGATCTGGTTAGTCAGGAAAAAGTTCCCGGAACTGCTGCTCGCAGGCAGCTGGCCTTTAATCTGATTTTACCTGTAGTCTTACTGGAAAAGCTAGTTGATAGCCAGAAAGGAGTAGCTCTTTCTATGAGCTCGTGGGTCTTAGAATGACCGTCCCCCACAATAAGCCACAACAGGTGTCTAACTGCTGAACCACGACAGGGTCAGCTGGTTTCTGGTAAATGACAGACTGTTGGAGAACTAGGAGCCTAAAGGTTTGGGCTCTGACAAGATGGCTGAACATTGGCCATATGGCCTACCATCCCCAACACTCTAGACCTCCAACCCTTTTCAGCTTTGTTGACTGTAGCACACTTCTCTCTCCTCCGCTGGTTCCACTCCCTGTTATCAGCTTTTCTGGCCACTTACGCAATGGCTTTGGCATCTCTCTCACGTTGAGGTCTCCAAGGCAATGCTGGCTTCTTTTTTGCAGCTTCACACAGTGGCCTCTCTGGTCCTACATGCAGGGATACCCCCCTCCCCACCTCCTGGCCTCAGAGGCTTTCCTTAGCTGCAGGGAGTTTGCATGAGCTCTTTGTGTGTGTGTGTGTGTCCTTGACCCAGGCAGGTAAGTGCAGCCAACAGAGGCTGCAAAACTGCTTTTCCTCGTGTGTGCAGTGTTTCCTTCACCCTCCCAACAACCAAAGAGTACCTTTGTGCCTCTCTCTGCCTCAAGACTATTAGCCTCCTATTTCACTCAGTAAAATCAAGTTGTTCCTAGTTTTTTGTTTGTTTGTTTTGTGGGTTTTGTTTGTTTGTTTGTTTTTTGTTTTTTGTTTTTGGTGGTAAGGTCTTGCTATGTAGCCCAGGCTTGCCCAGAAATTTGTCATATTCTTTCCTCAGCTTATCGAGCACTAGGGTGACAGACTTCATCCACTGTGCCTGACTGGAACCCTGTCTTTGTAGGGCCTCACCCTCCAGCTTTGCTGATCTCTATTGTTTTTCCTGCTTCGTTCTTTGCATCTCAGCTGTTGTCGCTTACTTCTCTCAGGCCTGAATGCTCTTTCCTCCTGGAGCTCCGTGTCCCCCCATCTCCTCTCTGTTCATCTTCCCAGGAGTCCACACAGGCCCTGCTCTGAGACACAGTTTTACATTCTGCGCTTGCCTCTGCTGGTGTCCGAGCACCTCGAGATGTGTTACCGTGGAGTTAGTTTTACAGACACCAGAATCCCAAGTGTTTGCTCATCGTGAACAATGGCCCGTGAAGCCCATGGTCCTTGTAGTGTTTGTGTGCATCGTGAACAATGCCTTGTATAGCTGCAGTAACGTCTATCCCCAGCATGCCTTTTGTGTTCCTCACAATGGCATTCCTCTCCCTCCCGCAGCCTCTGCCTCCATCCTCTGTCCCCTACCTCTATCTCCCATTGATGTTAACTGGTCCAATGGGTCGTGCAACCCACCACCAGGCTGTGTTCCAGCATCACTGGATTTTCTACTTTGCCTGTGTCTGTTTTCTGCTTTACAAGTTGTTTGGTTCACCTTAGTTGTTTCTGGTCCTGATCATTTGTTCTCTGGTTATTTTTCTTGGGAGACCTGTCAGATAATGTTGCAACCTTTCTTATTCTGTCAGGATGTCTGCTGCCTTAGGTTGGCAGCTGAGATCTACCTTGATTTTTGTTTTTTGTTTTTATAATTTATTTTTTATTGTACATGCATTGGTGTCTTGCCTGCATGTATGTCTGTGTGAGGGTGTCAGATCTTGGATTTAGAGACAGTTGTGAGCTGCCATGTGGGTGCTGGTAATTGAACCCAGGTCCTTTAGAAGAACAGTCAGTGCTCTTAACCGCTGAGCCATCTCTCCACCCCTGTTTTTGTGTGGTTTTTTTCTTTTTTTTAGCCCCTTCCCCTTGCTCCTTTGTGAGCCTGGGGGACTTATTTTTTTAAGCAGGCATTCAAAGGAAACCCACTCGCTGCTGTCCTTGCATTCTGCCCTTCCACAGTCAGCAGATGTGTTTTGAGTCTTGCTGTCTAAATGCATAGCTCTCTTCTTGGAGTCTCCAGGCGGGCTTGTGTGTTGAAGTCATTTCATTCTTTGCCTCATACACACCTCTGCTCTCTCCTCTGCTCCAGCTCCAGTCTCAGGGAGGAGTCAGACACATGTGTACCTCAGCCCACACCATCCCTCAAGGAAAAATGCCCAGATGCTGAGATGTGCTTCCTTCCCATTACCCATTCGCACAGCTGCGCGAGCACAGCAAGACAGGCAGGCACTCAAGAGAGGCTGGAGGTGACCTTGAGGATTCCTTTTGGCTCACCCCAGATTTCTCACCATTGTCAAATGTAGCTTGCTCTTGAGTGAGAGATCTCTTTTTTGTACATATTTGGTCCTCAGAGCTCCAGGACGTTCTTTTTTTTTTTTTTTTTTTTTTGGTTTTTCGAGACAGGGTTTCTCTGTGTAGCCTTGGCCATCCTGGACTCACTCTGTAGACCAGGCTGGCCTCGAACTCACAGCGATCCGCCTGCCTCTGCCTCCCGAGTGCTGGGATTAAAGGCGTGCACCACCACGCCCGGCTCCAGGACGTTCTTATTCGACTCTGATCTCTGGATAATATTTCTAGAGAGAACTGAGGACTTGGACCTTCGATGTCCCCCATCCTTCCTCATACCACCTTCTGTTCTCTCTTCCTTCAGGAGGCCAGAGCACAAACAAGATGGAGACTCTTCACGCAGCAGGGTTAAGGTGCCTTTCACTGGGGCGGCCTCCATGCTGGCAAATGACAAGCCATGACGTCATCAAGCCGGCCAGAACTCCAGAAGCTGAAATAAACACTCAAGGAAAGGGTCCTCGCTTCCTGGAGCAGTGCCACGCCTCCTTCCACACGGGAGCAGAAGAGACTCCTCAGGCCTCTGAGGGTGATGGCTGTCCTGAGAGTCTCACAAGAGACCCTTCCAGCAATACTGAAAGTCGGGAATTTCTGTCTGCAAGAGCTCAGAGTTCTCGGCGTAAAACACACCTTAGTGAGACGGGGCGCCGTCACCAACACTGTCCACAGACTCTGGTGAAAAAGAAGCCACAGCTGTTGGATTTGGGTGTTGACATTCTGAGCTGCACTTCCCACAATGATAACAATATAATGGACGAAAGGGACAAAGCCCACAGCAGCAGTGGCTGTGGTGAAGTCATCTTTCCCACATCACCCCTCACCCAGCATCGTGTTTCCACAGAACGGAAGGCCTCCCTGTACAGCCAGGGCCAGGAAGCTTTCATTGACAGCCCCAGTCTGGAACTCCATCAACAGGTCAGCTTAGCAAAGGAGTCCCCTCTACCTAGTACACATGAGGACACCGGACATAGCTCCAGTGTCCCCGTTCAACAAAGTGCTCATCCAGGGAAAAAGCGCTACTGGTGTCATGAATGTGGCAAGGGTTTCAGTCAGAGCTCAAGCCTTCAGACTCACCAGAGAGTGCACACGGGGGAGAAGCCCTACAGGTGCGACAGCTGCGGGAAAGGCTTCAGCCGCAGCTCCGATCTCACCATCCACTGCCGAGTGCACACGGGAGAGAAGCCTTACAAGTGTGAGGTGTGTGGAAAGTGCTTCACACAGTGGGCACACCTCCAGCTCCATAAGAGGATCCACACAGGAGAGAAGCCATATAAGTGCGGAGACTGTGGCAAACGCTTCAGCTGTAGCTCGAGCCTTTGCACCCACCAGAGGGTCCACACTGAGGAGAAACCATACAAGTGCGATGCGTGTGGGAAGTGCTTCAGCTCAAACTTTAACCTCCAGAGCCATCAGCGGGTTCACACAGGGGAGAAGCCATATAAATGTGAGGAGTGCGGGAAGGGGTTCAGTTCGGTCTCAAGCCTCCAAAGTCACCAGCGGGTCCACACGGGAGAGAAGCCATTTCGCTGCGACGTGTGTGGGAGGGGCTTCAGTCGGAGCTGGTATTTCCAAGACCACCAGAGAATTCACACCGGGGAAAAGCCGTACAGGTGTGACGTGTGTGGGAAGCACTTCAGAAGCACCTCGATCCTTTACACCCACCAGAGAGTCCACACTGGAGAGAAATCCTATATTTGCCAGGCGTGTGGCAAAGGCTTCAGCCACGCCTCAAGTCTCCAGGTTCATCAGAGTGTTCACACGGGCGAGAAGCCGTTCCAGTGCAGCGTGTGCCAGAAGCGGTTCAGTCAGGCCTCGAACCTCCAGGCCCACCAGAGGGTGCACACGGGAGAGAAGCCATACAAGTGTGACATCTGTGGGAAAGCCTTCAGCCAGAGGTCCTATGTCCAAGTCCATCAGGTGATTCACACTGGAGAGAAGCCCTACAAGTGTGACATATGTGGGAAAGCCTTCAGCCAGAGGTCCTATGTCCAAGTCCATCAGGCGATTCACACCGGGGAGAAGCCATTCAAGTGTGAGGAGTGTGGGAAGGAGTTCAGATGGAGCTCGGAGCTCAGTGCTCACCGGAAGGTCCACACGGGAGAGGAACCGTTGTAGGAGGTTTTTCCTCCCTTCCCCAAGGTCTTTGGAAATAATGACTCATGAAACTCAGTTATTATTTATGAATACTTCGGTCATATCACTGGACTCTTCTCTCACTAGCTTCTAACTTAAAATTACCCATTTTAGTAATGTATATTCTGCCATGTAATTAGTTACCTGAGCTAAGGCACCATGCAGCCAGCCGTCTTTACACCTTGCCTGTTGACTCTTGAGCACCTGTCCCAGAATCCCTTCTGCCTGCCGGAAGCCCCACCTATTTAGTGCCTTAGCCATGGGCCATAGGTTTTTAATTGATGGGTGTTGAATCCATATAATACACAAGAGATTCCTTCTACAAGAAACCCTACATGGGGCTGGAGAGATGGCTCAGAGGCTAAGAGCACTGGCTGCTCTTGCAAAGGTCCTGAGTTCAATTCCCAGCAACCACATGGTGGCTCACAACCGTGAGATCTGGTGCCCTCTTCTGCTGTGCAAGCACATATGCAGGCAGACAACTGTATATATAATAAATAAATAAATCTTAAAAAAGGAGCCGTACATGTGTCATGCAGCATGAGTGGGGCTTCAGTTGGGCCTCATCTTTCTACACACGCCAGAGGGTCCATGTTGGGTAGAGACCCTATGTCTGCAGCATCTGCTGTGAGGGCTTCTGAGGTCATATCTAATCTACCACCAAAGGGTCTATACTGCAGGGAATCCATGTTCTGATTTCAGGTGGGCTCCAAGCTGCTGATTGCTAAAAGTGTCCACAAAACCCAGAGGCTCTGTAAGACTTAATGGGGCAACTGTATTTTGGTTATTTTGCCTTCTACTCCTTCTACTGGGTTCACTGTGTAAAGAGAAGATAGCATTTCAGAATGGCTCTTTTTAGCATACAAACAAAGTAAAAAAAAAAAAAATTAAAGACTTATCTAGAAAAGGTTTTTGATTTAATTATGAAGGGAAGAATTGTCAATTGTCAGGAAAAGACCCAGCAGAAATTGTAGTGCCTCATACTGATGCCGAGTTTATGTCATTTTATGTAATCAATGAAGATTGGAAAAGAGTCTGTAGCAACAATGTGGGGGAAGTTATCCACAAATATACTAAAAGCAAGTGACGTGTTTATATAAAGAACTACTTGATTTGTTTTGTTTTGTTTTTGGTTTTTTTTTTTTTTTTTTTTTTTTGAGACAGGTTTTCTCTGTGTAGCCTTGGCTGTCCTGGACCCGCTTTGTAGACCAGGCTGGCCTTGAACTCACAGCGATCCACCTGCCTCTGCCTCCCGAGTGCTGGGATTATAGGCGTGCACCACCACGCCCGGCTAAAGAACTACTTGAATTCTCCCTCATAGAGTAAAAAGAGGTCATGAATTTCTGAAGTTCTTACATTTTATACTGATACAAATATGGTGAGAATGTCTGGTTACAAGTCAGAAAAAAAAAATAAGCAAAGTAATTCAAAGCCCAAATGCTTCTTTTTTAAAATTCAGAGTTGCATGCCACTCTTTTGGTGAAACTAGATTTTCCGGAATCTCTTAACATAATTACTGACTCTTAGTATGCAGAAAGAATTGTTTTGCATATTGACATTGGGTCTCACTGTGTAGCCTTCTGTCCTAGAACTTGCTATGTAGACAGGGCATTTTTATTTCACAGCTTTAAGAAAGCATCCTTGACCAGGAGCAGGGCTTCTGTAAGCGAGTCCTTGTTTAGACTCCACCAGTGATGGGCTTAGGGCTTAGCTCAGCAGCAGAGCATGTGTCTAACATTTTGAAGTCTTTGACTTCAATGCCAACATCCTCTCAAAAAGAAAATTCTTGGGACTGGAGAGAAGGCTCAGTGGTTAAGAGTTCTTGCTGCTCTAGCAAAGGATCAAGGTTGGGTTATCAGTGACCACACAGTGTGGGAAGGATTGTGAGCTTTGTGAAAGCAGTCTTGGCGGGCTTTTACTTTGGACACACCATGGATACTCCCTGAGATTAACCTTGAGACAGACTGGGTGGAGCCATCCTGGGCCTGGAATTCAGGAAGCTGACCTAGGGACTCCACCTGGACTATTGTGTTTCTAATCGACCCTCAATGGGAGAGAGAGACCACCCCTTGCACGTGACAGACAAGCAAGCAGAGAGGAGAGAGGAACAGCAGGGTCAGACAGGGCTTGAGCGTACATGGATCGGGAAGAGGATCAGTGAACAGGCCAGACCAGCGCACAGACCAGAGACACCTAGGGACCCGTCCTGTGGAACAGACACCGGAAGGTTCAATTTTTTCCATTTAACCTTTTTTCCCTTTTGTGTAAGCTAGTTGGGTTGTATAATAAAGTTTAATTGTTAAAAAAACAAAAAACAAAAAAACAGAGCTAACAACACAGAGTTGCCTACAACTGCCTGTTAGGTCCAGTTCCAGGACCTTACATCCTTTTCTGGCCTATGGAAGAACTGCATGAAAAGTAAGTTATAAAATTTCCCCCCTTGATTTGTACAGGCTTTAGACAGGTTGCAATTTCAAGTTTGAGTTTTAGGAACAGAATAGCTCTCTGTAGCTGTGGGTAGAAACTAAGCATCTTTTGATGCAAATTACAGAGCTGAACATTACAACAAAAGAAAAAAAAAAAACCCTGAACACCATGATATATTGGTAATGGAAGAGAAAATGAATGTTAACTGGCCGATAGCATGATAGAAATTACCCAGTTCAAAGCACAACATACAGACTGGAAAAGTATTACCAAACCACAGGTGATGGCACAGGACGCCTTTAAACCCAGCACTCCAGAGGCAGAGGCACGTGGATCTCTGTGAGTTCCTGGACAGCCTGGGATACACAGAAACATTGTCTTGGAAAAACTAAAACAGTAACAGCAGCAGCAGCAACAGCAACAAAGTATCCGTTGTTATTTTTAATTGCATTTCAAAACAAAGGGAACAAACCGAAAAGCAACCTAGAAGAAAGAGGTCTAGGAAAAGATATTTTTCCTGGCCTCACTCTAGTTAAAACAGTTGGGAATTTACCGACCCGCTAACATTCTGGGGAATGTAGTTTCAGCAAAGCATCAGAGCGCAGGGCTTCCGCTGACGCATTCTGGGAACTGTAGTTCCGGCCAAGATCGCTTCCGCAAGAGGGTAGCTAGGCTGCATGGTAGTGCTTCCGGTCACGTGAGAACTGGAGTGCCCCCAAGGCCCTTGGTGTTCGCTGGTGCTCCCGGTGTCTCCCCTCGGGGACCGAGTCTGCGGCCCGGGGAGAAGAGGGGCGGCGGGGGCGGCGGCCGGGTCCTCTCTGCTGGGCTCTGACTGAGGAGGCGCTGCCCGGGATTCCTGGACCATCTCAGCTGATTGTGGAGCCCCCGGGAGAGTCTGGCTTCCCAGGGAGCCTGGAGAGGAGCTGTGGGGACGGAGGCCGGTGCCCCGACGCCTTAAGTGGTGTGCAGCGCTGGTTTATATGTGATTTTTTTCATTTGTTTATTTACTTGGGTGGGGGACGTGCCACAGCTTGTGTAAGGAGGAGGTGAGAAGACGACTTGTAGGAATCGGGTTTCTCCTTCCATCCCGTGGTGTCCAGAGACTCGAACTCAGGCGGTCAGGCTGGGCGGCAGTCACCTTACCCTCTGAGCCATCTCTCAGGGACAAACTCCCCTTTCCTTAGAGAGAGTTTAGATTTTTATTGGTCATTATCTTCATGGAGTTTGGAAAAGATTTTTTGTGGCGGTGCCTGTAGATGAGCAACGTTTACTAGTATTTACACCTTTCAGAGCGAGAGACGGGGGAAATTTCACTCCTACGTATGGAAACAATTATATTTAAGATAGCTGTCAGAATTAACAGAGCCTTTTGAGAGTGGTGTCCAGTCTTGACACAGGATTCTATGTCAGGGAGTTAGGGGCTTCCCCGCCTCTGGCTGTCCTGGTCTAGCTTTATGGACCAGGCTGGCCTCGAACTCACAGCCATCCACCTGCCTCTGCCTTCCAAGAGCTGGAATTAAAGGCATGTGCCACCACACCCGGCTTCAGTTCAGGGCTTATTGAAGACTTGTTTTCTGAGAAACCGGTCACCACAGGCATCTTTGTGAAGGTTAGATCGCCCGGCACTCCTGAAATTTCTGGAAATAGAGAATATGGTCACCCTTTGCTGTGAGTGAGCTGAGGCAAGGACAGCTTGGTAACCTGCAGGCTGACATTCCCGGTTAACAGGAAGTGGGTAGAAAAGCCAGGTCTGGGTGCACAGACTTGGAATGCCAGCGCCTGGGGCTGATGGGAAGGCTGAGGCAGCCATGTGTACTGACTGTCGTAGCGATGCTCTCATGACGCCCTTCCTCCCCCAGCTTGCTTCCCAGAGCCCTGCCTGTGTCAAAGAGAAGAAGAGAGCAATGACCAAGTCACAGGTAAGTCGGTGGCTTCCCCCACTACCCCCAGTGCTAGGGACTGAAAACAGGACCCTGCATGCTGGGCAAGCACTGTGCAGCTGAGCCACACTGGACTGCGTGACAGTGTGAGGGGTGTTGCTGAGAAGAAAAGTTTGATAGGAGGAAGGATAAGAAAGATTAGTGGGGGATGTCTTCTGCCTCTCCTCCCTGGTGTTGGGTGCTGGAAGGGATTGGGGTGAAGAAGGGAGAAAAGAAGGGTGACCCAAAATAAAAATAGATTTTAAAAACAGGCCACCAGAGGTGGAGCTCAAGGTATGGTGCGCACGTGAAAATGTAAAAGGGTAAATGTGTTTTGAAGCAGAGAGGTGGGCTGGAGAAACAGCTCAGTAGTTAGAAGCGCTGACACACCTTGTTTCTCAGCATGCACACCTGGTAGCTTACAGTTGCCTGTAACTCCACCTCCCAGGCATGCAGCGCCCCCTTCAGGCCTCCCAGGGCACCTGCACACGCGTGTGTATACAGACAGACACATGGAATACATATTATTAGTAAGAGATTTGTATTCGCTTACATCTTAAAAGTGACATCATTTCCCACATTTTACCTAATGAGTTCTCCTCATGTGGCTTATGAATTTTTTTAATTTAAAAATTTGGATTATTGCCGGGCGTGGTGGCGCACGCCTTTAATCCCAGCACTCGGGAGGCAGAGGCAGGCGATCGCTGTGAGTTCGAGGCCAGCCTGGTCTACAAAGTGAGTCCAGGATGGCCAAGGCTACACAGTGAAACCCTGTCTCGAAAAAAACAAAAAAAAAAAAATTGGATTATTATTATTTTTGTGTGAGGAGATTGGTTGTGAGCCTGCCAAGGCATTCATGTACACGTCAGTGGACAGCTTTTGGGAGGCGGGCTTTTTTCTTCTACCTTGCTGAATCAGGGTCTCCTGTTTCCAGGACTCTGTGGGACAGGCAGATCTCTCACGCTCACTGGCAGCCATCCTAGCCTCTTGGGCAAGTTCCAGGCCACTGAGAGACCCTGACTCAAAAACAATAAAATGTGACCAGCACCTGAGGAAGGACACCAGAGGGTGTCCTCCATTCTCTGCGTGCATGTGCACCCTCATGTGAATAAGTACACTCACATGCATGCACACGTTTGTATGCATGCATACAAACGTGCACAGAAGACTGGTCAGCCTCACTTCCTGCATTTGGCATCCTGATTATTCATATCCTGAGTAACCAGGGAGGGTCTGGCTGCCGCCATCTGCTTGGCTTCCGGGGATGACCAAACTTGGGCGATGAAGGAATGAAGAAAAGACAGACACACAGACACGTGTACAGACAGGCTGGGATCAAATCATAGTTATTACACTGAGCACTCAGGACACATGAGTCAGTAAATTTAACATGAATACTGATACAAAAGGTCTATCTGACATGGTGGTCAGCCAAGCTCTCCAGCTACCCAATACGATAGGTTCCAAGGAGTAAATGCTTGTTTTGCTAATCAAAGTGGTGATTTTTTCTAGTTAATGTGTAGGCAGTAAGTATTCCTGATTGTTGTATTCTGGCCTAACCTGGACACTTAAAAAAAAAAATCTGAGGTACTTTATTAAGTGATTAAAAGTAGCACAGTTTCTGAAACTTTCACTTAAGTTTTTGTTGTACATTTATTTTATTGTGTATATGAATGGTTCATTTAAAAATAAATGTACACACTAATATATGTGTATATATATATATTTCTATATGTATACAGTATATACATATGCATACAAACGTGCATACACACACACGCTGAAGCTTTTATGGAACACTGTGTGGCCATGACTGGCATTATTGCAAACAATATTAATAGCATTGTTGGACATATACTGGCTGCTTAATGCATATCGAACATTACCCTGAACACTACTACTTCTTGGTGAGGCGTGTTCCCGTAAACACAGAATGAGCTTCATGTCTGTTCCAGAAGGTTCCTGAAGGCCTTTGCCTTAACCTCCACCCCCAAGACATAGTTTCTCTGTGTAGCCCTGGATGTCCTGGAACTCCCTCTGTAGACCAGTCTGGCCTCTAACTCAGAGATTTTTTTATTTTTACTCTGCCTCTGGATTGCTGGGGCTAAAGCCCTGCACCACCATGGTCTGCCTTAGTTAGGATTTCTATTGATTCAACAAAATACCATAACCAAAAAACAAGGTGGGAAGGAAAGAGTGTGTTGGCTTACATTTCCATATTGCTGTTCATCCCTGAAGGAAATCTGGAGAGGAACTCACACAGGGCAGAAGCCTGGAGGCAGGAGCTGATGCAGAGAGCATGTGGGGTGCTGCTTACTGGCTCACTCCCCATGACTTACTCATTTAGCTTTATTATAGAACCCAGGACCCTGGGCTGGGCCCTCCTTCATCAATCACTAACTAAGAAAATATCCTACAACTGGATCTTATGGAGGCATTTTTTTTCCTTTTGTTGTCTTTTTGTGACAGGGTCTCTCCGTGTAGCCCTGGCTGACTTAGAACTCTTTGGTATACCAGTGTAAAAGTAACTTTTATTCTCCTGGTTCAATTGTTGTCTCGGAGGCTTACTGCCTCCATTTACTAACCTAGGCCTAGTCCTGGAAGCTTCTAGCCTCTGTACAATCTAACCTAGGCCTAGAATGTTTTCAGCCTCTAAGACTTACTGCTTAATAAGCTCACCCTTACTTGTTCTTTCTGAGCTCTGGGCGGGCTGGTTCAACTCAGCTGTTCTGGCTGGAACTCTTGTCCCAGCTGGCTCATTCAATCTGGCTTCTCTCTTGGCCTGGAATTGCTCTGCTTGGCCTCAAACTAACTCAGCAATCTGCTCTAATCTTCTGGCTTCTTCTCATTTTCTGGCGTGTTTAATCTTTACCTGAATTCTCTCTCCTGCAACCCATCTCTCTATTACTGTGTTGGTAAAACTGCCTCTTAAGTAGCTTCCGTTTCCTCTCTCTTCTCGTGAGTGTTGGGAATATCCTATTCTGTCAAATCTCTGTTTTGTCGCCTTTTCTGCCACTCAGTTAGACATCATTTTCAAATATGGGTGCTTCCTTCTACAAACTAACTTCTCCTTCCTTTGGGATTAAAGGCATGTACCGCCACGCCTTTCCCTAAACTTTTCCTTACCTGATACTTGCTCTATACCAGGCTGGCCTTAACTCAGCTCTGTTTGTCACTGTCTCCTGGATTAAAGGCATGCTAATATTCCACCCGGATAGCACAGACCTAGATCTCTGGGTGTGATCTCTTGCCAGCCAGATCACATAGACCTAGCAGGCCTTTGGATGTGATCTCTTGCCAGAACAGCCGCGTTGTGAATTAACATTCTTCTACACACCAGGTTGTCCTCAAACCCACAGAAATCTGCCTGCCGCTGCTTCTTGAATGCTGGGATTAAAGGCTTTGGCCACCATTGCCCAATTCAGGAGACATTTTCTTAATTGAAGTTACTTTTTTTTTTTTTTTGAAGATTTATTTGTTTTATGTGAGGACTGTATCTGCACATACACCTACATGCCAGAAGAGGGCATCAGATCCCAGTATAGATAATTGTGAGCTACCATGTGGTTGCTGGGAATTGAACTCAGGACCTCTGGAAGAGCAGTCAGTGCTCTTACCCTCTGAGCCATCTCTCCAGCCCCAAAGTTACTTCTTTTACGTAACTCTAGCTTGTGTCAAGTTGACACACCAGCCAGTACAGCCTGTTATATTGACAGAGCTAAGGACATAATGAGTGACTCAGACTTGAGTGCCAACTACCTGATACTTCTGGAAACACAAGCTTTTCACAAATTGGGGGATTTTTGGATTGGGGAATATTTGCCTAGACTTTAGTAATAAAGTATCCTGAATCTGAAATCCATTACGTCCCACAACACAAAACATTTTAAATGATGTCATCACTCAGGAAATGGGTTTCAGAGCACTTTGGATTTGGGAATGAAGGCCTACCCAGGCATCATGAGTGTAGGAGTGTAGGAGGAGCTGGGCATTGCTAGCTGTCTCTACCACAAAGTCAGGACATTACTCCCAACATGGGCTGGCGCCCTCTCAGTCTGCAGTCTATGACTTCCCATTTCACAGGGATGAACCTAGTGACCCAGCTACAGAAAAGGCACCTAGGAGTTTTTGGGTTTTTTTTGCACCAGTGTTTTCATTTGCCCTACTCCATCCTTAGCCATCAAATGGGATGAATAGGTGTTCTGTCTTGTGTTGTCAACTTGACACAAAGTAGAGTCATCAGAGTAGAAGCTGCCTCAAATGAGAAAAATCCTCCATAAGGTCCAGCTGTAAGCCATTTTCTTAATTAGTGATCATTGTGGGAGGGCCACTGTTGATGGTGCTATCCCTGGGCGGATGGTCCTCGGTTGTATTAAAAAAAAAAAAAAAAAGCAGGCTGAGCAAGCTAGTAAACAGCACTCCTCCATGGCCTCAGCATGAGCTCATGCTTTCAGGTTCCAGCCCTGCTTGAGTTCCTGTCCTGACTTCCTTCATTAATGAGCAGAAATATGGCTGTATAAACCAAATAAACCCTTACCACCCCAACTTGCTTTTAGTTCATGGAGTGTCTTTCCACCAATAGCAACTCTACATAAGAATATAGGCACCTTGTAAACAGTTGCTCAGGTCCCAGTAACACTGCATATGAAGCTGAGGTGGCCTGTGTCTGCTGTCACAGGAGGCAGTGACATTCAGGGACGTGGCTGTGGTCTTCAGTGAGGAGGAGCTGGGGCTGCTGGATGCTGCCCAGAGGAAGCTGTACCATGACGTGATGCTGGAGACCTTCAGGAACCTTCTGTCAGTGGGTGAGGATGGTGCCCTGTGTCCCTTGGCGATGTCAGGAGTTCATGTGCGGTGTCTTAGTTGCACCTCACAGCTTTCCCTTTAGATATAGCATTGCCCTCTTTGCTTCAGCAACGTCCAACATTAGAAAGCCTTCCATGTTCCTCACAAGAACATCCCTCTCTCAACCTGCAACCTAGTTCCTCATCTTCTTTTTAACCACTGAAATTCACCATTCCCAGTGTTTCATGCAAGCCACCAAGCTGTGACTTAGAATTACTGCATTGTGTACTTCATTTGTTTTTGTTTTCAGCTTCAGAAGTTGTTCACTTCACCTTCATTTTTTTTTCCCCATCCTGATAGTTTGTACTCACGTCATTTTCTCGTTTCCTTGGGGGGACATGTCAGTGTTGCAGCCTTTCTTATTCCTCAGGGTTGCTTTTGGTTGTTGGGTGAGGTCTACCTTGTTTTTACAGCCCCTTTGAGGGCCTGGTGATCTTAGGTTGGAAAGCAGTTGTTTTAAGGAAAGCCACTTGATATCCTGCCCTTGTATTCTAACTTTTTTCCCCCAGAGATGCCCTTCCCTAATGAGCAAGCATGCTTTGAGTCTTGCCATCAAAACACTTTAACTGTCTTCTCATACTTTCCAAGCGAGCCTGTGTGCTAAAGTTATTCCAGTCTCCTCGTACACACATCTGTGCGTTCAAACACAGTGACGTCCTCGAGCCGGACATCGGCTTCTGGGCCTTTGTTGTTCCACGCAATCCCTGTATGCCTCCTACTTTCCCTCAGCCTCCAAAGCTCTCTGTGCCTTTCTAGCACACTTTCTTACCTTGGCTTCGAGTCGAGTGAACCAGATCAGTATTTATGTCACCTGCAGACAGGTTAGGTCCAGGCCTGTAGTATTTTCTCTGCTTTCTCGAGACCCATGTGTACTTTGGTCCACACCATCCCCCAGATAAAACTGCCCAGATGCTGAAAAGTGCTGCCTTCCCATTCTCCATCTGCGTAGCCACACAGGGGCAGAGTGAGACGGGTACTGAGCAGAGCCTGAAGGTGTCATTTAGCCTTTGCTCCTGGGCTCACACCAGGGTTCTCACCATGTCTAACGTGGCTTGCTCTTGAGCGCACACTCTTTGTTGTAGAATTTTGTTTCTTGGAGCTCTGAGACATTCTTCTTTGACTCTGGTCTCTAGTTCATGTTTCCATAGAGAACTGAGGACTCCACCCTTTGATGTCTCCATCCTTGCTGACATCAGCTTCTGTTCTCTATTCCTTCAGGAGGCCAGAGTCCAAACAAGATGGAGACTCTCCTCACAACAGAATTAAGGTGCCTTTCACTGGGGCGGCCTCCATGCAGGCAAGTGACAAGCCATGATGTCATCAGACTGGCCAAAACCCCAGAAGCTAAAATAACCACTCAGGAAAAGGGTTCTCACTTCCTGGAACAATGCCACTCCTCCTGCCTCAGGGGAGCAGAAGAGCTTAACCAGGCTTCTGAGGAGGATGGCTGTCTTGACAATACCAGCATTATTGAAAATCAGGAATTTCTGTCTGGGAGAGCTCAGAGGTCACATCTTAGCGGGAAACGGAACCATCCAAAACATTGTTTGCAGACTCTGGCAAAAAACAATCCAATGCTGTTGGCTCCAGGTGTTGACATTCTGAGTTGCATGTCCCACCAAGATAACAATATACTCTGTCAAAGAGACAAAGACCCCAGCAGCGGTGACTGTGGTGAAGTCATCTTTCCCACATCAGCCCTCACCCAGCATCGTGTTTACACAGAAAGGAAGGTCTCCCAGTGCAGCAAGGGCCAAGACGCCTTCACTGATAGTCCCAGTCTGCAACTTTATGAGCAAGACCTCTTAGGAAAGAAGTGTCCTGTTTCTAGTACACACGAAGACACCAGGCGTAGCTCCAGTGCCTGCAATCAACAAAGTGCTCATCCGGGAAAAAAGCTCTACTGGTGTCTAGAGTGTGGTAGGGATTTCAGTAAGAGGGCAAACCTTCAGGCTCACCAGAGAGTGCACACGGGGGAGAAGCCCTACCGGTGCCACAGCTGCGGGAAAGGCTTCAGCCACAGCTCAGATCTCAGGATCCACTGCCAAGTGCACACCGGAGAGAAGCCTTACAAGTGTGAGGTGTGTGGGAAGGGCTTCACACAGTGGTCACACCTCCCATTCCACAAGAGAATTCACACAGGTGAGAAGCCCTACCGTTGTGACAGCTGCGGGAAAGGCTTCAGCAGCAGCGCAGATTTCAACGTCCACTGCCAAGTGCACATGGGAGAGAAACCTTACAAGTGTGAGGTGTGTGGGAAGGGCTTCAGGCAGAGAGAACACCTCCAGATTCACAAGAGAATTCACACAGGAGAGAAGCCATATAAGTGTGGAGACTGTGGAAAATGCTTCAATTACAGTTCGAATCTTCATAAACACCAGAGAGTCCACCCTGAGAAGAAACCATACGAGTGCAACGAATGTGGGAATGGCTTCCCCTCAAAGTCCAGTCTCCGGAGCCATCAGCGTGTCCACATCGGAAAGAAGCCATATAAATGTGGAGAGTGCGGGAAGGGTTTCAGTTCAGGCTCACACTTCCGAAGGCACAAGCGAGAGCATACAAGACAGGAGCCATTTCGCTGCAGCGTGTGTGGGGAGGCCTTCAGTTGGAGATCGACTCTTAAAGCTCACCAGAGAGTTCACATTGGGGAAAAGCCATGCAGGTGTGATGTGTGTGGGACGCACTTCACCTCAGCCGTGAGCCTCCAGAGTCACCTGAGTGTCCACACAGGAGAGAAACCCTATGAATGTGAGGAGTGTGGGAAAGGCTTCATGCAGTGGGCACACCTCAAAATCCACAAGAGAACTCACACAGGAGGCAAGCCATACAAGTGTGGAGACTGTGGCAAATGCTTTGATTATAGCTCGAACCTCCACAGGCACCTTAGAGTCCACCCTGAGAAGAAACCATACAAATGCGATGAATGTGGGAAGGGCTTCCGTTCGAGTTCCAGATTTCAAAGCCATCAGCGGGTCCACAAAGGAGAGAAGCCATATAAATGTGAAACGTGTGGCAAGGGTTTCAGTTCAGGCTCACAATTCTGCAGCCACCAGCGGATCCACACAGGAGAGAAGCCGTATAAATGTGAAGAGTGCGGGAAGGGATTCAGTTCTGGATCAAAATTCCGAAGCCACCAGCGCGTCCACACAGGAGAGAAGCCATTTTCCTGCAATGTGTGTGGGAGGGGCTTCAGTTGGAGATCGACTTTTAAAGCACACCAGAGAGTTCACACCGGGGAAGAACCATGCAGGTGTGAAGTGTGTGGGAAACACTTCACCTCAAGCGTGAGCCTTCAGAGTCACCAGAGCGTCCACACAGGAGAGAAACCCTATGAATGTGAGGCGTGTGGGAAAGGCTTTAGTCATACCTCGCACCTCCAGGCCCACCAGAGGGTGCACACGGGGGAGAAGCCCTACAAGTGCGACACGTGCGGGAAAGCCTTCAGCCAGAGGTCAAATCTCCAAGTCCATCAGATAATTCACACCGGGGAGAAGCCGTTCAAGTGTGAGGAGTGTGGGAAGGGCTTCAGGTGGAGCACCGGGCTTTGCGCTCACAGGAGGGTCCACACGGGACAGAGACCTGTCAAATGTCAGTAGTGTGGGGAGGGCTTCAGTCAGGCTTCGTACTCCCACAAGCACCAGACAGTCCACACCGGGGAGAGGCCCTAAATCTGCAACATCTGCTGTAACACTTTCAGTCAGAAATCACATCTCATCTACCACCAGATGGTCCACACTGCAGGGAACCTCTAGATCTGTTCTGCTGTCAGGTGGGCTCCATGCTGCTGAGTTTTTTTTTTTTTTAAAGACAGGATTTCTCTGTCTTAGCCTTGACTGTCCTAGACTCACTTTGTAGACCAGGCTGGCCTCGAACTCACAGCGATCCGCCTGCCTCTGCCTCCCGAGTGCTGGGATTAAAGGCGTGCGCCACCACACCCAGCCATGCTGCTGATTTTTAAAATCTCCAAACCCACAATTTCAGAAGTCTTTTCAGGGTACTGTATTTTAAATTTTGCCCCGAGCTAATTCTCCTACTTGGCTCATTATGCAAAGAGAAGATGATATTTTAGAATGGATGCCATTAGCATACAAAGTAAAAAAAAATTAAAGACTTAATTTACAAAAGATTTCTTATTTAATTATAAAAGGAAGAAGTGCCAGTTGTTAGGAACAGACCCAACAGTAACAGTAGTGCCTTATACTAATGCTGAGATTACAACATTATAGGTAATCAATGTGTTGAGGCCTGCTCTTTGTAACATAGCTGAAGCCATTTTGTAATCAGCATCTATTTTTTGTATATAAGATGAAATTAAAGATTTTTTGTTTTGTTTTGTTTTTCGAGATAGAGTTTCTTTGTGTAACAGCTCTGGCTGTCCTGGACTCACTTGGTAGTCCAAACTGGCCTCAAACTCACAGAGATCCGCCTGCCTCTGCCTCCTGAGTGTTGGAGTTAAAGGCGTGCGCCACCATGCCTGACTGAAATCCTAGAAGTAGTTTATTCAAAGCTGACACTAATAAACCCCACCAGAAGGTCAAGTTTACCTACAATAACAGACTCTTTCAGAGAGTCATGTTAACCTCATATTTTTACTGTAATTTAGTGGTGGCATATCTCATGCTCTGTTATGTTATCTCTGCACTTGGCTGTACCCTGGAAGATCCTAACCACTGCCTTACTTCACTTGGGATGAGTCAGCCTAAAGGTCAGCTGAAAACACTTTGTCTAGTTGGCAAAATGTATTACAATGCATTACTGCCCTCTCCTTGTCTTCTGCACTTAGTTTTCCTATAAAAACACTGCCCTAAGAACAGGTTCATGTCACAGTTTGGCTCCTGAGTCCACTCTGTGTGCCTAGTGGACATTGGTCTTGGGGTATGTGTTCAATAAACCATCCATGTCTGACTGAGACCAGAGTCTGAGTGATTTTTTGCAGTTATTCCCGGGCTCCAACAGATGAAGATTGGCAAAGAGTTTGTCACACCTGTGTGGGAGAAATTAACAAGCATCCTAAAACTAAGTGCCTTCAGTTTATAAAATGACTAATTGGATTGTCCCCCATATAGTAAAAAGAACACCAGTTCCTGAAGTGCTTACATTTTACACTGATGCAAATAAGTTGGGAATACCTGGGCATAAGTTAAAGAAAATAGGAAAAGTAACTCAGTGCTTTAGTTTAAAAAAAAAAAAAAAAAATCAGAGTTGTGTGCCACTGTTACATGGTTATTAGATTTTCCTGAATCTTTTTATATAGTTACTGACTCAGTATGCAGAAAGTTGTTTTGCATATAGAAACTGCTAAACGTATTCAGGATGTTTCAAAATTAACCTCACTGTTCAACTACAAGTGATCAGAAATAGAAATCATCCATTGCATATAACACGTATTGTTACGTCCAAATTACAAGAGTCCCGAACATGGCACCAAAGAGCAGAGTCCAAATGGCATCGCAAGGAAGCCTATTACAGACTCGAGCCCTGGCCACACCTCCTATGCGCTGACACAGCAGATGCAGGGAAGCGGCCTCGAGTCTCAACTGAGAGGGTTTTATTTTTATAGGTTTTAGACAAATGGGTTTTACAATATTATGATTGGATGACATTTGGGCAGAAAAGCTGCAGGTAGGGAGTTACAAGCCATGGTGTTTTGTGGTTGAGTGTTAGATGTAGGGACAAGTTGACCTGTAGAAAAGATTGGTTGAAGCAGTCATAGGGGGTGTAAAAACTTTGGCCTGGCTTCTCCTAATTGGTTGTTGCTATGTACCAGACCACTTGCTGGACTTTCCCGAGGTGAGCTGATTATGTTGGTAGGGGAATTTTTCTGTTTAGACTACGTCGTGGTTTTTCTTGAAATCTGTGTTCAGCCCTTGGCCAGGTTTAACACAAAATGGAGTTTCTCTTTCAAAAGGAGGTTGTCTGCACCTGAAAGACCCCCAAAGGGAGACCCTCACTCAAGCCTCGGGATGGCGCGCACCCAAAGACACACAAACAACCGTCTTGCTGTAAACGCACGAGGTAGTTTATTGGCGGATCTCCGGGTCGACACGTATCTCATGCAGGAGACAGAGGGGTCGACCCAGAAGTTTGGAGTTTATATGGTCAAAGGTCGGGGGGAGCGGGAAGTTTTGGTGCGGCCACACACAATTGGTTGTTTCAAACATTTGAACATCAGCAAATTGCGTAGGCAGATCTGGGGTAAGGTCGGACTTAGTCACACGGGAGCAGTCCTCAGTTTCTGTCTTCCTCGGAACCCGAGGGTAGATGTTTATCTGAGCTAACAACACATCTGATTAAACTCTAACCTGGAACATTGTGTGCGGGCCTCAAGGGGGGATTAAGCAAACACCATAAGATCGGATGAGGGGTCTTGGCTCATTACTCACTCGACCATGCCCAGTACCTGTTTCTCTCAGGAATTTGTCCTTGTGTACCCTCCCTATCTTTTACGGCCAGCCGGTCCCTGGAACACTCAATAGGCCTTGGTCTCTTAGCTCCGCATTCTTTGTGACTTATCATCTGGGACCTTGGGCTAGCATACTTGCCGACCTGCACTTATGAGTTAGAGAGCTGAGAGCTCTGCTGTTCTGGTTTCTTTAATTGTAATTTAAAATTTTCCCTTTCACACCCTACAGTCTCAGATCCCATATGTGTTGGCTCTGTTTCTTAACAATTAGACTTTTTTATGCAACCCACCTATCCTATACAAGGGGGGGGGGAGTTAAAGTTAAACAAGAATAAACCTTCTAGTATCTGTTCCACTGAATGGATCCCTAGGTGTCTCTGGCCAGCACGCTGGTTGTCTCCCCATCCACGTATGCTTGTGCTCTGAACCTGCAACCCTCTCTTCTCCTCTCTGCCTGTGTCTCTCTCTAGGGTGCCATGGCTGGTCTCCCCTCCAGTTCCCTCTTCCCATTGATGTTCAATTAAAAACACAATAGCCTGGCAGGAGTTCCCAACCCAGGATGCCTTCACTTAGTCTGTCCCAAGGTGAATCTCAGTGGGGTATCCGTGGTGTTTCCAAGGGGCAGAGCCTGGGGCAAAGCCCGCCATGGCTGCTTTCACCTGGGACAAACAAAGCCTACAGTCCTTCTACACACATGGGTCTAACAGGTCTTCTGGCATAATGTAATGATGGAATTGATCAGCTATTGATAAGAAATGTGCTAGAAGCTTCAGAATTTCACAAGAAACGTCATGTTAGCAGTAAAGATTTAAAAAGGTATTTTGTGTCATTTGGAAACGAGCCAAGGAATTTACTAGAAACGTCCTGCTTGTTCTTTATAGAACCAAACTGCATTACCTGCAGGGAATAACCCAAAAGATCTCCAAAGAACTGAAAATTGGCATATGGATGTGTTTTATTTCTCTGAGTTGGGGAAATTAAATATGTGCACTATACCATAGACACATATTCAGGATTTCAATGGGAAACTGCTTTAAGTTCTAAAAAGCTGATCCTTAATTACAAATTTCTTCAGAGTTATGGCAATTGTGGGACTATGTCTACATATTAAAACTGACAATGCTCTAGCATATGTCTCTAGTAAAAAGAAGCAATTTTTTGCAAATCATAATATAAAGCATATTCCAGATGGCCTAAACTCAGCCATCGTAACAGTAACATTGCTAGGTAAGCCATGTGAGATTCCAGGTGGCTTGGCTAGCCAACATTACACTAGCATTGTTAAGCAAGTTAAGAATTGAAGGCCAAAGTTAAAATTCTGCTCTCAGAATTTACTGGCCCCCCCCCCCATCTCACTCTACTTGGGATTTACTACCTCAGACCCCCATTCACGTAAAAGGTCACCTCTTGTTAGCCTATCACTTGAGAGCTAACCACGGTTGCTGAGTTCTGCTTCTGTAAAGGGTATTTAAACCCTCTGCTTTTACAGAACGGGGTCTTCCATTTCCTCGGAAGTTGGCAGACCCTAGTGCATCGGCTTCATAGAATTCCTTTGTTTTTGCATCGACTCTGGACTCTGACTCTCAATTGGGCTTCCAGGAATAGACTCTGACGACCCGAGTCTTGCATATGGCGTTCCCATCGAGATCAGAAGCCCATTGAGGACCAGACTCCAGTCGAGGAATAAGAAATATCAGTACTGCCGCGGCTTGTCTTGTCTGTGTCTGTGTGCTTCTGTTACTCTCATTTTTAGTCTGAATCTAAATCTGGTTCACAAACAATCTGTCTGGGTTGAGGAAGCAACGTACGGGGAATCTCGTTGCCTAGGTTAAGGAGACAGTGTATGTGTCTCCGCCTAGGTCAAGGAAGCAACCGTGTTACCCTCATGTCTTTGCAAAAGTCGGGGTCCCCAGTGAGAGTTGCCGCCACCGGGAATAGTGTCCCTGCCTAGGTGAACTCAGAGGACGCTCTGTAAGTTCCAGGGTGAAATAGCCCCTCTCCAACCTGTGCGCAAGCGCTTTGCTCTTGACCAAGAGAGTACATACAAGACTCTGCTGGAAGGTCTGGGCAGCGCCAGGGGCAGGGGCGTGGCCTGGGTGTGGTTTTCCCTGCCTGTCTGTTATGCTGCGTCTGTGGCAGAGGCGTTGGCTCTGTGGTTTTTACCTGTGTGTGGTTTCTGTTGCACCCATGGCAGGGGCGTTGGTGGTCTGTCTGGGGTTTTTTGTTTTGTTTTGTTTTAGTTTCTGTTTTCTGCCGTGGCTGTGTCAAGGGTGCTGGTTTGTGATATATAGTGTTGATTGAAACTGATGGACAGAAAAAAAAAAAAAAAAAAAAAAAAAAGACAAACTACCTCAAGTTTGGGAGACAAAGCGAGTGGCTCCCGGAGTATGGCGGATGCCAATGTCTCACTACCTGTGTGCACCAGAAAGTCTGATTTTGTCGCTTGGTGCTTTGTTTCTTTCTTTCTTTTTTTTTGTCTTTGTGTGACTCTTGTGACTAAGAATCTTTTGTAGGAATTCCAGACCAGGTCTGGTTTTCTGATTCAGGCAGAGCCCGGTTACGGGATGGGCTGCTTGGAATTTGGTTTCTGGCAGAACGGAGCCTGCTGGTTCTCAGGACAGTGGCAGTTCAGAATTTTTTGTTCTTTTCTCTTGCCGTACCGGTCCATTTGTTTTGTCTTTCCATTTCCTTTGTAACATTCAGTTTGTGTTTCTGTGTGTTTGTAACCGTCTCAGTTCTAGAAATGCGCCAAGTCTCAAGCATGGCAACTTGAGTCTAGTGTCTCCCACCGCCCACTTGAATACTTGGCTCCTGCTGAGTCCTTGGTCAAGAGTCCCATCCTAAACACAAAAGGCCCTCCGGGGATCCCTGAGGCTATTATATCCTTGCTGGATTGGAACACCTGAGCCCTCAGCCAGCAGCGACTCGCCCTGCTCCCCACCTGCTTGTGCTTTCTGGCTTGAGTGTGCAGCGTTAGGAGAGGGGTGGAAACAGGATTGCTGAGGATTGCCTACTTCCCCCTGGTCTTTTAAAATGTCCCACCACTTGCGCTGAACCAAGATGACACTGAAACTGCAGAGTTTTGGAGGTAGCTGCTGTTTGGCCTTGGTGAAGGCTTTTTCCAGCTTGCAGTCTGGTTGCGAGCCTGGGCCCTCCAAACATGGTTTGTCTGCTTATAAAATGTATTAATGTATCTGGCAATATATGTTTGATTTTTAAATGTATAAATTTATTATGTTTTGCACTCCTTGCTTATAAATTACTGGTTATTAAAATGGTTAAGAAAAAAATTTCTTTAACATCTGTAACAAAATGGTTAACTTAAACTTTGTAAGAGTTGCCTTTGTAGTGTTTTCTTTATAAGAGTTCATCATGCTGTCTGCTCACAGACATTGGTACCATGGACTGAGGTATTGGTGTGATAGGACTGACCGGCCCTCTTTTTATTTTTATCTTTTTAGGAATGTGGATTTTAGGACTTTGGAAAGCAGTGCAATGCTTTAAGTGAAGCCTAATGGGACATATTAATAGAAAACCATGGAAGAAAGTGATTCTGGGGCTGATCTGAATTGTGGGGGCCTAGCTCAAAGGGTTACAAGGAAGATGAATTTCAGTATGTGACTTAGAGCTCTTGTCATGTTTTGGTGAAGAATGTGGCTCCTTTTTGCCCTTGTCTGAAGAGTCTGCCCGAGGCTAGTGTAAAGAGATTTAGATTAGTTGCGTTGGCAAAGGAAATCTCAAAACAACCTAGCTTAGGCTTTGCCCTGTGGTTCACTCTTACGAGGAGTGTTGTGATCAAGCATAAAAAGCTTAGAAAGGAAAAATACAAAATGTATGGTGCTAGTAATAATGGGGCAGGAGAACCTGGAGTGGAGGTCATATGTCCGAGGATATTAAATGGAATTAGGGGAGTGGTGATCTCATGTTGGGAACGGTCGGCCATATGGCCAATGTTCAGCCATCTTGTCAGAGCCCAAACCTTTAGGCTCCTATTTCTCCAGCAGTCTGTCATTTACCACAAACCAGCTGACCCTGTCGTGGTTCGGCAGTTAGACACCTGTTGTGGTTTATTGTGGGGGACGGTCATTCTAAAACCCCAGAGCTCATAGTGAGAGCTACTCCTTTCTGGCTATAAACTAGCTTTTCCAGGAAGACTACAGGTAACATCAGATTAAAGGCCAGCTGCCTGCGAGCAGCAGTTCCGGGAACTTTTTCCTGACTAACCAGATCTTTTACAACTTCTCTTTCTCTCTGGAATTTCTCCCTCTTCTGTGATTATATCAGCTGTAAAGGTAGACAGACACCTGCTGGAGCATTCCCGAGTTAGGTATCCATAGCAACCCTTGCTTATGCAAATACCCATGCCCCCCGCCCCCGTGCCTATAGAAACTCTGTGAAAATTATCAATAAAGGGGGCTTGATCAGAATCCAGACTTGCCCTCATTTCTTTGTGTCTCCTGTACCCCCACTTGTCTGCCCCCTCCACAGGTACCCATTAAAGACCCCGCAGGCCAGGTCAACCTCAGAGCAAGATCCCACCCATTGAAGGCGACTGTTTATGCATTTGTGGTTGGAGAAGGCATAGTTACATCATGTGAGGCATTACTATGCCCTATTTGTTGTTTTCATTTGGACGTTTAGTCTGGAATGGACCCCGATACAAAAATGGGGAACGCACACCTGGGACCCATATCTTGAGTCTTTAAGACACACGTGCTTGTGCTTTTGATGCAGATCTTGAGGCATGGTGGCCATGAAAGGCTTAGGTGGAACTTTAATCCCAGCACCCAGGAGATAGAGATAGAGAGAGAGGCATGTAGATTTCTGAGTCTAAAGTCAGAAGGATTTCTAAGACAGGCAAGTGTAGGCAGTAACAGGATAGGCAAGCTCAGGCAGCAAAGGAAGCCATCAAAAATAGAAAACTAGTGAAGATGCAATATAACCAAAGTGGGTGAGGAAAAACCAGTGTTGACTGCACTGTCACTTCCTCATAAGAAGCGCCTCTTTGTAGCTTCTGTGTGGAGCTACACATACATAAAGAAGAAAAAGGCCCTGTAAGTAATACTCATCCCAAACCCTGCATTCATATGGATTCTTACTCCTCAGTAATCCTGTAAGGGGTCTTCAGTCAGTTTCCTGAAGGCAAGGGGCTTAATATCACATCTGAAGTGTGGGACCTGCCCTACTAAGCACATATAGGTGCTTTGCACAGTATAGCAACTCTATACTGCATGACTTTAGTATTTGTACTTAAGAGACTAAGACAACGCTTTAAAAAATTCTTAATTATCAGCCTAATAAGCAGACATGAAACAAATGCAATTGGAATTTTGGGCCCTGAATTCATTGGTGACAGGGTTTTTACTGTAACAAATAATGCAAACGGTCGTTTCTTTCAAAGTATTTCCTGGTAGGAAAAAAGTTCTCAGTAAACTTGGATTGTTAATTCAATTATTAATTAACCTCCTTTCCTTCTAGTCTTAGGTCAGATTGTGTTCCCTGACCCAGGAGTCTCTCTTGCTTATACCCTATATTCTAGACTGATTTGTGCTGCTCACACCGATTCTGTATCTCAGATACAAATACAAGGTTGTATCTCAGATAAAGAACAGAGCTCCAGGACTCTGAAGGCCAAGGGTCAAGCAGGGTCTTATTATGTCATCTTGACAGCAGGGTGTGTGCAGAAATGATATAAGGAGGGCTGGAGATCCTGGCGTCCACAAGGTGGCTCATGACATCTGTAACACTAGTTCCAGAGCATCTGATGCCCTCTTCACACCTTGCTTAGAATCTACCAGGGCATGGCTCATCAGTAGAGCATGCACAAAGTCCTGGGTTCAAGGCCAATATTATCTTGAGAAGAAAATTCTTGTAACTGGAGAGAGGGCTCAGTGGTGAAGAGCTCTTGACGCTCTGGTAGAGGACTCATGTCCTTTCCCAGTGACCACACTGAGTGGATCACAACCTGCTTGTAAGTCCAGTTCCAGGATCTTACACCCTCTTCTGGCCTCTGAAGGCTGCATGAAAAGTAAATTAAGAAGAAAAAAATTCTTCCTTGAGTTCTACTGGTGTTAAGTTGTAATCTAAAGTCGGGTTTTAGGAACGGAATAACTCTCTGTAGCTGTGGGTGGGAGATCAGTGTCCATTGATGGAAATTACAGAGCTAAGCATTAGAATATCCAAAGGAAAAAACTTGAACACTAATTAAGTGGGCTCAACAATATATAGGCAGTGGAAGACAAAATGAGTGAACTGGCAGACAACATGATAGAAATTACTCAATCCAAACACAGAAAAAGAATAGCTTGAAAATGTATTGTCAAACCACAGGTGATGGCAAGGTTTTGGGACACTACAGGGGCAGAGGCCAGTGGATCTCAAGGCCACCATGGTCTACGGAGCAGGAAAACTACAAAACAACAACAACAACAACAAGAACAACAACGTATTCTTGGCGTCTCAGAAATGAACAAACCGAAAAGCAACATAGGAACGCGAGCTTCCAAAGAGGGAATTGACCTTCCTACTTAAAATAACTTGGGACTTATCGTCCCCACCCCCTTAAGGTTCTGGAGAATGTAGTCCCGGAAACGCACCGGAGTATGCGCTTCCTCTGATGCATTCTGGGAACTGTAGTTTTGGCGCCAGCGGTGGCTGAGGTCGGTTCCGCTCCCAGGTAGCAAGTCTCCCTAGGAGTGTTTATAGTGAGGTGAGAGCTTGAGGTGTCCTCCCAGAGCCCTTCGTGTGCACTCCTGCTCCAGGTGTCTCCCCTCGGGGATCGAGTCTGCGGCCCGGGGAGAAGCGGGGCGGCGGGGGCGGCGGCCGACTCCTCTCTGCTGGGCTCTGCCTGAGGCGGCGCTGCCCGGGATTCCTGGACCATCTCAGCTGCTTGTGGAGCCCCCGGGAGAGTCTGGCTTCCCAGGGAGCCTGGAGAGGAGCTGTGGGGACGGAGGCCGGTGCCCTGACGCCTTAAGTGGTGTGCAGCGCTGGTTTTTTAAATGCAATATATATATATATTGCATATATATATATATATATTGCATTTATTCACTCAGAGAGGGGGGCCGTGCCCCAGCTTGTGTAAAGAGTAGAGGTAAGAAGTAAACGTGTAAAAGTAGGGTCACTTCTTGCACCGTGTGGTGTCCAAAGCCTTGAACTCAGGCGGTCAGGCTGGGCTGCAGTCGCCTTTACACGCAAAGCCATCTCTCAGGGCCAAACTCCCCTTTCCTTAGAGAGGGTTTAGGTTTTTATTGGCCATTATCTTCATGCAAGTGGGAAAAGAGACTTTGTGGAGGTTCTTTCGGATGAGCTAAGATTACCAGAATTTAAACCGTTTAAAGCAAGAGACAGTGGGAGAATTTCACTCCTATGTACGGAAACAATTATATGTGAGGTAACCTTGACAATTAGCAGACCCTTCTGAGGGTGGTGGTCAGTCATGACGCAGCGTTCATAATACAGTTTAGAGTTTCTTAAAATTTGGTTTTCTAGGAAGCCCAAGACCACAACAGCTTTGTGAAGGTAAGAGCATTCCGTACCTCTGAACCTGGTGTAAATACAGAATGTGGGCTTTCCTAACCCTCTGCTGTGAGTGAGCTGAGGCAAGGACAGCTTGGTAACCTGCAGGCTGACACTCCCGGTTAACAGGAAGTGGGTAGAAAAGCCAGGTCTGGGCGCACAGACTTGGAATGGCAGAGCTTGGGGCTGATGGGAAGGCTGAGGCAGCCATGTGGACTGACTGTCCTAGTGATGCTCTCATGACGCCCTTCCTCCCCCCACCTTGCTTCCCAGAGCTCTGCCTTGTGTCAAAGAGAAGAAGAGAGCAATGACCAAGTCACAGGTAAGCCGGGGCTTCCCCCACTCCCCCCAGTGCTAGGGACTGAAAACAGGACCCCGCATGCTGGGCAAGCACTGTGCAGCTGAGCCACACTGGACTACGTGACAGTTTGAGGGTGTGAGGGGGTGATGGTGAGAAAAAGATTTGGTGGGAGGAAGGATAAGAGAGGATAGTATAGTGGGGAACATGTGCTCAAAATGCATTGCACATGTTAAATATAACGTGTAAATAGATTATGAAATAGAGAAAATGGGCTGGAGTGATGAGTCTCTTGTTTATGGAACTCTGTGGAAACAGACAGATCCCTGGTGCTCACTGGCAGTCATCCTAGCCTCGTGGGCAAGTTCCTGGCCACTGAGAGATCCTGACTCAAAAACAAACATGGCCAGTACCTGAGGAAGGACACCAGAGATTGCCCTCTAGCCTCTACCTGTATGTGGACACTCATGTGCATAAGTACACTCACATGCATGCACACAGGTGTACACACGTGCACAGAAGACTGGTCAGCCTCACTTCCTGCATTTGGCGTCCTGAGCACTCATATCCTGAGTAACCAGGGAGGGTCTGGCTGTCACCATCTGCTCGGCTTCCGGGGTTGACCAAACTCCGGTAATGAAGACAGGCTGGGATGGAATGAGCCGTGTGCTCTGATGGAGGCGTACCAGCAGCCTGGAGACTCAGTGCTCTTATTATACTCCACTGCACGTCCAGGAAGCACGAGTCAGTAAATTTAACATGAATACTGATGCAAAGGGTACATTTGACATGGTGGTCAGCCAAGCTCTCCAGCTGTCCAGTACTGTCAGTTCTGGGGAGTAAATACTTCTTGTGCTAATGACATTGGTGATTTTCACAGTTAATTTGTAGAATTTGTAGGTGCTAAGGGTCCCTGATTGTCCGTATTCTGGCCTAAAATGGACACTTTTAAAAACCTTGGGTACTTTGGTAAGTGAAGTAGCAGTGTTTTCTGAAACTTTAACCTTCGTAAACTTATAGATGGTGCATTTAAAATTATATATACATATATTAATTATATAAAACATATCAATATCAGTCTTTATGGAACACTACTGGCCACGAATGGCATAACAGACAATGATGACAGTGTTGTTGGACATATATTGACCGCTTAGTGCATATCATACAGTGTCCTAGGTCCTTTCTGTGGTCTCATTTAATATCTTCAGGGATATTGTGATGTAGATAATGTTACACTGATGGGGAAACTGAGGCACTGAGAAGTTGCCCAGGCTCATCAGGCCAGTGCCTTGAAATGTCAAACAAGGTCCTTAAGGTTTCCAGAGCTGGTGCTTCCTACCCATGACCCTGCACGCCATTGCTGTTGGCTGAGATGTGTGCCTGAGAACATGCAATGTGCTTCATGTCTGTTCTAGAAAGTTCCTGAACGCCTGTGTCTTAATCAGGGTTTCATTTTTCATTTTCCACTCCAAGTTCTGGAATGGTGCCATTCCTGGGCTGGTAGTCCTGAGTTATGTAAGAAAGCAGACTGAGGAGGCCATGATGAGCAAGCCAGTCAGTAACACCGCTCTGTGGCCTCTGCATCAGTTCCCGCCTCCAGGTTCCAGGCCTGCTTGAGTTCCTGTCCTGACTTCCTTCAATAATATATGGGAAGATGGAAATATAAGCTAAATACACCCTTCCCTTCCCACCTTGCAATAGAAACCCTCAACTAATACAGCAGGCTCTGTGTAAACAGTTGCACAGATCTTAGTGACATTGGGTATAAACTGAGGTGGCATGTGTTTGCTGTCACAGGAGGCAGTGACATTCATGGATGTGGCCGTGTTCTTCAGTGAGGAGGAGCTGGGGCTGCTGGATGTTGCCCAGAGGAAGCTGTACCATGACGTGATGCTGGAGAACTTCAGGAACCTTCTGTCAGTGGGTAAGGATGAGGGTCTGAGTCCTTTGGCAATGGCAGAAGTTCACATCCGAAGTCTTGGTTACACTCCACTGCTTTACTTTTAGGTTTATTTATTTTGTTATATAATTTGTTTGCTTTTTGAAATTGGGTATTTTATTATATGTATGCCATGGACCGTCTCAGTGGGTATAGGCCCTTGGGACAAGAGTTCTCTTTTTATTTTAGGGCTGAGGGCTTGCCCCTCATCCAGTTTTTTGTCTTCCCATATGTAAAGGGAATCTCATCTTGTGAAACTTTGATATACACTCATGTTTTTAATGTTTTTCTTTCTTACACTGAGGACACAACCCCAGAGGCTTGTTTATCTTATTGGAGGTCTGCTTTTTCTTGGTGCAGTCATGACTAATGTGACCCTCTTTACCATAAGAAAAGTATGAACTTTTTTGGTTGTTACTTCCTTTTAAGTTTTGAAGGTGCAGAAATGTTTCCCTTACAAAGCTACAGCGTAGGCCATACCCTGGACCTATCGTGGTAGGAGCATATATATGTATTTTAATGTAATGTTGCACAGTCCCTGTTTTTCTAATTGGTCTGATTAGTTCCTGGCAGAGAATATTGCCATTTTTCCATGTAAGTTGTTTTAAAAAGATGTCTTATTTATGCTTCGTTCCTCCAGGAACCAGGGACTAACATACAACAAAATAAATCATAAAATGTTGTCAAACTCTTTTTTTGAGGTTTTAACGTTTCTGCCTTCTAACATATGACTCAATACTGCCAGGGACATGCTCCTGTTCTTGAACTGTGAATGCCCCATGATTCTTCCCTACTTGCCTTCTTAGCTCAGTCTTCGTAGTAGTGTCTGCAGCGCTCTTGGCAAGGTCCTTATCTTTGTCTGATAAAGTACATAAGAAAAAGGAGAGAAAGCTTTCCTTACTTCGAGCCCCACGTTGGGCGCCATCTCCCGTGGACCTTCTCAGTCGGGTATAGGTCCTTAGGAACGGAGGTTCTGGAAGCATCAGTGGACAAAGATAGGCCAAGTTACAAACAGAGAGACCTAGGGGTAGTGTTTGAATCTGACTGTATTTTGTAGGCAAGCAAGCTAGGTTTTTATACACTTTTTTTTTGGAACGGGGCGTGTTTTTCTGGTTACATTTTTTGTCATGCTATTTAAAGTACAGCATGTGGAGTAATAACGTTGTCATCGATCTTGAATCATCATTCCTAAGCCATTAGCTTGTATCAGTACACATGTGTTCTCTCTATCAAAGGTCAGTGTTTTCTCATTATGTCAAACATCTGTGTGTCAAGACAGTTTTTTCTTAGCTCTTTTTGTTACTATATGGATCTTTCTTAAACACTTTATTTGTAAGTCATAATGTAAACTGTGATTAATCCTTAGCCATATTTTTATCAACAAGTGGAGTGGAACTTGGTGGTAAAACTCTGGGCCTGAATGATCCCCTTGGCTTTAGTCTCAAGTTAGGGCATTTTATAGCAACAGAGTTATGTTTGGAGAGTAGAGAAAAAACAAAGGCAGAATGTTCCAAAAACAAGAAAGCTGCAATCAGTTACTCCTGGCAGGAATATCAGACCCATTCCAGGAGGCTCTCCCTGGGCCGGGGTCGTCGACTCGGGTTGGGCAGTATCGTTTGTCACACAGACTCCACTGGAGACGTCGTGGCATATATATATTTGAGAATTTTGTGTGTATGCATGTCTGTGTGCTGCATATTTCATCATGCACACAGTGGCAGGAAGAAGACATCAGATTCCCTGGGTCTGGAGTAACAAATGGCTGTGAGCCACTATACGGGTGCTGCAAACCCAACCTGTATTCTCTGAAAAAGCAGTCACTTATCTCAATCGCCGAGTCATCTCTCCAGCCTCCGCTTTGCTTCTTTTTGCTTTTTGGAAATAGGGTTTCTCTTTGTAACAGAGCCCTGGCTGTCCTGGACACGCTTTGTCGAGGCTGGCCTTGAAGTTACAGAGATCCACCTGACTCTCCCTCCTAAGTGCTGGGATTAAAGGTGTGTGCCAAAATGCCCACCCACATTATTTTTAAAACTGCATTGAACACATAAATGCTGTGCTGTAAACAAGAAAATAAACATTTCTTTCTGAGTGTGAGATTTTGTGTGTGTGTGTGTGTGTGTTAATCATTGTTGTGACCATGGCAGCTCTTATAAAGGAAAGCATTTAATTGGGGCTTGTTGACTGTTTCTGATGCTTAGTCCATTATCATCATGTGCAGATCATAGCATCTTGCAGGCAGATGTGGTAGCAGAGTTCCACATCTGGATCTGCAGGCAGCAGGAAGAGAGAGACACTGGGCCTGGCTTGAGTATTTGGAACTCCAAAGCCCACCCTTGTTGACTCACTTCCCTCCAAAAGGCCACACCTCCTGTCCCTGTTAAGCCTCACCACTTCCCTATGGACCAAGCATTCAAACATATGAGCCTAGGGTCCACTCTTATCCAGAGCACCATATCCCACCCCCTGGTCCCCATAGTCTTTTAGCTAGATCAGTGTGCACCGTGCCTCCAGTCCAACCACACAAGTCCCCATAGTCTGTCACAGTCTCCACTCTGGTTAAAAGTCCAAAAGTTCAAAGTCTCTTCTGAGACTCATGCAGTCTCTTATGTAAACCCCTGTTAAAGTCAGAATCAGTTAAGAAGACCACAGAATCCAACATGCAGTGGCGCAGAATATACCACTCTAACAGGGAGGAAGGGGAGCACAGCGAGAAAACACTGAACCAAAACAAGAAGAAAACAAGGAAGGCAAACTCCAAACTCTGTATCTCCATGTTCGACGTCAAAGTGCTCTTTGGGTCTCTACCTTCTTTCAGCTTTGTTGACTGCAGCACACTCCTTTCTCCTGGGCTGGTTCCAGTCCATGTTACCAGCTTGTCATGCCAGGTATCGCATGCCTCTGACATCTCTTAACTTCTTGGGGTCTCCAACGCAGTGCTGGTTTCACCTTCACACCTTCACACAATGGCCTCTCTGGTCAACCCTGCCACATGCCTGTCCTCAGCAGCTTTCCTTAGCTGCAGGGAGTTTCCACAACCCCTTGCTTGTGTCCTTGACCCAGACAGGTAAGCGCATCTACCTCATGCCCAGAACTACTGCTTCTCCTCCTGTGTGGGGTGCTTCCTCTTCTCATAACTAAAGTGTGCAACTGTGCTGCTCCCTGTCTCAGACCACTGGCCTCCCATTTCACTCAGTAAAATCACATTGTTTTCAATTTATTGATCTGTGGCAAGGTCTTGCTGTGTAGCCAGGGTTGCCCAGAAATTTATGATCGTCCTGCCTCAGTATGCCAAGCAGTAGGGGTGACAGGCTTCATCCACTGTGCCTGACTGGAACTCCATCTTCCTAGGGCCTCACACTCCAGCTTTGCTGATAATTATTTATTTATTTTGGCTTTTGTTTTTGTGTCTCAGCTGTTGCCACTTACTTCTCTCTGGCCAGAGTGCTCTTCTCTGATGAAGTGCTGTATATTCTCTCTCTTCCTCTCACCCTCCCTGCCCCTGTTGGTCTGTGGGAAGGAGTGTAAGCTTTGTCACAGGTGAAAGCAGTCTTGGCGGGCTTTGCCCTTGGACACTCCACAGATACTCCCTGAGATTAACCTTGAGATAGACTGGTGGAGCCCTCCTGGGCCTGGAATTCAGGAAAGGAACTGAGGGACACCACATGGACTATTGTGTTTCTAATCGACCTTCAATGGGAGAAGGAGACTGCCCCTTGCACATGACAGACAGGCAGGCGAGGAGGACAGAGAGGAGCAGCAGGTTCAGACCGGGCTTGAGCGCACATGGATCGGGAAGAGGATAAGTGAACAGGCCAGACCAGTGCGCAGGCCAGAGACAGTGCGCAGGCTAGGGACCCATCCTGTGGAACGGATACCGGAAGGTTCACTCTTGTTTCCCATTAACCTTTTTCCCCTTTTGTGTGAGCTAGTTGGGTTGTATAATAAAGTTTAATTGTTAAAAAACAGAGCCAACATTGGTCTGCATGGGAGTCCACACAGGCTCCGCTCTGAGAGACAGCTTTATATTCCGCACTTGCCTCTGCTGGTGTCTTAGCACCTCGAGAACTGTTTCCATGGATTTAGTTTTGGTTGTGGTGACACATACCAAAACCCCCAGTGTTTGCATACTGTCAGCAATCGCTTCATGAAACCATGTGCAGTTGCAGTGACATCCATCCCCTGCGAGCTTTTCTGTGTTCCCCGTAAGAACATCTCTCTCTCTCTCTCTCTCTCTCTCTCTCTCTCTCTCTCTCTCTCTCTCTCTCTCTCTCTCTCGCAACCCCGTTGCACTCTCTCTCTATTTCTCCCACTGACATTAGCCGGTCTCGATGTATCGATCAACCCAGCAGGCGGTGACCCAGGATCATTGGGTTTTCTACTTCACTTATTTGCTTTTTCAGCTGCAGAAGTTCACCTTCATTATTTCCCATTCTGATAGTTTGTTTTTGGGTCATCTCCTCATTTCCTTGGGGGACCTGTGGGTAGTGTTGCTCCTTTTGTGAGCCCGGTGATCTCAAGTTGGAACGTAGATGGTTGACGGAAACCCACTCACCAATTCCCTTGCGTTCTGCCTTCTCCCCCAGAGAAGCCCTTCCCCAGTCAGCAGGTGAGTTTTGAGTCTTGCTATCTAAAGGCTTTACCTCCCTTCTTGTAGTTTCCAAGCAAACTTGTGTGTTGAAGTTATTCCAGTCTCCTCATACACACCTGTGCTCTCCAACACATTGACTTCCTCCAGCTGGATATTGGCCTCTGGGCCTTTGCTGTTTCCGACAATCCCCTGTAAGTGTCTTCTCTCTCCCTCAGCTCCTACGTCCCCTGATGCTTCTCATTACGCTCTCTCATCTTGGTTCCCAGTCAGGTGAGCCAGATTGGTCTTCCTGTCACCCACAGATGGGTTAGGACCAGGCAGGTCTGGTTTTCTCTGCTCTGTCTAGCCTAAGGGAGGAGTCACACCCATGTGTACTTCAGTCAATACCATCCCTCCATTAAAAATGCCCAGATGCTGAAAGTGCTTCCGGCCCATGATCTGTCCATACAGCTAAACAGGGGTGCACTGATGCAAGGACTCAGCCGAGGGTGAAGGTGACCTTGAACTTTAGCTTCTGAAACCACCTCAGATGCCCATGTGGTCAGATATGGCTTGCTCTTGAGTGTGCACTTTCTTGTAAATCCTCAGAGCTCTCTGAGGTTCATTTTTTGTCACTGGTGTCTAGTTAATGTTTCCAGAGAGAAATGAGGACTCAGATCTTCGATGTCCCTATCCTTGCTGATATAACCTACTCTCTTTCCCTTCAGGAGACCAGAGTCCAAACAAGATTGAGACTCTTCATGCAACAGGCTGCCTTTCACTGGGGTGGCCTCCATGCTGGCAAATGACAAGCCATGATGTCCTCAAGCTGGCCAGAACTCCAGAAGCTGAAATAAACACTCAAGGAAAGGGTTCTTACTTCTTGGAGCAATGTCACTCCTCCTGCCACACAGGAGCAGAAGAGCTTCCCTGGGCCTCCACGAATGGTACCTGTCTTAAGGGTCTCACAAGTGACTATTGCAGCAATACCAAAAGTCAAGAATTTCTATCTGGAAGAGCTCAGAGTTCTTGGAGTAAAACACACCTTAGTGAGAGATGGATCCATCAGCAGAATTGCCCACAGACTCAACTGAAAAACAAGCCACAACTGTTAGCTCCAGGAGTTGACATTCTGAGTTGCATTTTCCACAGTGATAAAAATATGCAGCATAAAAGAGACAAAGCCCACAGCAGAGGTGACTGTGATAAAGTCATCTTTCCTGAGTCACCCCTCACCCGACATCATGTTTACACAGAATGGAAGGCCTACCAATGCAGCAAGGGCCAGGAAGCCTTCACTGACAGCCCCAGTCTGGAACTCTCTCAGCAGGTCCTCTTAGGAAAGGAGTCCCCTATACACAGTACAACACATGAACACAGTGGGCATAGCTCCAGTGTCCCAAATCAACAAAGAGCTCATCCAGTAAAAAAGTGCTACTGGTGTCACGAGTGTGGCAAGGGTTTCAGTCAAAGCTCAAAATTTCAGACTCACCAGAGAGTGCACACGGGGGAGAAGCCGTGCACCTGCCCTGAGTGTGGGAAGAGCTTTAACCAGACCTCACACCTGTATGCTCACCTGCCCATCCACTCAGTCGAGAAGCCCTACAGGTGCGACAGCTGTGGGAAAGGCTTCAGCCGCAGCTCAGATCTCAGTATCCACTGTCGAGTGCACACCGGAGAGAAACCTTATAAGTGCGACTTGTGTGGGAAGGGCTTCACACAGTGGGCGCACCTTCAGGTCCACAAGAGAACTCACACAGGTGAAAAGCCATATAAGTGCGGAGACTGTGGCAAACACTTCAGCTGTAGCTCAAACCTTCACGCCCATGAGAGAGTCCACACTGAGGAGAAACCATACAAGTGCAGTGAGTGTGGCAAGTGCTTCAGCTTGAATACCAACCTCCAGAGCCACCAGCGGGTCCACACAGGGGAGAAGCCATATAAATGTGATGAGTGTGGGAAGGGGTTCAGTTCAGTCTCAAGCTTCCAAAGTCACCAGCGGGTCCACACGGGAGAGAAGCCGTTTCGCTGCGACGTGTGTGGGAAAAGCTTCAGTCAGAGCTCGTATTTTCAAGAGCACCAGAGAATTCACACCGGGGAAAAACCATACAGATGTGACGTGTGTGGGAAGTACTTCAGAAATACCTCAATCCTTCACACCCACCAGAGAGTCCACACTGGAGAGAAATCCTATATTTGCCAGGAGTGTGGCAAAGGCTTCAGTCACGCCTCAAGTCTGCAGGTTCATCAGAGACTCCATACTGGGGAGAAGCCATTCAAATGCAATGTGTGCCAGAAGCGGTTCAGTCAGGCCTCCAACCTCCAGGCCCATCAGAGGGTGCACACGGGAGAGAAGCCATACAAATGTGACACGTGTGGAAAAGCCTTCAGCCAGAGGTCCTATGTCCAAGTCCATCAGATAATTCACACCAGGGAGAAACCATTCAAGTGTGAGGAGTGTGGGAAGGAGTTCAGATGGAGCTCAGCACTTAGTGCTCACAGGAGGGTCCACCCAGGACAGAAACCTTACTTGTGTCCACAGTGTGGGAAGGGCTTCAGTCAGAGGTCACATCTAACCTACCACCAGAGGGTCCACACTGCAGGGAACCTCTAGGTTTGTTTTGCTGTCAGGTGGGCTCCATGCTGCTGACTGTTAAAAGCTGTCCCAAAAGCCAGAGGCTGCATAAGACTTCACAGGGAACTGTATTTTGGTTATTTTGCTCTCAAGTCGTTCTCCTGGACACACTACGCTAAGCGGAGATAATATTTTAGAATGAATCTTCTTAGCACACTAATAAAGTTAAAATTTAAAGACTTACAGAAACTGGGCGTGGTGGAACAAGTCTTTAATCATAGCACTCGGGAGGCAGAGGCAGGTCAACATAGCGAGTCCAGGACAGCCAAGGCTACACAGAGAAACCCTGTCTCAAAAAACAAACAAAAACAAAACAAAACAAAAAAAGAAAAGAAAAGAAAGAAAAGAAAGAAAGAAAAGGTTTCTGATTTAATTATAAAATTAAGGATTGTCAATGGTCAGGAACAGAAATTGCAGTGCCTCATACTAACGCTGAGTGGATGTCATTATTAGTAATCAGTGAAGATTGGCAAAGAGATCATAGCAACTGTTTGGCAGAAATTAACAACAACAAGAACAAAATCCTAAAAGCAAGTAACTTCAGCTTATAAAAAGAACTAATTGGATTCTCCTCCATACAGTAAAAAAGAAGCTCTGAATTCCTGAAACTCCTGCATTTTATATTGATGCAAATAAGTTGGAAATGGCTGGCCAGGAGTCAGGAAAAATAAGCAAAATAATTCGAAGATCATCAACTTCAGTTCAAGAATCATAGTTGTATGCCATTCTTAATGGTATTAGATTTTCCTGAATCTCTTAATGTAGTTACTGATTCTCAGTATGCAGAAACAGGAATTTTGCATATAGAAACTGCTGAGCTTATCTAGTATGATTCTAAATTAACGTCACTGTTTATTCAACTATAACAAGTGATCAGAAATAGAAATTATCCATTACGTATAACACATATCGGATCCCATACATGTCTACCAGGACTTCTAGCACAGGTAATGATGAAATCAATCACATATTGATAGGAAATATAGTAGAAGCTTCACAATGTCTTAGGAAACACATGTTAACAACAAAGGTTTAAAGGAAAATTTTCCATCACTTAATAAGCCAAGGAACTTTTTTATAAAATGTGTTAGTTGTTTTTTTTTTTTTTTTAACATAAACAAACTCCATTACTTGCACAGAGTAACCCAAAAGGTATCCAGAGAAATGAGATTTGGCAGATGGATGTGATGCATTTCACATTTTATGGAAAATTAAATACATGCACCAACTGTAGGCACATGTTCAGGATTTCAATAGGCAACTGCTTTTGATTCTAAAGTGCTAATTATATAATTACAAATTTATTGGAAGTTATGGCAATTCTGGGAATAACTGTACCAATTAAAACTACCAATGTTCCAGCATACATCTCTAATAAAATAAAACATTTTTGCATATCATAATAAAAAATATAACATTAGTATATACTCTGTAAAGACTTAAATGCTGATTTCTGTGCCCCATTTTTTGTTTGCAATCCTTGTTTTGAGAATCTCCAGTCTTAATGTGTAAACATTACTCCCCTGATACATCAACAAAGAAGTTTAACAATGACTGAGCAGGTGACAGAATAGGGCTGGACTTCCTGCCAACCATGGTACTTTTGGGGGTGGTGGTGGTAGGGGTTGGGAGAGAGGGAGGGAGGATGGGTGGGAGAGAGGGAGGGAGGGAGAGAGAGGAGTGAGAGAGAGTGTGTGAGAGTGCATACGGGGATTCAGCCACAAGGAGAACTCCAGGAGACATCATGAGAGAGCAGCTGGAGCAAAGAAAGGGGATTTCAGCAAAGAGGTAACCATATTAACTTAGAGAGTTAAAATAGATTCAAACTGCTCAGTTGTACCATAAAGCTTATTAAATAAATACAATAGTCCAGTCTTAGTCATTTGGGTGCTAGCTGTGTTATGGGAAAAACTGCAAATATAATTTAAAAACAACCACTAACATTTGATACATACCAAGTGTGGCAGGAACTACATACAATCTATACTTAGAAACAAGTACTCCCTGGATACAGAGCCAATTCTTAGTCCTATTCATTCAGACAAAACAGTTTCTTAAGAACCACAGTTTATAGGGCGAGAGCTCCAGAGTACTTGATTAGACACCTGGATGTGCAGCAGCCAGGTGCAAAAAAATGAAACAAGTCCTCTCAGAGAAAGTACTAGGATGCTTATCAGGTGGCAAAGACCATATCCCTGAAAGAGGCAGTTCCTCTTCTAGTGGAGAAACATCACATGTTCTATCACAAGTCTGTTTCACATCCCACACTTGGTATAAAAACAAAACCATGTTTATATGCACTACATTGTTGGATACATTTTTATTTCATTTTTAAAAAAGATTTATTTATTAGTTATACAGTTGTCTGCCTATACACCAGAAAAGGGCTCCAGATCTCATTATAGATGGTTGTGAGCCACCATGTGGTTGCTGGGAATTGAACTCAGGACCTTTGGAGGAACAGACAGTGCTCTTAACTTCTGAGCCATCTCTCCAGCCCTTGGATACATTTTTAAACTAAAGGCCATTAATTGTTGAAGTGTGTTTGTTTCTCTTAGCTTATTTCTTAACCCAGCTAGCACACAAATAATTGAGACTTTTATATTTGTTGATAAGGCTTTACAACATAATCTTGAGACATTTCAGTCTATTCTTAACCCTCTATGTTATTTCCTCTTCCTCCCAGCAAGCATCCCAGTGATACTTGCACTTTGTAGCTTTCCTCGGCTCCATCTCCTTCCTTCTGATCTTGCTTGGACCTCTACCCATGGCTGAATCCCCTGGCTCCTCTTCTAACTCCTCCTGCCCTGGCTGTCAGGAAGTCCATCCCTATTCTCTCTCCTGCTTGTTGACTGGTTGTAAGCTGCTTTATTGACATATCAGGGCACAAGGGGGACAAGGGGGAACAGAGTTTATAAAACAGAAAATTCACATAGCAAGGCTTGCAACCAGATGTGAGGGGTACAGAAATCAGCATTTAAACTACACAATAACCTTATGGCTACAATTAATAAGCCAAATTTTTACGTGGGAACAGATTTGTATATTAATACAGATTTAAGATTATATTTTGCTACAGTATGCTGTTGTTATACCTTTTCCATTCTTAAATTGCACTGTTAAGTTATAGTCCTTTGTTACATTAAAAATGTATCGGTTCTGCCTAAGATGGCTAATAAAAGACACAGAGTCTGAAGTGTACTTTAAAGCTGCCAGCACTATGCTGGGCAGATTCTAAACTAATACTATGGTATTAGTTTAATCCTAAACCATGGTTAAAAAAACTACTCTAAACTGATACATATACCCCAAGCATTTGCCACTATGGTGCTCCTCTGGCCATTCCTCTCCCTCCATCCCTTTCAACTGTAAACCATTTCTTCTTAACTGTCCATCCTAGCTCCACCATGCTCTCCAGGAAGTCCCGCCTTCCCTTTCCCATCCTTCTGCCCAGTTTATTGGCTAAATAGCACTTTATTGACAGCTGTTACATCCATTCAAGACATTCCTCCACAGTCCTTTTGAAAACTTCTATTATATACTGTTTGGGTTAATTAAGATCTGCAAATCAGCAGTTAGACAATTAAACTCATGGTCATGTTAGGTACTAATTTAATTAATTATAAGAATATGTTTCCTAGATTGAACAGATAATGAATAGCTACAAACACTTCAGATATATTACAATTCAATGTCAACATTATCTTGAAAAGAAAATTCTCGGGACTGGAGAGAAGGTTCACTGGTTAAGAGCTCTTGCTGCTCTTGCAGAGGACCTAGTTTGGGTTCCCAGTGACCACCACAAGCCCTGTAAGTCTAGTTCCAGGCTCTTAGGCCCTCTTCTCGCCTTTGAAGGCAGAGCATGAAAAGTAAGTCTTTAAAAAGAAAAATTAGTCTTCCTTAATTTCTACTGGCATTAGACAAGCGTCTAATGCCAATGTCTGAGTTTTAGGAAGAGAATTACTCTTCGTAGCTGTGGATGGGAGGTCAGTACCTTTGGATGGGAATTACAGAGCTAGGAATTACAATATCAAAAAAAATTTTTTTCCCTAATTAAGTGGGCTCAACAATGACGGAAGAGAAAATTACTGAACTGGCAGACAACATGATAGAATTCACTCAATCCAAACCAAAGAGTATAGACTGAAAATGTGATTGCACAGGCCTTTAATCCCAGCTCTCCCCGGGCAGAGGCAGGCGAATCTCGGAACTCGAGGCCAGTCTGGTCTACAGACAGAGTTTCAGGAAAGCCTAAAATTCCGGGAATCCCAAAATAAAATCAACAACAGGGTATTCATTGTTGTCTTTCATGGCATTTCATAAATGAACAAACCGAAAAGCAACACACGAAAGCGAGCTCCCAAAAAGCGATTTCCCTTACTCTAGTTAAAACAGCTCAGAATTTATGACAATTTGGTTTCTGGAAAATGTAGTACCGGAAAAGTAGCAGAGCTCTTCCGCTGATGCACTCTGGGAACTGTAGTTTTGGCGCCAGCGGTGGCTGAGGTCGCTTCCGCTCCCAGGTGGCAAGTCTTTTTAGCAGTGTTTCTAGTGAAGTGAGAGCTTGGAGCGTCGTCCCGTGGCCCTTCGTGCGCGCTCGTGCTCCCGGTGTCTCCCCTCGGGGACCGAGTCTGCGGCCCGGGGAGAAGCGGGGCGGCGGGGGCGGCGGCCGGGTCCTCTCTGCTGGGCTCTGCCTGAGGCGGCGCTGCCCGGGATTCCTGGACCATCTCAGCTGCTTGTGGAGCCCCCGGGAGAGTCTGGCTTCCCAGGGAGCCTGGAGAGGAGCTGTGGGGACGGAGGCCGGTGCCCTGACGCCTTAAGTGGTGTGCAGCGCTGGTTTTTAAATGTGATTTAAAAAAAATTGTTTATTATTTACTTAGAGAGGTGGGCGTGTCCCAGCTTGTGTAAGGAGGAGGTCAGAGAGAACTTTTGGGAATCTGATCTCTCCTTCCATCCTGTGGTGTCCAGAGACTCAAAATCAGGTGATCCGGCTGGGCAGCAGTCACCTTTACCCTCTGAGCCATCTCGTAGGGCCAAACTCCCCATTCCTTAGAGAGGGTTTAGGTTTTTATTAGTCACTGTCTTTATGGAGGTTGAAAAAGATACTGAGGAGTTTTTGCAGATGAGCAATGTTTACTAGTATTTGAACTTTTTAGAGCAAGAGAGGGGTGTTTCACTCCTATGCACAGAAACAATTATATTTAAGAGAGCCACCATAATATACAGACCCTTCTGAGAGTAGTGGTCAGTCATGGCACAGCTCTCCTTGGAGAGTTTGGAACTTAAAGACTTGTTTTTCAGGAAAGCCCATCACCACAGGCAGCTTTGTGAAGGTGAGTGTGCCCCACACCCTGAAAGCTGCCGGAAATACAGAATGCAGGCTTTCCTAACTCTCTGCTGTGAGTGAGCTGAGGCAAGGACAGCTTGGTAATCTGCAGGCTGATACTCCCGGTTAACAGGAAGTGGGTAGAAAAGCCAGGTCTGTGCGCACAGACTTGGAATGCCAGCGCTTGGGGCTGATGGGAAGGCTGAGGCAGCCATGTGGACTGACTGTCCTAGCGATGCTCTCATGACGCCCTTCCTCCCCTCAGCTTGCTTCCCAGAGCCCTGCCTGTGTCAAAGAGAAGAAGAGAGCAATGACCAAGTCACAGGTAAGTCGGTGGCTTCCCCCACTCCCCCCAGTGCTAGGGACTGAAAACAGGACCCTGCATGCTGGGCAAGCACTGTGCAGCTGAGCCGCACTGGACTGCGTGACAGTGTGAGGGGGTGTTGCTGAGAAGACAGGTTTGGTAGGAGGAGGGATAAGAGAGCATAGTATAGTGGGGGACATGTGCTCAAAGTATATTGCAGACATGAAAATGAAAAAGGGTAAATGGATTTTGAAGTAGAGAAATTGGGCTTCAAGAGGGCTCAGTAGTTAGGAACACTGACTCTGTTTGGTTCCCATCACCCACACCTGATAGTTTACAATTACTTGTAACACCGAAGGATCCAGCACCATCTTCTGGCCTCCCAGGACACCTGCGCGCGCGCACACACACACACATAGTCATGGCATGCACGTAAATTTAAAAATAAAAACCTTTACGTTCACTTACATTTTAAAAGTGAAATCATTTTCCACAGTTTGCCTAATTTTATTTTACAAATAAGTATGAGTTCTCCTTACTCATGTCGTTTATGATTTTTTAAAAATTTTGTATTATTATTATGTGAGGGGATTGTTTGTGAGCATGCTAACGCATGCATGTAGATGTCAGAGGACAGCCTTTGGAAGTTGGACTTTTTCTTTTACTTTGCTAAAGCGGGGTCTGCTGTTTCCAGGACTCTATGGAGACAGGCAGATCCCTGGTGCTCACTGGCAGCCACCCTGGCCTCCTGGGCAAGTTCCAGGCCACTGAGAGACCCTGACTCAAAAGCAAAACAAAACAGAAGAAAAAAAGTGGCCAGCACCTGAGAAGCACACCACAGGTTACCCTCAAGCCCCACAGGCATGTGCACCCTCATGTGCATAAGTACACTCACATGCATGCACACGTGTGTGCACACATGTGTACACACGGGCACAGAAGACTGGTCAGCCTCACTTCCTGCATTTGGCGTCCTGAGCACTCATATCCTGGGTAACCAGGGAGGGTCTGGCTGCCACCATCTGCGTGGCTTCTAGGGTTGACCCACGTAGGGTGATGAGGGAATGAGCAAAGGACAGACACACAGATAGGTGTACAGACATGCTGGGATTGAATGACCCGTGAGTTCTGATGAAGTCACATGCACAGCCTTGAAGCTGCCCACTGAGCACCCAGGAGGCATAATTGAGCAATTGAAACCTGAATAGAGCCAGGTTTCCAACTCTGAAACCCATGACTTCCCGTTTTAACAGTGGTGGATCTAGTGACCCAGCTTCAGAAAAGGCACCAACTTCTTTGCAACATTGTCTCCCCCGCAACCCTTAACTCCCTCTGTAGCCATGGAAATGGGTGAATAGCCATATTGGCTGGTGTTGTATACCAACTTGACATACGCTAGAGTCCTCAGAGAGGAAGGAGCCTCAGTTGGAAAATGTCTCTGTAAGATCCAGCTGTGAGGCATTTTCTTGATGCAGGATGACCCAGCCTGCTATAGGTGGTGCCGTGTTTGGGCTGGTGGTCCTGAGTTCTATAAGAAAGCAGAATGGGTAAGCCAGTAAGCAGCACCCCTTCAAGGCCTCTATATCAGCTCCTGCCTCCAGGTCCCAGGCCTGCTTGAGTTCCTGTCTTGACTTCCTTCAACTCTTCCCCACCTTGCCTTTTGGTCATGATGTTTTGTCCCAGCAATAGAAACCGTAACTAAGACAATAGGCGCTGTGTAAACAGTTGCTCAGGTCTTAGCGACATTGGGTGTGAAACTGGGGTGATGTGTGTTTTTTGTCACAGGAGGCGGTGACGTTCAGGGACGTGGCTGTGGTCTTCAGTGAGGAGGAGCTGGGGCTGCTGGATGCTGACCAGAGGAAGCTGTACCATGACGTGATGCTGGAGACCTTCAGGAACTTTCTGTCAGTGGGTGAGGATGGCGTCCTGTGTCCCTTGGCAATGTCAGAAGTTCACTTCTGTTGTCTTTCCACTTAGGTTTATTTAGTTTGCCGTTAATGTTTGAGTGTTTTGTTTGTGTGTATGTCTGTGCACCGCATTCATTTGTGGTGCCCACAGAGGGAAGAAGAGAGCATTAGATCCCCTGGAAATGGAGTAACAGATGTTTGTGAACCAGCATGCAGGTGCAGCAAACCCAATCTGGGTCCTCTAGAAGAATAGCCTCTTCTCTCAATTGCTGAGCCATCTCTCTAGCCTCCATTTTATTTTTTTTTAAGGCTGCATTTTACACATAGATGCTGTGCTCTAAATAAAAAAATTATGAACATTTCTTTGTGAGTATGAGTGTGTGTGTGTGTGTGTGTGTCTTTTATGACCATGGCAGCTCTTATAAAGGAAAGCATTTAACTGGGGCTTGTTCACTGTTTCTGAGGTTTAGTCCATTATCATCGTGGTTGGGAGCATAGCACGTGTGCAGTGTGCAGGCAGACATGGTAGCAGAGAGTTCTACACCTGGATCAGCAGGAAGAGAGAGACACTGGGCCTGGCTTCAGTATTTGAAACTCCAAAGCCCACCCAGTGACACACTTCCTCCAGCAAGGCCACACCTCCTGATCCCTGTCAAGCCTTGACACTCTATAGACCAAACATGCAAACTCGTGAGCCTGTGGGGAACATTCTCACTCAGTCTACCACATTCTACTCCCTGACGCATAGTCTTGTAGCCAGATCAGAGTGCAGATGCATCCAGTCCAACCACAGAAGTCCCCATAGTCCATCACAGTCCCCACCCTGTTTGAAAGTCCAAAGTTCAAAGTCTCTTCTGAGACTCATGCAGTCTCTTAATGATAATTCCCTGTAAAATCAGCAAGCAGATCACAGAATCCAACACACAGTGACACAGACTATACCAGTCTGAAAGGGAGGAAGGGGAGCACAGTGAGGAAATACTAGACCAAAACAAGAACAAATCTAGGAAGGCAAACTCCAAACTCCGCCTCTCCGTGTCGGAGGTCAAAGCACTCTTCAGATCTCAAGCTCCCTTCACCTTTGTTGACCGAAGCACACTTCTGTCTCTTAGTTTGGTTCTGCTCCCTCTGAGCAGCTTTCCTCGGCAGGTATCCCACGGCTCTGGCATCTGGATCCTCTTGGGGTCCCCAAGACAGTCCACACTTGGCCTTCACAGCTTCACACGCTGGCCTCTCTGGGCCCTGCATGCAGGGATACCCCTGCCACACGCCTCACCTCGGTGGCCTTCCTAAGCTGCAGGGAGTTTGCACAACCCATTTCTTGTGTTATTGACCCAGATATGTAAGTGCAGCCATAGGATGACTAGCACTGCTGCTGTTCTCGTGTAGGAGGCACCTTCCCTGCCACAACCAGGGTCCCATGATGCCGCTCTCTGCCTCACGTCATTGGCCTCCCATTTCACTCGGTAAAATCAAGTTGTGTTGGCTCTGCTTCTTAACAATTAAACTTTATTATACAACCCAACTAGCTTACGCAAGAAGGAAAAAAGGTTAAAGGGAAAAAAGAGGGAACCTTCCGGTACCCATTCCATGGGATGGGTCCCTAGGTGTCTCTGGCCTGCGCGCTGGTCCTGCTTGTTCGCTGATCCTCCTTCCAATCCAAGTGCGCTCAATCCCGGTCTGAACCTGCTGCTCCCCTCTCCTTTCTACCTGCCTGTCTGTCCCGTACAAGGGGCGGTCTCCCTCTCCCATTGTGGGTCGTTTAGAAACACAATAGTCCAGGTGGAGTCCCTTGGTCCCCTTCCTGAATTCCAGGCTCAGGATGGCTCCACCCAGTCTATCTCAAGGTTAATCTCAGGGAGTATCTGTGGTGTGTCCAAGGGCAAAGCCCGCCAAGACTGCTTTCACCTGTGACAAAGCTTACAGTCCTTCCGACAAAGTTGTTTTCTGTTTGTTCATTTGTTTGTTTGTTTTTGGCAAGGCCTTGCTATGTAACCCACACTTGCCCAGACTTTTTTCTTCAGCATCCCAAGTGCTGCTGTGAAACGCGTTGACCACAGTGCCTGACAGGTACCCCATTTACTTGGGACTCACACTCCCAGCTCTGCTAATCTTTTTTTTTCCCCCTGCATCTGTCTTTGTATCTTCAGCTATTGTCACTTCTCTCTGGCCAAACTGCTCTTCCTTGGTGGAGGGCCATTCATTCTCTCATTGGCCACACGTCCCCAATCTTCTTCCTCTCCTCCCCTCCCCTCCCCATTCTGTATTCATCTGCTCAGGAGTCTTCCTGGCCTTGCTCTGAGGAGCAGGTTTACAGGCACCGGCCTCCGCTGTTGTCCGAGAACCACCAAACCCATTGCCGTTGATGTAGTTTTGGTTGTGGCGACATACACCAAAATCCCAAGTGCAAACACTGTTAACAACAGATCCTTGAAGCCCGTGGCCCTTGTGCAGCTGCAGGAATGTCCATCCTCCCAAAAGCCTTCCCTTTTCTTCACAAGAACATCCCTCCGCTGACCTGCAACCCCTCACTCCTCTTCCTCTTTCTATCACTGACATTAAACGGTTCTTGATGTGTCATTCAAGCCACTAGGCTTCGCCCCAGGGTCATTGGATCTCCTACCTCACTTGTTTTTGTTTTAGCTTCGGAAGCTGTTGTCTGCTTTCATTGTCTCACATCTTGATAGTTTGTACTCAGATAATTTGTTTGTTTGCTTGTCTCCCTGGGGTACCTGTCAGATAGCGTTGCAACCTTTGTTATTTCTTCAGGCCATCCTGTCAGATAGCATTGCAACCTTCAGGCCATCTGCTGCTGTAAGTTGGCAGCTGAGATCTGTTGGCTCTGGCTCTGTTTCTTAACAATTAAACTTTATTATAGAACCCAACTAGCTTACACAAGAGGGAAACGAGGTTAAAGGGAAAAAAGAGTGAACCTTCTGGTATCCGTTCCATGGGATGGGTCCCTAAATGTCTCTGGTCTGCGCGTTGGTCCAGTCTATTCGCTGATCCTCTTCCTGATCCATGTGCACTCAAGCCGGGTCTGAACCTGCTGCTCCTCTCTCCTTTCCATGTGCGCTCAAGCCCGGTCTGAACCTGCTGCTCCTCTCTCCTTTCCACCTGCCTGTCTGTCCCATACAAGGGGAGGTCTCCCTCTCCCATTGAGGGTCGATTAGAAACACAATAGCCCAGGTGGAGTCCCCAGGTCTCCTTCCTGAATTCCAGGCCCAGTATGGCTCCACCCAGTCTATCTCAGGGTTATTCTCAGGGAGTATCCATGGTGTGTCCAAGGGCAAAGCCGGCCAAGACTGCTTTCACCTGTGACAAAGCTTACAGTCCTTCCCACAGAGGTCTGCCTTTGTTTCTGAACCCCTTCCCCCGCTCCTCTGTGAGTGTGACAATCTTAGGTTGGAGAAGAGCTGTCTGAAGAGAGCCCACTTGCTGCAGGCCAAACATGCACTCTCCTTTTAGCAGGGAAAGCCCTTCCTCATCAGCAGGCGTGGTTTGACTCTTGCCATCTAAAGGCTTTAGCTCTCTTCTCAGAGCTTCCGGGTGAGCTTGCGTGCTGAAGTTGTTGCAGCCTCCTACTTGGGTGTGCTCCCAAACACAGTGACTTCCTTGATGTAGACAGTGTCTTCTGTTTTTCCTCTGTTGTTCTGTGAACCCTTGAACACCTGGTCTCTTCCTCTCAGCCTCTAAAGCTCCCCATGCCTTTCTTACTTTTTTTTTTTATTTAATTTTACTTTTTATTTATTATTATTATTATTTTTTTGGCCATGATAACTTAGTTTATGGGTCAAGCCGATGCAATGCAAAGTTGGTTGTTCTTTTTTTTTTTTTCTTTTTTTTTTTTTTTTGTTAAAAATTTTTCCCCATGCCTTTCAATTACACCTCTCACCTTTGCTCTAAGTCAGATAAACCATATTGATCTTCATGCCACCTGCAGACAGTTTCGAACAGGACAAGTCTTGTTTTCTGTTTTTCCTCCAGTCTCAGGGAGGAGTCACACTCATGTCTACCTCAGCTCACACCATCCCTCAAGTAAAACTGCCCAGATACTGAGAAGTGCTTCCTTCCCGTTATCAGTCTGCACAGCCACACAGGGGGGCAGCGAGGCAGGTACTCAGCAGAGGCTGAAGGTGACCTTGAGCCTTCACTCCAGGGCTCACCCTAAATTTTCTACCATGGTAAAAACATGGCCTGCTCTTGAGGGTGTGCTCTCCTTGTAGATCTTTGTTGCTCAGAGCTCTCCAACTTTCATCTTTGACGCTGGTGTCTAGGTAACATCTCCAGAGAGAACTGAGGACTCAGACCTTCAGTGTCCCAATCCTTTCTGATGTCACCTTCTGTTCTCTCTTATTCCAGGAGTCCAGAGTCCAAACAAGATGGAGACTCTTCATGCAGTATTATTAAGGTGCCTTTCACTGGGGCGCCTTTCATGCTTGCAGGTCAACAAACTGACCAGAACTGCGGATGCTGTAATAAACACTCAAGGAAAGGGTTCTCACTCCCTGGAGCAATGCAGTTCCTTTTGCCAGGGGAGAGCAGAAGAACCTCCCTGGGCCTCAGATTATGACAGCGGCCTTGAGAGTCTCCCAAGTGACCTTTCCAGCAATACTGAAAGTCAAAAATTTCCGTCTGGGAGAGCTCAGAGTTCTCAGAACAAAACACATCTCAGCGAGAGGCAGAATCATCAGAAACAGTGTCTGCAGTCTCCGGCGAAAGGCAATGCAGTGCTGTTGGATTCAGGAGTTGACATTCTGAGTTGCATTTCCCACCATAATAACAATATCCTGCATAAAGCCCACAGCAGCGGCGCCTGCAGTAAAGTCCCTGTTCCCAAATCACCCCTCACTCAGCACCATGTTTACACAGAACAGGAGACCTATGGGTGCAGCAAGCACCAAAAGACCCTCATTGACAGCCCCAGCCTGGAACTCCATCAGCAGGTTCTCTTAGGAAAGGAGTCCCCTGTACGTAGTACACACGAGGACAGCAGCCATAGCTCCAGTGTCCCCATTCAACAAAGCGCTCATCCAGGGAAAAGGCAACACTGGTGCCACATGTGTGGCAAGGGTTTCAGCCAAAGCTCGAACCTTCAGAACCACCAGAGAGTGCACACGGGGGAGAAGCCCTACCGGTGCGACAGCTGCGGGAAAGGCTTCAGCCGAAAGTGGGATCTCAAAATCCACCGCCGAGTGCACACCGGAGAGAAGCCTTACAAGTGTAAGCTGTGTGGGAAGGGCTTCACGAAGTGGGAGCACCGCCAGATCCACGAGAGAATTCACACTGGGGAGAAGCCGTATAAGTGCGGCGACTGCGGCAAACGCTTCATTTACAGCTCGAACCTTCACCGGCACCATAGAGTCCACACTGAGGAGAAGCCATACAAGTGCGGCGAGTGTGGAAAGCGCTTCCGCTCAAATTCCAACCTTCACAGCCATCAGCAGGTCCACACAGGAGAGAAGCCATATGAATGTGAGGAGTGCGGGAAGGGTTTCGGTTCAGTCTCCAACTTCCGGAGCCATCAGCGCATCCACACAGGAGAGAAGCCGTTTCGTTGCGATGCGTGTGGGAAGTGCTTCAGTATGAGCTCAAATTTTCAAGCCCATCAGAGAGTCCACTCCGGGGAAAAGCCGTACAGGTGCGATGTGTGTGGGGAGCACTTCACCTGGCGCTTGAGCCTTCAGAGTCACCAGAGCATCCACACAGGAGAGAAACCCTATAAATGCGAGGAGTGCGGGAAAGGCTTCAGTCATGCCTCGAGTCTGCAGGCTCATCGTAGTGTCCACACTGGAAAGAAACCGTTCAAATGCCGCGAGTGTCAGAAGCGGTTCAGTAAGTCCTCGAACCTTCAGTCCCACCTGAGGGTGCACACGGGGGAGAAGCCCTATAAATGTGACACGTGTGGGAAAGCCTTCAGCCAGAGAGCCTATGTCCAAGTCCATCAGGTAATGCACACCGGGGAGAAGCCATTCAAGTGTGAGGAGTGTGGGAAGGAGTTCAGATGGAGCTCGGAGCTTAGTGCTCACCGGAAGGTCCACACGGGAGAGAAACCGTACACGTGTCAACACTGTGGGAAGGGCTTCCGTCACGCCTCATACTTCCAAACCCACCTGAGGGTCCACACCGGGGAGAGGCCCTTCATCTGCAGCATCTGCTGTAAGGGCTTCAGTCAGAAATCACATCTTGTCTACCACCGGAGGGTCCACACTGCAGGGAACCTCTAGGTTTGTTCTGCTGTCAGGTGGGCTCCATGGTGCTGGTTGTTAAAAGCTTCCCCCAAACCCAGATGCTTTGAAGAGAGATTATATTTTTGGGCATTTCCCCCTCAACTCATTCTCCTACTGGGCTCATTATGCAAAGGGAAGATGGATTTTAGAATGGATCTTCTTAGTGTAAAAAAAAAAAAAAAGAAAATTAAAGACTTTTCTATAAAATGTTTCTGGTTTAATTATAAAAGGAAGAATTGTCAATTGTCAGGAACAGACTAACAGAAACTGTAGTTCCTCACACTAGTGCTGGGATTATGTCATTATGGGTAGTCAACAAAGATTGGAAAAAAGCTTGTAGTAACTATTTAAGAGAAATTAACAACTAATGTTCTAAAACCAAGCGAGTTCAGTTTATAAAAAGAGCTAACTGTATTCTCCCTCATATAGTAAAAAGAACACAAATTCCTGAAGTGCTTGCATTTTATACTGATTGGTTTTAGTCAGGAAAAATAAGAAAAGCGATTCAAAGCCTTTATGCTTCAGCTCAGAATCAGAGTTGTACGCCATCCTAATGCTAATTTTAGATTATGAATCTCTTAATATAGTTACTGACTCTCAATATGCAGAAAGAGAACTTATTCAGGATAATTCAAAATTAACTTCACTGTTTATTCAACTATAACAAGTGATCAGAAATAGAAATCATCCATTATCGATAACACATATCAGATGCCATACATGTCTACTATACGCTCTCGCATAAAAAAATGATGGAATTGATCAGCTATTAATAGGAAATATGTGAGAAACATCACAATTTCACACACACACAAAACAACACCTATGTTCAAAAATGGATTTTTGTATCACTTGGCAACAAGCCAAAGAATTTATACGAAAATGTCTTATTGGTACTATATATAACCAAACTCCATTACTTGTAGGGAGGAACCCAGAAGGTACCCAAAGAAATGAAATTTGGCAGATGTATGTATTTCACTTTGTAGCGTGTGGAAAATTAAAACATATGCAGCATACCATAGACACATATTCAGGACATCAATGGGCGACTGCTCTAAGTTCTGAAAAGCTGATTCTGTAATTACGCATTTCTTTGAAGTCATCGCAGTTATGAGAATTAACACTTGTACTGATTAAAACTGACAATGCTTCATTATATCTCTCCAGTAAAATGGAGCAATTTTTTGCACGTCATAATATAAAGCATATTACAGATATATCACGCAGTCTTGCGTGACAAGCAGTTGTAGAGAGATCTAATCATACTTTAAAAGCGATGTTAACAAACAGAAAGGGGTGACAAAGACTCCCAGAGATAGATTATGTAATGCTTTAGTAATTATATATATATTTTTAATGCTGATGAGAAAAAAAAAAAAAAAAAACAGCTTCTGAGACATTGGCGTATAGAAAACAACTGAACTAAGTCACCCTGTTTGTAGTAAGGATATCCTAACTTTGGAATGGAACACAGGAAACGTGTTACACTGGAGAAGAGGTTCTGTATTTGTTTCACCAGGAGAAACAAAACCTGTGGATCCCATCCAAATATATAAGAATCAGATTTGGCCGGGGGATGGGGGTGGGGGTGGGGGAGGGGGAACGCCTGAAAATCTCGGCTGCAGACATGAAGAAATCAAGAGGACCAACAACATGAAGCACACTGCTCTCTCCTCCGCAAGGGAGCAGTTCTGAAACTGGCTGAGACATGCAAATGTCTCCAGCCATAACCCCAGCTGTGCATCGCCAATAAATCTTGTTGGCTACTAAATCCTGAGGGTTCGTTGCTTCATACGGCATGGATGAAAACGTGTCACAGTTTGGTTATTGCGGTGGTTTGAATAGGTTTGGCTCCAATAGACTCATGGTGTTGAATGCTTGGTCTGTGAGGAATGACATTAGTAGGAGGTGGTCCCCTTGTGGGAGTAAGAGTGGCTTTGTTGGAGGACATGTGTCACTGTTGTGGTGGGATTTGTCCTGCTCTGCCCTGTGTGGAAGAGAGCCTCCTCCTGGATGCGTGCAGATGGCAGTGCCCTTCTCCTGCCTGCAGAGGAAGATGTAGAGCCCTCAGCTCCTTCACCAGGACCACGCCTGTTGTACTTCCTGCGTGATGATAATGGACTGAGCCTCTGAACCTGTACCAGCACCAATTACATGTCTTGTTTTTGCTTTTAAGAAGAGTTCATTACCTTGGTCACGGTGTAAGAAGAGTTCATTACCTTGGTCACGGTGTCTCTCGACAACAATAAAACCCAGAAGAAGACAGTTGTATAGTCCACTAACTTTTACAGAAAAACCGAATGTTTTTTACATGCTCATACAAAGAGAACCATACTTAGCTGATCGGTGCACAATTCACACTCCATGCATGTGTTAAGGAAAAATGTTTATCACCTGTGAAAGTTTACGTGTTCACAGACCAAAAAGACCGGACGCCAGTAAAGCTAGAGCAGCCTTGACAGGATTCATCCTGAAGAACGCCAACCTCAGGCTGCCTGTTTAATCCAAAATCGCTCCTAGGACAGCTTCTGGCACCACGTGACCCCAGTTAGCCCCGCGTCTCAGTCTGTTCCGGTCAGGACTTCCTTTAAGGCCTCAACTTTCACAGCGCACGGAGACTGGACAACAAATATTACATGTAGCCTTTTGTTGTTGTTGTTGTTGTTTTTTCGAGGCAGAGTCTCTCTGTGTAGCCTTGGCTGTCCTGGACTCGCTTTGTAGACCAGGCTGGCCTCGAACTCACAGCGATCTGCCTGCCTCTGCCTCCCGAGTGCTGGGATTAAAGGCCTGCGCCACCACGCCTGGCCCACATGTAGCTTTTTAAAGACTGGCCCATATCCCAATTTTCTCTGGCCCCTAAAACAGGAAAACAACGCCCCCCCCCCCCCCCCCCCCCCCCCCGCAGATAGCAGGAAGTAATTTTAAGAGAGTGATGGATCATTTCCCAAAACCTGGGCTGGGTTGTTTTTACAATTGTCATTACAAGGGAGTTAGTTATAAATTGTAAATGGTCTTAATCAGGGAGGAATTGCAGAATAGGAGATTAGGTTCAGGGGTTTCTCTCCATTTTCTTTCCTCTGTCCTTTGTTATCTAATGTTAAAGGGAGGGAGAAGGGTTAAAAACAAGGGGGATTAAGGGATGATATAGAAATAAGGGTGGATTATTGAATCTACTCTTAAACTACAAAGCTACTGCTAGCCAAAAATCTTACGTTGGTATAGATCTTTGTGCATCGATGAAAAATTAAGTTTATTTATTTATTTTTTTTTGGTTACAGCAAGCTATGTATTCATGTTTCAACTCTCATGAAGGTATTGAAGGGCCTAGTTTTTGAGAGCTGCTATTACAAAGTATTTAAGATAATTAATAAATGCAAGTTAACAGTCAATCTCATGGTCCTGTTAGATACTAATATAGAGTGTAATTCCTGCTTCAGAAACAATCAGTCACATGCTGGGCCAGAAGGCTGAAGATGGATGCCCCAACGCTATAGAGAAATTTTCCATAGCTGTCCAGGCAGCCAGCCATCTCTGCCATTTCTAATTTTAAAAAGATGTTTTGAAAGTTGAATGGATAGTACATGTCTAGGAAAAAAAAAAAAAAACAATGTTTGCCTATTCGAGATATACTATAGGTAGATAGTTGGTCTTCGAAAACCTCAGAGATCCAGAGAATATGGCGTATAAAGATATTTTATTAATAATGCTTTTCGTCCAATTGACCATTTGGTCAATTCCTGGCAGCACCCCAATTCTACTTCAAAGAAGATGATCATCGAAGAGCCTCCATATTGAGTTTGCTTCCAAAGTGGCAAGATAGCATCTTAGCAAGGAACGCTCCTTGCATCAACTGCAGACAAAATGCTGTCCAAACTGGATGCAAGGAAATCACCTACCAAGCTTTGCTAGGACAAGCTAGGAAAGTCCTTAATAATTCCTGCTTCAGAAACAACCAGTCGGAGCCGGGCGTGGTGGCGCACGCCTTTAATCCCAGCACTCGGGAGGCAGAGGCAGGTGGATCGCTGTGAGTTCGAGGCCAGCCTGGTCTACAAAGTGAGTCCAGGATGGCCAAGGCTACACAGAGAAACTCTGTCTCGAAAAACCAAAAATAAATAAATAAATAAATAAATAAATAAATAAATAAATAAAAAAAACCAGAAACAACCAGTCACATACTGGGCAAGAAGGCTGAAGTAGAATCCTCGAACGTTATAGAGAAACTTTGGTTAGCTGTTCAAGCAGCCAGCTGTCTCTGCCATTTCTATAATTTCAGAAGCTGCATGCTTTGCACAGCCTGTATACTCAGGTGTGGTTCCAGATATCCCCACATGATCCTAGGTTGTGTCAAGTTGACAAACTCATTAGTACATGTGTGCAAGCAATGGCAAGCAGAGCGCAGGGGTTATAAGGGACTTGTGTAGCTCAGGCTTACCTCAAACTTGACGTGTGAGGACACCCATGACTGACCATGATGCCCAGGGCTCTATGAAAAGGCAAGTGTTATTACCCATGAACAGAGAGGAGGTTCCCAGGGAAGTTGGCAGAGGCAGCAGGCAGAGTCCAGAACAGAAAACTTACAAAGAAGTCTTCCGGCTGGGCAGTGCTGGCGCACACCTTTAATCCCAGCACTTGGGAGGCAAAGGCAGGTGGATCTCTTTGAATTTGAGGCCAGCCTGGTCAATAGAGTAAGCTCCAGGACAGCCAAGGCTACCTAGAAGAATTTTTTCTCGAGAGAGAGAGAGAAAAAAAAAGAATGTTTTGGAATATGACATGGTGTTGCACACAAAATTAGGAGGTTTGGGCAGGAAAATCATGATTTTTGAATCAAGCCTGGGCTTCGGGGTGAGACTCTGTCTCAACAACTACAAAAATTATGCTTACAAGAAAAAAGCTGAAAACTGTTTCTGAGGACTTCACTATAAGTCTGTAGAAATAAAGAAAACTTAGCCAGACATGGAGGTGCATACCTGGGACTCCAGCACATGAAAGCTGAAAACAGAAGGATTAGGAGTTCAGGGCTTTTCTCAACTACAGAGAAAGTTTGTAGCTAGCCTGGACTACATGATTAGTTTTTTTTTTTTAAAGTAAAACCCAAAAAGTATGAAGAAAATAAGCATCCAAGAGTAGGATAGCATGGAGTCTAATATTTGGATGGTTAGAAATGTCTGGGGTGAGGCAGGCGGATTGCTGTGAGTTCGAGGCCAGCCTGGTCTACAAAGCAATTCCAGGACAACCAACACTACACAGAGAATTTCTGGGGAACAGCTGAAAGAGAGAACAGGGAAATGGAGAGTGTCTGAGGGAGAAAAACTTCCCACAAATAACAGACCTCCCCTGCGATACTCAAGCAAGACACAAACAATAGCTGGGTGTGGTGGCGCATGGTCTTTGAGGAGATGAGGGGGCAGGACCATCAGGAGTCCAAGGTCATCTGTAGGTACACAGTGAGTTCTGGGCCAGCCTGGACTTAAAAGAGATCCCAGCTAAAGAAAAACAGAAACAAACCCCCCCACCAAGATAGTCAGCTGTGGTGGTAGAGGCCTTTAATCCTGGCACTCATAGGCAAAGGCAGGCAAATTTCCATGAATTCGAGGGCAGCCTGGTGTATACAGTGAATTCCAGGACAGCCAGAGCTACATAGAACTCTTAAAAAAAAAACAACAACAACCCAAAATAAAGCAACAAACAGAAAGAGAAGAACAGAAAGACAAAAAAAAAAAAAAAAAAAAAAAAAAAGAAATAATGGTCTAGCACCGTATATGCTGTTTCCAGGGGGCTAAATCATGCAACGCTGCACGAAGGGAACACAGTGTCTCTATTATACAACCCAACTAGAGGGGGAAAAGGTTAAAGGGAAACAAGATTAAACCTTCCGGTATCTGTTCCACGGGACGGATCCCTAGCTGTCTCTGGCCTGCGCGCTGGTCTGGCCTTTACGCAGGTCCTTTCCCCTCCCTGACCCGTGTGCGCTTGTGTTCTGAACCCGCCGCCTTCCCTTCTCCTGCTTCTCACTCTAGTGCACAGTCTCTCATTCCTCAGCCTAACCCCACCTATTGGAAATGGAGGCAATCATTCTCTCAAATTTACTTTTTTGCTGTTTGGGGGAAAAACATCTTTTGAGTAACCTTAGAAAAATAAGATATTGTCCAAACGCTGCAAATGCTAGCTGTATCTGTTTTGTCCAGTCGTTTTTGGACCCATCCTTGGTGCTAGCCCATTTTAAAGACGATATGTGAGGACAACTGCTACTTAGTACCGGCCTGAAAGGGTTAACTAAGGATTCTGGGGAAGAAGCTCAGGGGCTGCCCCTCCTGGAAGGGTTGGGCAGCTCTGGCTCTGCTCCCAGAAGTCTTGGCAGTAATCCCTTGTGAACTCCTTGATAAAGTTAAACAGTTATTGGTTCAAGGAGAGGGAAGGCTTATAGTTATCTTCTTTCTTGTTCGTGAAATTTTCTCCCTTGACTGATTCCCAGAACGTGTTTAGCCTAATAGGTATGGGAACCAAGTTCGTTATTGGTAATATTAATGAGTTACTAATGTTACGCGCCAAGCCAGAAATATGCTACTTTAGAAATGTATAAAAGTTGTGCTTGAGAAATAAACCGTTGTTATTTGCCACCAGAGCAGTAGTCCGCCTGATTCTTAAGGCTACTTGCCACCAGAGCAGTAGTCCGCCTGTTTCAAGACGTTCGCGGAGCTGGTCTCCGTCAGATATGCCTGCAATTTCTTGAGGAAACAGAAGCTGACGCAGTCTCTGATGTTGAATCACGGGCTACCTGCTTTGTCTTCATAATTATCTGGGTTTTTTTGGCTCTGAAAAAAGCAAACTTTCACAAGTATTAGTATAAGTACTTTTATATATACATATATGGAATATTCAAGGTGTACAAATTATTTAAAGATAATCGTCTGCCCTATTTCTGAGCAGGTGTAAGCCATCAACGTTATACATCTGTTTGAGGTGTAATATCCAAGCTGTAAGAAAGAATGTCATGTTACAAGGACCAGATATCCCTTTCCCCTGCTATACAAAGGCATTCACGTATTATGTACTAAGAGGTCTTTCCTGGTCATATCTAATCTTTATAAGTTTTGTTGGCAACCATATTTTTTCACTCCCTGTAGAAATATAGGCATAGCCTTGGCCCCACTTCAAAACTGTTGCAGGTTTCCAGTCTATGCTCAATAACTCTTTATAGTAAGTTGGTTGTCTTAACTCCTCAGTTTTTTCTGTAACCCAGTGTCTCTCAGCTGCTGTTGCCCCTTCATCACCAACATCCAGAAAATTTAAAGTCAACAAAGCATTATTTAATCTGTCCCTGGGGTTCTTTACCCTTCCTTTTTGTTTAATGAGCATCTCTTTTAAAGTACGATTTGCTCTTTCAACAACTGCCTGCCCTGTTCATTTGTGTGGGTATACCAGTAATATGTTTAATATTATAACATGTAAAGAATTTCTTCATCTTAAGGGACACATATGGAGGAGCATTATCAGTTTTTATTTGTGCAGGTATTCCCATAATTGCCATTATTTCCAGTAAATGAGTAATTACACAATCAGCCTTTTCAGAATTTAGGGCAGTTGCCCATATAGATCCTGAATAGGTATTGACAGTATGATGTACATATTTTAGTTTTTCAAATTCTGCAAAGGGAGACGCGTCTATCTGGCAGATTTCATTCCTTTATTTTGTACTGTGGGGGTTATCTCCAGCAGGTAAAGCGTTTTGATTATACAATGAACACGTAGGACACCTACTTTCAATTATTTCTCTGGCTTGTTGCCAAGTGATAGGGAACCTTTTCTTCAAACCCTTAACACTAACATGATGTTTATCATGAGATTTTGAGGCTTCAAGCACATTCTCTACTACTAATTGGTCAGCTTACTTGTGCCAATGGCCCTGGTAAACCTGTATGGGATCAAACATGAGTAATATACAAGGGGCAGTTTCTACTTTGGATGACCTCCTGCAGTTCTATAAATAATGTAGTCAATTCAGAGTTATCAGGAGTAAATTTAGCAGCTTCTATGTGCAGAATGACTCTTTCTGCATACTGAGAGTCAGTGATCACATTAAGAGATTCAGGGAAATCTAACAGTACCGTAAGGATTGCATATAATTCTGATTTTTGGGTGAAGTAAATGGGCTTTTGACTGCCTTAGTCATTTTATCAGACTTATATAACTAGCCATACCCATCTTATTAGCATCCATGTAGAAGAAGGTAGGTGCCCCTGGTATTGGTGTCCTATTTACAATACTTGGAAGGATCCAATTAGGTTTGTTTGTTTGTTTGTTTGTTTTTTTATAAATTGCATCCATTTGCTTTTTGGGTATTTGTTAATAATTTCTCCCAAATAGTTAGTACAAGCCCTTTTCCAGTCTTCATTAATTACCCATAGTGACTTGATTTCAGAACTAGTAAGAGGAACCACAATTTCCACCGGGTCCATCCCTGATAGCTGACACAGTCTCATTCTTCCCTTCGTAATCAACTCAGAAAATTTTTTTCAATATATGTCTTCAACTTCTTACTTTATTTGCTAGAAAAACCCATTCCATAATCCTGTCTTCCCTTTGCATAAGGAGCCCAGTAGGTGAATGTTTTGGAGGCAGAATAACCAGAATACACAAGTTTCGGATCAATTCTATCCACATATGCCTTTTGCAGTTTTTGCTCTACCAAAATTGACTCCTTTTCTCCTTCACCTGTTAGACAGCTTGGATTGTTTAAATCTGAATCCCCTTGCAAAGTTTGAAACAAGTTACTTAATTCATAGTTAGCTAGTCCAATTGTAGGGCTTAACCAATTAATGTCTCCCATTAATTTTTGAAAATCATTTATTCTTTCTAATTTATCTCTACAGATCTGTACCTTTTGGGGTCTAATTTTTGTTCAGTTAACTCAGCCTAAGTAGTTAATTGAATCTCCTCTTTGTAATTTTTTTTTCTACAGAAATTTGTAATCCCCAGCATGGCAGAATGCTTTGTACTTCTTTAAACATTTTTTTTCTAAAGTTTCCGAATCAGAATCAGCCAACAGAATATCATCCATGTTATGGTAAATGATAGATTAAGAAAACTGCATACAAAGTATTTTTAATGGTCTTTGAATGAAATTTTGGCATAAAGTGGGGCTATTCAGCATTCCCTGTGGGAGTACCTTCCAATGGTATCTCTTCCTTGGACCACTACTGTTCAGTGCAGATAATGAGAAAGCAAACCTTTCCCTCTCGTTCTCATGCAAAGGTATTGTTAAAAAAAAAAAAAAAACTTTTAAATCGATAACTATTATAGGCCAAGACTTAGGTAACAGGGAAGGTAAAGGAATTCCAGTCTGTAAATGACCCATTTGTTGGATCACCTTATTAACTGCTCTCAAATCTGTTTTCATCCTCCAGCTGCCTGACTTCTTTTTTTTTTTTTTTTTTTTTTTTTTTTTTTTTTTTTAACCTCAAACACAGGGGAATTCCAAGGGCTAGTAGACTCTTCTACGTGTGTGTTTGGCCTCCAGTTGTTCTTGTACTAAATTATGAAGTGCCTACAGTTTTTCTTTTGTTAAGGGCCACTGCTCTTGCCACACGAGGCTGTTTGAAATCCATTTTAGGGGCAAGGCTGTTGGTGCATCAGCAGTGGCCCCTCTTATAAATTTGGAAACTCAATACCTGTCTGAGTTTCGACATGGGCGTACCTTGTGGTTGCTCCTGATTATTCATTTTAAGATCTTCCCCAGATACATGTGTCATTTCTCCCCTAACTTCATCATTGTTTATCTCTGTGATTGCAGGAATATTAATCTGAGTACCCCACTGTTGTAAGAGATCCCTTCACCATAAATTTATGGGTATGTCAGCCACATAGGGTCTCAGCTTCCCTGTGTGCCCTTCTGGGCCCACATACTTAAGCCACTGTATGCTTTGTTGTATTGAGGATAATTAACCAATCCCTATAATTTCTGTATAAGCCTTTTGAAGTGGCCAACTTGGATCCCAATACTTGTTTGAAATAATTGTGATGTCGGCGCCGGTATCCACCAAACCTTCCAGTTCAACACCATTCATTTGTGTTATCAATTTAGCTCTCTGATCATTAATCATTGTTGGCCAGAACACACGTTTCCCTGTACCTCTTCGTTCTACTGGGGCAGCTTTGTCCTTAATGTAGGGAAACAGTAATAGCTGATAAATTCTATCCCCTGCATTAATTTGCATCTCTTTTACACATGCCATGATTTTTATTTCCTCTTTACAATCTCCATCTATAATACTGGGATGCACAATAAGACCTTGAGAGCCGGGCATGGTGGCGCACGCCTTTAATCCCAGCACTCGGGAGGCAGAGGCAGGTGGATCGCTGTGAGTTCGAGGCCAGCCTGGTCTACAGAGTGAGTCCAGGACAGCCAAGGCTACACAGAGAAACTCTGTCTCGAAAAACAAAAAAAAAAAAAAAAAAAAGACCTTGAGAAGTCAGCCCACTTTTCCCCAGAACCATTCCTACCGTCCCTAAAGCCAAAGGGCCGTAAACACCAGTACTTAATTTATAACACTCAATCTATGGAGTTAATGCAATAGATATATTTGAGGCCAGATCCAAGGGTGCGCTGCCTTCTGTAGCATGTATTAGATCACTAATACCTAATTCCTGTTTTCCTGTGAGTCCGTTACTTCTGGACTGGCCAGGGGAACTCGGCTTGTATTGTTGTTGGGGCACCGAGCCAATGTTTCCAGAGAGAACTGAGGACCCGAATCTTCGATGTCTCTATCCTTGCCAGAGCGCAAACAAGATGGAGACTCTTCATGCAGCAGGATTGAGGTGCCTTTCACTGGGGCGGCCTCCATGCTGGCAAATGACAAGCCACGATGTCCTCAAGTTGGCCAGAACTCCAGAAGCTGAAATAAACACTCAAGGAAAGGGTTCTCACTTCCTGGAGCAATGTCACTCCTCCTGCCACATGGGAGCAGAAGAGACTCTTCAGGTCTCTGAGGATGACAGCTATCTTGAGAGTCTCACAAGCAACCTTTCCAGCAATACTGAAAATCGGGAATTTCTATCTGGAAGAGCTCAGAGTTCTCGGAGTAAAACGCACTGTAGTGAGAGCTGGATCCATCAGCAGCACTGCCCACAGACTCAACTGAAAAACAAGCCACAACTGTTGGCTCCAGACTCAACTGAAAAACAAGCCACAACTGTTGGCTCCAGGAGTTGACATTCTGAATTGCATTTCCCACAGTGATAAAAATATGCAGCATAAAAGAGACAAAGCCCACAGCAGAGGTGACTGTGATAAAGCCATCTTTCCTGAGTCACCCCTCACCCGACATCATGTTTACACAGAATGGAAGGCAAGGGCCAGGAAGCCTTCACTGACAGCCCCAGTCTGGAACTCCATCAGCAGGTCCTCTTAGGAAAGGAGTCCCCTATACACAGTACATATGAGGACACCAGGCATAGCTCCAGTGTCCCAAATCAACAAAGTGCTCATCCAGTAAAAAAGCGCTACTGGTGTCACGAGTGTGGCAAGGGTTTCAGTGAAAGCTCAAAATTTCAGACTCACCAGGGAGTACACACAATTAATGGAGATTTTTATATTTGTTTATAAGGCTCTACAACATAATCTTGTTAAATTTAAGTCTATTCTTAACTCTCTATGTTATTTTCTCTTACTCCCAGCAAGCATCCCAGTGATATTTGCACTTTGTAGCTTTCTTCAGCTCCATCTCCTTCCTCCTGATCTTTCTTGGACCTCTACCCATGGCTGAATCCCCTGGCTCCTCTTCTAACTCCTCCTGCCCTGGCTGTCAGGAAGTCCATCCCTATTCTCTCCCCTGCTCATCGATTGGTTGTAAGCTGCTTTATTGACATACTGGAGGACAACTGGGGAACAGAGTTTATAAAACATTTAGACAGAAAATTCTCAGAGCAAGGCTTGCAAGCAGATGTGAGGGGCACAGAAATCAGCATTTTAAACTCCATACACAATAACCTTATGGCTACAATTAATAAGCCAAATTATACATGGGAACAGATCTTTGTATATTAATACAGATTTAAGATTATATTTTGCTACAGTGTGCTGTTATTATACCCTTTCCATTCTTAAATTGCACTGTTTATAGTTCTTTTGAAAGCTTCTATTACAAACTGTTTAGGTTAATTAAGATCTGCAAATCAGCAGTCAGTCAAACTTATGGTCATGTTAGATACTAATTTAGTTAACTATAAGCATATGTTTCCTAGATTGGACAGACAATGAATAGCTACAGACAAACAATTCAGATATACTACAGATAGGTGATTTTCAACAACCCCAGAGATCTACAGGATATAACATGTAAAGATATTTTATTACATTTAAGGCTTTTTGGACAACAAGACAGGTATACTCTTGGCAGCCCTCACATTCCACGCCAAGGAACATAAGAGAACTTCCATAGAGAGTTTGCTTCTTATTTTAGAAGCTAGACACTGGGCACTAAACTGGAGACAAAATGCTGTCCAAACTGGAAGCAAGGAAGTTGACTACATAGTTTTGTCAGGACAAGGTAGGGAAGTTCTTCATAATTCCAGATTCAGACATGGGCATTGCAATGAAAATTAAACCATCTCCTGTATTAATATAAAGAATGCTCCCCCAAATTATCTCTGATTGGTTAAAAAAAAAAAAAAAAACTGAACAGCTTTTTAATATGGCCGTGTAACGCCCAAATTGTGAAACCCTCAAAGACCACCAGGAATCAGCCAGATGCAAATTACACAGGGTAACGCTTATTAGTCTAGCTCAGAGCTTGAACTGTCAGCCCCCTCATGAGGCTCTGCCCACACCCATCCTCCCCAACCCCACTCCTCCCCCATCCCCTCCCCCACCCCCGCGCGTGCTAGGTGAACAGGGCTTTTAAAGGAAAAAAGTGTAGCCACGCTGGTGGGGATTCTATGCCATTTCCAAGCCTTGCTATTACATGATAGGTTAGAGGGATACAGGAAAGTTGCCCTCTGAGCTGACTGGCTAGGGGACCAAAGCTACGGGAGTGGACCAGGGCCAGACCACAAGAGGAAATATTTTTTTTTGTTTGTTCTGGTCACTGTGACCTGCAGCTCTCTTTGGTTGGCCCCAGGTACAAGCTCCTTGGAAAGATTACTAGCTGTATGTTTGTGGCTCTCCCTGGAAACTCCAGGGTGGGGGGTCAAGTTCTCAGGCCCTGAACACAAAATGGCGTTGCTTTGGTCTCTACAGCTGAAAGCTGGGCAGAAGAGATAGCAAGGGTGGATTTCTGATCAGAGCCAGGGGTCTGAGAGAGAAAGGAAAAGGAGGAAGAAGGGGGCATGAAGCAGGTGAAAGAGATGATTCCCCATTAAGTTGAGGAGTGAGAAGTCAGCGAGGGAGTTCTCCATGACGTCAGACAGCTACAGTAGAGCTAGCCAAGGCAAACTCAGTGCTAGTAACTCAGGCATGTGGCTGCAAAGCAGCTAAGCTAGCATAGAGGGTTAGGAATACTTCTCCGTTACTGTGCTTAAAGCGTGTTCAATAAATCTGTAGGTGAATTGAAGAGTTTTGAGGCCTCAATTCACTGGGGACAGGGCTTTTTACTGTATCCAATACTGTAAATGCCTTTTAAAAATGTATTTTAAAAGGTCCTTGGTAGCCGGGCGTGGTGGCGCACGCCTGTAATCCCAGGACTCGGGAGGCAGAGGCAGGCGGATCGCTGTGAGTTCGAGGCCAGCCTGGTCTACAGAGTGACTCCAGGACAGCTAAGGCTAACACAGAGAGACCTTGTCTTGAAAAACCAAAACAAACAAAACAAACAAATAAAAGGTCCTTGGTAAACTTGAATTGTTAGTTTTTCTCCTCCTTTCCTTCTAGTCTGAAGTCAGAATGTCCTCCCTGACCCAGAAGTTTCTCTGTGCTTCTCCTCTGTGTTTTAAACTGATTTGTGCTGCTCCCTCAGACTCTCCCTGGCGGTATCTCAGATAAAGAACAGAGTTATTTCTTACAGCCTCAGAGCTGTGAGGAGTGACAAGGGTCGATGGAAATCTTTCTGTGTCATCAGATAGCAAGGGGTGTGGCTCTGCCTCCTGAATGCTCGGATCAAAGGCGTGTGCTATCACGGCTAGTCTAGTGGATTTATTTTTATGTCATGGGCAGAGCTTTCAAGTTTAAAAATGCATCCTGCATCCTTGAGCAGGCCTCGGGGCTCAACAATAGAGTCCTTTGCTTGGAATCTGCTAGTGATGAGCCGGGAACGTGGCTCAGCAGTAGAGCATATGTGTAACATTTAAAAGGTGCTGAGTTCAAGGCCAACATCATCTTGAAAAGCAAATTCTTAGAATGAGAGAGAAGGCTCACTGGTTAAGAGCTCTCTCTGCTCTTGCAGAGGACCTAGTTTGGGTTCCCAGTGACCATCACAACCACCTGTAAGTCGAGTTCCAGGCTTTTACGCCCTCTTCTGGCTTTTGAAGGCAATGCATGAAAAGTTAAGTCTTTAAAAAGAAAAATTAGTCTTCCTTGATTTCTACTGGCATTAGACAGGCTGTAATTCAAAGTCTGAGTTCAAAGTCTGAGTTGTAGCTGTGGATGGGAGGTCAGTACCTTTTGATGGAAATTCCAGAGCTAGGAATTACAATATCAAAAAAAAAAAAATTTTTTTTTTCTAACCAATTAAGTGGGCTCAACAATAGAAAAGCAAATGATTGACCTGGCAGACAACATGATAGAATTCACTCAATCCAAACCACAAAGTATAGACTGAAAATGTATTACCAAAGCACAGGTGATGGCACAGGCTTTTAATATCAGCTCTCAGCGGGCAGAGGCAGGCATATCTCAGAATTCGAGGCCAGTCTGGTCTACAGAGGGAGTTTTAGGACAGCCAGGGCTACGCAGAGAAAATTCCAGGAATCCCAAAATAAAATCAACAACAAAGTATTCATTGTTGTCTTTCATGGAACCTCAGAAATGAACAAACCGAAAACCAACAAACAAGAGCGAGCTCCCAAAAAGCTTTTTCCCCTGACCTTACTTTAGTTAAAACAGCTCAGAATTTAGGAACACTTGGTTTCAGGCAAATGTAGTACCGGAAAAATAACAGAGCTCTTCCGCTGAGGCATTCTGGGAATTGTAGTTCCGACACCAGTGGCGGCTGAGGTCACTTCCGCTCCCGCAAAGCGCTCGCTTCTGTCTAGCGTTGGTTCCCATGCTGTGAACCTGGAGCTTCCCACAGCCCTTCGTGCGCGCTCGTGCTCCAGGTGTCCCCCCGTCGGGGACCGAGTCTGCGGCCCGGGGAGAATCGAGGCGGCGGGGGCGGCGGCCGGGTCCTCTCTGCTGGGCTCTGCCTGAGGCGGCGCTGCCCGGGATTCCTGGACCATCTCAGCTGCTTGTGGAGCCCCAGGAGAGTCTGGCTTCCCACGGAGCCTGGAGAGGAGCTGTGGGGACGGAGGCCGGTGCCCTGACGCCTTAAGTGGTACGCAACTCTGATTTTTAATTGTGATTTTTAGTAAGCATTTGTTTACTTAGGAGGGCATGCATATGAAGGCGATCAGGAGAAGAAAACTTGTGGGAATAGGGTCTCTTCTTCCACCTTGTGGTGTCCAAAGACTAACTCAGGAGGTCAGAGCCATCTCGGAAGGCCAAACTCCTCTTTCCTTAAGAGAGCATTTAGGTTTTTGTTGGTCATTGTCTTCATGCACACGGATGCTCTTGCAGATGAGCCACGTTTACTAGTATTTAAACCTTTCAGAGGGAGAGAAGGGGAATGTGGAAGATTTCACTTCTATCTATGGAAAAAGATTATATGTAAGATAGCTCTCAGAATTGCCAGACTCTTCTGAGAGTGGTGGTCAGTCGTGACATAGCGTTCATCAGAGTTTGGAGCGTCTTAAAGATTTGTTTTTCTGGTCAAGTTCATCACCTCAGGCTGCTTTGTGAAGGCAAGATCGCCCTACGCCCCTCAAGCTGCGGGAAATAAGGGAACGTGGGCTTTCCTAACCCTTTGCAGTGAGTGAGCTGAGGCAAGGATGGTTTAGTTACCCAGAGGCTTCCACTACCAAGTAGAAAAGCCAGGTCTGTGCGCACAGACTTGGAATGCCAGCGCTTGGGGCTGATGGGAAGGCTGAGGCAGCCATGTGGACTGACTGCCCTAGCGATGCTCTCATGACGCCCTCCCTCCCCCCCAGCTTGCTTCCCAGAGCCCTGCCTCGTGTCAAAGAGAAGAAGAGAGCAATGACCAAGTCACAGGTAAGTCGGTGGCTTCCCCCACTCCCCCTGTGCTAGGGACTGAAAACAGGACCCCTGCATGCTGGGCAAGCACTGTGCAGCTGAGCCACACTGAACAGCGTGACAGTGTGAGGGGGTGTTGCTGAGAAGACAGGTTTTGTAGGAGGAGGGGTGAGAGAAGGCCGTGGTGGACATGTGCTCAAAGTATGTTGTGCATGTGAAAGTATATAAAGGTAGATATTTTTCTAAATAGAGAAAGTGAGCTGGGAAGGCAGAGTCTGCTGTTTTTAGGACTCTGTGGAGACAGGTAGATCTCGGATGTTCATTGGCACCCATCCTATCCTAATGGGCATGTTCCAGGCCACTGGAAGGTCCTCAACTCAAAAACAAAACAAGCCAACATGTTGGCCAGCACTTGAGGAAGAAGAACACCAGATTTTGTCTCTACCCTCTATATACGTGTATACCCTCATGTATCTCATTCACGTGCATGCATACATGTGTACACAGAAGACTGGTCAGCCTGTAACATGCTAACTAACAAAGCAACAGTTTGCTTTAGCTCTACTAGCTTCCAGAATAATTGACACGGAGAGATTATAATTTATTTTACGACCTTAAAGCATTGGGACCGGGCAGATTTCAACCCTCTAAGCTATTTATCTATTTCCCAGCCATGCAAACAGAGTTACTTGCCAGTCCTCCCTGGGCTGGACCTGGCTCTTTCAGGCCACACATGCTTTTGGTCTGTCTTCCATTCCTTCTCTCCTCTCCCTGCCTCATGCTTTCCTGACCCCAAGTCCACAAACCTGGATTCTGCCTCTCGCCTGCTTCTGCAGAGTCACAGGCTTCAGCATTGTTAAAAATTAATTCATCAACTTTAAATTAGGAGAGCAAGGTTTACACAACAAAGACAGATGTACATGAAAATATCCTCCTCTGGGTGGCAACCACATCTTGGGGCCCAGTAATTTAGCACCAAGAATACATAGCACTAGACCAGCCTCCAACTATTCTCTTTTTTGTCTAAATAAAAAGGCTTTTTCTCTTACAATAAAAGACTCCATCATCTTCGGCCTTCTGGCCCAGTATATGTGGAAAATTTAAAGTGAATGTCCTTTATAATCTAAAAATAAATAGACTTAAATGTATATTTAATTTCAGATTTTCAAAAGAACTTTTAAAAATCTATCCTTTTTATTTAAGAAGAAAGCTTTGGTCTTATATGTTAGTTTGAACCAAATAACCAAGTTCTCTGATGAAATATGATCTCTCTTTAGGATATCTTATCTTTATCAAATTTGAGGGTATCCATAGCTTTTCCTTCTCCTGTGAAAATAAAGGATGCCTCTTCCCAAACATAACACATATCCTGGTTTACATTCTAAGGTCAACACATCTTTAAAATACAGAGGCTGTTTAACTCAGCAGTTTTTTTCTTTCATCCAGTTTTATGTACTGGAGCTGTTTTGTCCTTGATTACATTCAGAGGAGTGTTGTTTTTAACAACAGGCACTAAATCCGTAAATTGCTCTGTGGATGAGCTTCTCCCCCACTGAAGGGTAATCAAGCTGAATGTTGGGGCCTGGAGGAGGCCTTCTTAGGTGTTTCCCGGAGGCAGAGGGTTACCTTGCTAATCTCTGGTTAATCTGCACTCATTAGTTGAATGCCTGCCCTTGCCACACCTTCTGTATACTCCAGAAGGCTGGGGCCTTCTTTTTGGATTATCTCCAGAAAAACAACAACAACAACAAAAATCTTGTTTCTAGGAAAGCCTTGCCTACAATCCTTTTTCAAATGGCCTTGCTTACCACAATCAAAACATCTGCCATTTTGATCTTTCCTGAGTCTTTTAGAAATTACTTATGCCATCAGGCTACCATCATAAACATGAGATCTAATATCAGCTGTAGGTCTGATCCATTTTTCCTAGTGCTGCTGGTTTTGCCTTTAAAGGTCTGATTATTATTCTGCATTCTGAACTAGCATTTTCAAAAGCCAAAGTTTCAGTTGGTACTTTTTTGACTACTGAATCTGATACTATTCAGAGCTGAAGTCAATCTTTGCAAAAATTCAGTAATGCTTCTTTTGGGCCTCGCATAATTTTGGGAAATGACTCAGACCTCTTTGCTGATTCTTCAGCCTTGTCCCAAGTGCTTAAATGTGCTTGACAACATAGGGCCAAGGTGTGATCACCAAATCCCAACTGCCTTTAGTATAATGACCTTCATCTACCAACTGGTCCTGGGAAATATCAATACCTCTGGCCTGATTTTGTTTTTTTCTGTGGCTTTTGCTTTCTCTTTCCACCATGATTGCCACTGTAACTGAGGACCAGGTTCCGGTATTACTGTTGTCAATTCTCTCCAGTCTTTGGGGATAATTCTTGTTTGAGTTGACCATGAATTTAACATCTGCTTAACATAAGATGAATGCATACCATAGGAGATGATTGCTTCCTTAAATCTAATATGCCTATGGGGGTGCCTGTAATCTCCTGCTAGGTCTTGTACAGTAACCTTGTATAGAAACCAAGGTTGGTTTCTAATGGCCTTAGACCACCTAATCCCAGTTTCATTATGCTGTGTCATGGGAGGTTCTTGCCTAAATTCCTCTATCTGTATCTGACTGCTTTTCTTATGTCTTTTAAGTTTAATCTTAATTACTCTGTGTCTGCATATTTTTATTCTCATTTATAAGTCTAATTTCCCTTCTAAGGCTTGTATACACTTTGCACATTTTTCTTTTTCCTGTATCTCTAATGGGTATTGAGCCAATTTCATTTAAGTTATTTAACTTTTCATTTAATGCTTCTATTTTTAGGCCATGTGGAATAGCCCTAAACAGGGTTCTAAATTCTTCTGTTAAGTTCCTACTCTCTCTTTGAGGATTCCCCAGATAATTTATCAAATCTGATGACTTCTCAGTTTGTCCTCAGCTGGAGTGATCTCTCTGACTGCGGTGCCCTGCCCCACGTTGGGTGCCAAAATGTTGTTTTCATTGAAAATTTCAGATCATTCTATTTTACCAATAAAGACTCAGGAGCCAGATGCTGTGGTGAAAAACCTGCCAGCTCAGAGAGGCAGAGAAAGCACCCAGCTGACCTTCCTACTCCGCTCACATCCCAACGGAAAAGGCCCAAAGGGCTCACTAGCTCAGCTGAGGAAAAAGTCAAAAAACCCAAGGCCAAAGACTTGTTAGTCCAAGACCCAAAAATCCAAAGGTCAAGGAGCCGAGGAGCTAAAGAGCTAAAGTGCCGCAGCCCCCTTCTACTTCTGCATGCTGTTTTAAATACCTCTCAACTCAAAATCCCTCCTAATGTTTAATCCCTGTCAGCCGGTTTCTTGTTCCACCTCTTGACCCAGGGTTAACTTTATTAAATCTTAGGTACAGAAAGCTCTTGGATTAAAGATGTACGCCAGGCTAGATGAACCGCACCTTAGTCACCGGCTTACAATAAACAAAGTTCTTAGATTAAAGGTGTGTGTTAGGACTCAACCACAAGAAACAGTGGTTTACAGTTCAGTCTCAGGGATCACAATTGAATCTACAACAGGGTTTTACAGTTCATAATCTCAGGGATCACAATGAGATCAAAGACAGGTTCACAATTTCAGGGATCACAAAAGATTCTGTGACAGTACGACCTGCTAGATTGACAGGGCTAAGGACATAGAATGAGTGATTCAGATTTGAGTGCCGTCTTCCAGGTACTTGCAGACGTGCAAACATTTCACAGACTGGAAAATTTTGGAGTTTGGGAATATTTGCATAGACTTTACTAATATAAAGTATTCTGAATCTGAAATCCATAATGTTCCAAAAAGCAAAACTTTTTAACTGATGTCATCACTCATAAAATGATTCAGAGCATTTTGGATTTTGGTCTGAAGGTATACCCGAGCTGTACTCCTCAGTAGGGGCCAGGCATCATGAGCATAGGAGGAGCTGGGCATTTCCAGCTGTTTCTATTACAAACTCCCTAGATAGGTTGGCACTCTCTAAATCTGATATTTGTGACTTCCTGTTTAACAGTGATGGACCCAAAAGACACCAATTCCTTGCACCAGTGTTTTCTTTTTTACCTTCTAGACCCTTTGTAGCCATGGAAAGGAGTGAGTAGGTGTACCGGCTGCTGTTGTGTGTTTACTGACACAAGCTAGAATCATCAGCGAGGCAGAACCCTCAAGAGCACTGTCTGCTCTTCCAGAGGTCCTGAGTTCAATTCTCAGCAGCCACCTCTTGGCTCTATAATGAGATCTGGTGCCCTTGTCTGATATGTAGGCACACATGCAGGCAGAACACTGGATATGTAATAAATAAATAAATCTTTTATAAAATGAGAGAGAAAATGCCTGCATAAAATCTGGTTTTAAACCATTTTCTTTCTTTTTTTTTTTTTTTTTTTTTTTTTTTTTTTTTTTTTTTTTTGGTTTTTCGAGACAAGGTTTCTCTGTGTAGCCTTGGCCATCCTGGACTCACTTTGTAGACCAGGCTGGCCTCGAACTCACAGCGATCCGCCTGTCTCTGCCTCCCGAGTGCTGGGATTAAAGGCGTGCACCACCACACCCGGCTAAACCATTTTCTTAATTAATGATCGATGGGGTTGTGGGTCAGGCTATCCCTGGTCGGATGGTCCTGGATTCTGTAAGAATGCAGGCTGAGGAAGCCAGTAAACAGCACTCCTCCATGGACTCTGCATCAGATCTTTCATCTAATATTCTGCCCTCCTTGAGTTCCTGTCCTAACTTTCTTCAGTAATAGACAGGAGTATGGAAGTGTAAGCCAAATAAAACCTTTCATCCCCACCTTGCATTTTGGTCATGGGGTTTCTTCCCAGCAATAGAATCCCTCTACAAACAGTTGCTCAGGTCTTAGTGACATTGGGTATGAAACTGAGGTGGCATGTCTTTGCTGTCCCAGGAGGCAGTGACATTCATGGATGTGGCCGTGGTCTTCAGTGAGGAGGAGCTGGGGCTGCTGGATGCTGACCAGAGGAAGCTGTACCATGACGTGATGCTGGAGACCTTCAGGAACCTTCTGTCAGTGGGTGAGCATGGTGCTCTGTGTCCCATAGCAATGTCAGGACTTCACAGCCTGTCTTAGTTACATTCCACTGGTTTTCTTTCTGGTTTATTTATTTTGTATATTTTATGTACATTTGAGTGTTTTGTCTGCATATGTGTCTGCACCACATTCATGGTACCTGCAGAGGCCAGAAGAGAGCATCATATCCTCTGGAACTGGATTAACAGATGGTTATGAGCTACCTGGCTGCTCAGGAAGAGCAGACAGTGCTCTGAATCACTGTTCCATCTCTCCAGCCTCCCCTTTACTTTTTAAAACTGTATTTTATACATAGATACTTTTAAAAAACATTTCTTTATGAGTGTTTGCATGCACGTATGAGCGAGCATGTGTTAGTCAATGCCATGACCATGGCAACTCTAAAAAAGGAAAGCATCTATCTGGGGCTTGTTTACAGGTTCTGAGGTTTAGTCTGCTAACGTGGTGGGGAGCATAGCAGTGTGCAGGCAGACATGGTAGCAGAGAGCTCTACGTCTGGATCTAAGGAGGGCAGCAGGAAGAGAGAGACACTGGGCCTGGCTTGAGTATTTGAAACTCCAAAGCCCCAGTGAGACATTTCCTCCAACAAGGCCACACCTCCTGACCTGCGATACTCCCTATGGACCAAGCATTCAGACACATGAGCCTGGGGACCATTCTTATTCAAACCACCATGTTCCACCCCCAGGCCCCTGTAGTCCTATAGCCAGATTGCAATGCAAAAAAATGCATTCAGTCCAACCATAGAAATCCCTACAGTCTGTCACAGTCTCAACACTGTTTCAAAGTTCAAAGTCTCTTCTCAGACTCATGACAGCCTCTTACTGTAACCCACTGTAAAATCAAAATCAGAAAGGAGATCGTAAAATCCAACATACAGTAACACAGAATATACTATTCTAAAAGCACAGAGAGGAAACACTGGACCAAAACAAGAGCAAAAACCAGGAAGGCAAACTCCAAACTCTGCATCTCCATGTCTGAGGTCAAAGCACTCTTCAGATCTCCAACTGCTTTCAGCTTTGTTGACTGTAGCACAGTTCTTTCTCCTGGCCTGGTTCTATTCCCTGTTTGCAGCTTTCATTAGCATGTATCCCACGGCTCTGACATCTGTAACCTCTTGGGATCTCCAAGGCAATCCAGGCTTCACATAATGGCCTCTCTGGGCCTGCATGCAGGGACACCCCTGCCTCATGCCTGTCCTCCTCAGCTTTCCTTAACTGCAGGGAACCTTACTGTTTTTCATTTATCTGTATTATCAGGCCTGGCTAGCTATCAACCAAGACACTGACACTTATTATATTTTAAAATAGCCTTAGTTAACCTAGGTCACGGCAGTTATTAACCCTCTAAACTATCTCCCGTAGTGGGGAAGGCATGGGATCCCTGCCTCAACCCCATGTTATCAGTTTTCAATAACTTCTATCAAGCTACTTCCATCCGTAATCCCAAATACTTGCTAATGTTCTTCATCTGGGGTGAATCTCCATCCATGCCGGCCATGTGCTTCTCCTCCATCTAACCCATGGCGGCCTTCCTCTCCTCCTCAGGTCTTTCTCCTTCCTTTTCATGGTGATTTTTTTTCTTTTCTTTTTTTCTTCCCAGAATTCTTCCCCACTCTCTCCCCCTCTCCCTCCCTCCCTCTGCCCCCCCCCCCTTCTCACCTTACCCACACCTCTATCTCCTCTTCCCTGCCTAGGTAGGATGGCTTTTTGTTAATCAAAAGCTGGGTTACAGAGACAACAAACAGTAATTAGCATCAGAATACATTAGACCATCCCCCAAGAACCTAGTTCTTAGATCTTGACCCCCACAGGTAAGTGCAGCCACAGGGAGCCCAGCACTGCCTGTGCTCTTCTGTGGGGTGCTTCCTTCCCCCCCCAAACCAAAGAGCCTCATTGTGCTGCTCCCAGCTACAGACCATTGGTCTCCTATTATACCCAGTAAAGTCAAGTTGCTTTCAGCCTTTTTGTTTTGTGCAAAGTCTTGCCGTGTACCTCAGACCTAACCTGAAAATTCTGGTCTTCCTCCCTCAGTACTCTGAATGCCCCAAGCATGAGGGTGTCCGGTTTGGTCTACTGTGCCTGCAGGTGCCCCATCTTAGTAGGGACTCACATTCCAGCTCTGCTGACATGCTTTTTTTTTTTTTTTTTCCTGTTTTTCTATCTCAGCTGTTGTCGCTTGCTTTTCTCTGGACAGAATGTTGTTCTTCCCTGGTGGAGAGTCAATCTCTCTCTCTCCCTCCTTCCCTCTTTTCCTCCCTTCCTCCCTCCCTCCCTTCTACTCTTTATTTGCCTGATCAGGAGTCCTCACAGACCCTTTTCCAGGGGCAGCTTGGCATGTGTCTCCTGCTCACTCTCCACATTCTGCCCTTGCCCCTGATGGTGTCTGAGCACTACCTGACCTGTTACCATGGATTTCTGTTTGGTTGTGGTGACACAACACCACAGTTCCAAGTATTTGCACACTGTGAGCAATGGCTGCATGAAGCCCTTGGCCTTTGTGCAGCTGCAGCAATGTCCATCCCCAGAAGCCTTCGCTGTGCCTCCCAAGACCATCCCCACTCCCAGCTGACACCCCATTCCTCCACTTTTTTTTCCCACTGAAATTAAGCATTCCCAGTGCATCACGAAAGCCACCAAGCTGTGTCCCAGGATCATTGGGTCTTCTGCTTCGTTTGTTCCCATTTTCAGAGTCAGAAGTTGCTCGGTTCACATTCGTTGTTTCCCGTGTTGTCATTTGTTCCCGTGTCTTTGGGAGATCTCTCAGATAGCGTTGCGGCCTTTGATGTTCCTTCAGGGCGTCTGCTGCCGTAGGTTGGCAGCTGAGATCTACCTTGGACTTTGAGCCCTTCCCCTGCTCCTTTTTGAGCCTGGTGAGCTTAGGTTGGAGAGCTGGTGCTTGAAGGAAATGCACTCGCTGCTGCCCTTGTGTGCTGATGTCTTCCCAGGGAATCCCTTCCCTAGTCAGCAGGCGTATTGAAGGTCTGGCCATCTAAGCGCGTTAGCTCTCTCGTAGTGTCCAAGCGAGCTTGGGTGCTGAAGGTATTCCAATCTCCTCCTACATGTGTGTGATCCGATGCTCAGTGACTTCCTCAGGCTGGACATCGGCATCTGGGCCTTTGTTGTTCAGTGCAATCCCTCTGTGCCTCGCCTTCCCCCTCGGCCTCCAACGCTCCCTGTGCCTTCCCGTCGCACTCTCTCACGTTTGCTTCAAGGCACGTGAACCAGTTCAGTCGTCATATCACCTGTAGACAGGTTAGAACCAGGCAGGTCTTGTTTTCTCTGCTCCCTCCAGTCTCAGGGAGGAGTTGCACCCATGTGTACTTCAGCTCACACCATCCCTCAAGTAACACTGCCCAGATGCTGAGAAGTGCTTCCCTCCCATTATCAATCTACACAGCTGCACAGGGGTCCAGAGGGGCAGGTACTCAGTACAGGCTGAAGTCAACCTTGAGCCTTACTTTCTGTACTCACACCCGTCTTCTCACCAGGGTCAAATATGGCTTGATTTTGAGTGCTCTCTCTCTTTCCTGCAGTTCTTTGTTCCTCAAAGCTCTGGGACATTCATCTTTAAAGCTGGTCTCTGGTTCATGTTTCCAGAGAGAACTGAGGACTTGGACCTTCCTCATATCACCTTCTGTTCTCTCTTCCTTCAGTAGGCCAGAGTCCAAACAAGATGGAGACTCTTCATGCAGCAGGATTGAGGTGCCTTTCGCTGGGGTGGCTTCCATGCTGTCAAATGACAAGCCATGATGTCATCAAACTGGCCAGAACTCCAGAAGCTGAAATAAACACTCAAGGAAAGGGTCCTCACTTCCTGGAGCAATGCCACTCCTCCTGCCACGGGCCTGGAGAAGAGCTTCCCTGGGCCTTCGAGGACGACTGCTGTCTTGCAAGTCTCAAAAGCCACTATTCCAGCATTACTGAAAATCAGGAATTTCTGTCTGGTAGAGCCCTGAGTTCTTGGAGTAAAACACATCTTACGGAGAGACAGAACCTTCAGCAACACTGTCCACAGACTCTGGTGAAAAAAAGGCCACAACTGTTGGCTCCAGGAGGTGACATTCTGAGTTGCATTTCCCACCATAATAACAATAAACTGCATAAAATAGACAAAGCCCACAGCACCATTGACTGTGGAAAAGTCATCTTTCCTGAGTCACCCCTCACCCAAAATCCTGTTGACACCAAAAGGAAGGCCTACCAGTGCAGCAAGGGCCAGCAAGCTGTCACTGACAGCCCCAGTCTGGAACTCCATCAGCAGATCTTCTTAGCAAAGGAGTCCCCTGTACCTAGTACACATGAGGACACTAGGCATAGCTCCAGTGTCCCCGTTCAGCAAAGTGCTCATCCAGGGAAAAAGCGGTACTGGTGTCTAGAGTGTGGCAAGGATTTCAGTAAGAGCTCAAGCCTTCAGACTCACCAGAGAGTGCACACGGGGGAGAAGCCCTACAGGTGCGACAGCTGTGGGAAAGGCTTCAGCCGCAGCTCAGATCTCAACGTCCACTACCGAGTGCACACGGGAGAGAAGCCTTACAAGTGTGATGTGTGTGGGAAGTGCTTCACAAAGTGGGAACACCTCCAGATCCACAAGAGAATCCACACAGGAGAGAAGCCATATAAGTGCGGAGACTGTGGCAAAGGCTTCAGCTGTAGCTCGAACCTTCACAACCACCAGAGAGTCCACAATGAGGAGAAACCGTACAAGTGCGACAAGTGTGGGAAGGGTTTCAGCTGGAGTTGGAACCTTGACCTCCATCAGCGGGTCCACACGGGAGAGAAGCCATATAAATGTGAAGAGTGCGGGAAGGGTTTCAGTTCACTCTCAAACTTCCGAAAGCACCAACGGGTCCACACAGGAGAGAAGCCATTTCGGTGCAATGTGTGCGGGAAGGGCTTTAGTCGGAGCTCAAATTTTCAAGCTCACCAGAGAGTTCACACCGGGGAAAAACCATACAGATGTGACGTGTGTGGGAAGTGCTTCACCTGGATCATGAGCCTTCACAGTCACCAGAGTGTCCACACAGGAGAGAAACCCTATAAATGTGAGGAGTGTGGCAAAGGTTTCAGTCACGCCTCAAGTCTGCAGGTTCATCAGAGTGTCCACACAGGCAAGAAACCATTCAAATGCAATGTATGCCAGAAGCAGTTCAGTCAGGCCTCAAACCTACAGTCCCACCAGAGGGTACATACCAAGGAGAAGCCCTACAGATGTGACATGTGTGGGAAAGCCTTCAGCCAGAGATCCTATGTCCAACTCCATCAGATAATTCACACCGGGGAGAAGCCATTCAAGTGTGAGGAGTGTGGGAAGGAATTCAGATGGAGCTCGGGGCTTAGTGCTCACCGGAAGGTCCACATGGGAGGGTTCACACCGTACACATGTCGGTAGTGTGGGAAATGCTTCGTTCAAGCCTCGTGCTTCCAGAGGCACCAGATAGTGCACACCAGGGTGAGTTCTTACATCTGAGGTATCTGTTATAAGGCTTCAGTCAGAAACCACATGTGGTCTACTACCAGAGAGCCCACACTGCAGGGGACCTGTAGTTTTTTTTTAGTTTTGCTGTCAGGTGGCCTCCATGCTGCTGATTTTTGAAAGGAGCCCCCCCCCCCCCATTCCCCAAACCTAGAAGATTTGAGGGGAGACTGTATTTGGTTATTTTGTCCTCAACTCATTTTCCTACTTGGCTCATGATGCAAAGGGAAGATAGTATTTTAGAATGGATCTTCTTAGCGTACAAACAAAGTAAAAAAATTAAAGACTTATGTAGAAAAGTTTTCTCATTTAACTGTAAGTGGAAGAATCGTCAATTGTCAGGAAGAGACCCAACAGAAATTGTAGTGCCTCATACTGATGCTGAGATTATTTCATTATGGTAGTCAATGAAGATTGGTAAAGACCTAGCAACTATTTGGCAAAAATTAACAGTAAGTGTCCTAAAAGCAAGCAACTCCAGTTTCTAAAAAGAACTAATTCTTTCTCCCCCATATAGTAAAAACACCAATTCCTGAAGCTCTTACATTTTATACTGATGTAAGTAAGTTGAGATGGCTGGATACGAATTAGAAAAAAAAAAAAGTAATTTGAAGCTCATATGCTTCAGATAAAAAAATCAGAGTTGTATGCCATTCTTGTAGTGCTATTAGGTGTTTTTCTGAATCTCTTAATACAGTTACTGACTCAATATATAGAAACTGCTGAACTTAGGATGATCCAGAACTAACTTTACTGTTTATTCAATTACAACAAGTGATCAGAAAGAGAAACCATCCATTGTGTAAAGCACATATCAGAGCCTATATGGCTCTACCAGGCACTCTAGCACAAGGTAATGATGAGATTTATCAATATTAATACAATGTGTTAGAAGCATCAGAATTTCAGAAACACCATGTTTAACATTAACAGCAAAGTTTTATAAAGGGAGTTTTGTGTCACTTGGCAACAAGCCACTGAAATTATAAGAAAATCTACTTTACTTGTTCATTATATAACCAAACTCCATTACCTGCGGAAGTAACCAAAAAGGTATCCAAGGAAATGAGATTCATCAAGTGGATTTTGTTTGGTTGGTTTTTTGGTTTTTTTTTTTTTTTTTTTTTTTTTTTTTTTTTTTTTCCGAGACAGGGTCTCTCTGTGTAGCATTAGCTGTCCTGGACCTCTGTAGACCAGGCTGGCCTCGAACTCATGGAGATCCACCTGCCCCTGCCTCTCAAGTGCTGGGATTAAGGCATGCACCACCATGACTGGTGTGGATGTGTTTTATTTTGCAGAGTTTGGAAATTTAAAATATGTGCACCATCCCACCTGCTTTAAAGTTTTAAAAGGCTGATTCTGTGATAATAAGCACAATAATTAATATTAACACAATAAACAATAAACCACACATTTATTGGACATTATGGCAATTGTGGGAATACCTGTACAGATTAAAAGTTATAATCTTCCAGCATATGTCTCTAATAAAAAGAAACAGTTTTTAATTTACTATAATAAAGCATAGTATAGGTATGCCACACAATCCCACAGGACAACAAATTATAGATCTAATACTACTTTAGAAGGCATTCTAGTTGTGATAAAAGACTCCCAGAGATAGATTATATAATGCTTTAGTTACTTGAATTCTTAAGAAATCCTCATGAGCAAAAAGACAACAGCTACTGAGAGACATTGGAGTATTAAAAAAAAAAACAAAACAACACAAAAACCAAAAAAAAAAAAAAAAAAACCAGAAAATCCCTGCTGAATTAAATTGGCCTGTGTATATTAAGGATGTCATGTCATACCATCACAATGGAAGGCAGGAAATGTGTTATGCTGGGGGGAGTGGTCTTGTATTTGCCTCAACAGAAAGTAGAAGAACTGGATTGCATCCAAACTTAGTAAACACCAGATTTCACCAGGGGGAATGGGGAAGATCTTAGCTGCAGACATGAATAAATAAATCCAGAGGACCAACAGCAGGCAACATATATTGCTGATCCCTGTACAAGGGAACAGCTCTGAGACTGGTTGAAACATGAACATATATCCAGCCAGAAAGAACATCAACTATGCATAGCCAATAAGTCTTGTTGGCTGCTAAATTCTCAGGATGCCTCATGCCATCCTTTCATATGGCATGAATGAAAATTTATTACAGTTTGGTTATTGTGATGGTTTGAGTAGCTTTTACCACTATAGGCTCATGTGTCTGAATGACTGGCCCATGGGGAGTGGCTCTGTAAGGAGCTGTGGCCTTGTTGGAGGAAGTATCACTATGGAAACGGGCTTTGAGGTCTCCTCTGCTGAAGCTCTTGTCTGTGGATGAGAGCTTCCTACTAGCTGCCTGTGCATGACATTGGTCTTCTGCTGCCTGTGAATCATGATGTAGAACTCTGAGCTCCTCCAACACCATGTCTGCCTACAGGCTGCCATACTTCCTGCCATGATGATAACGAACTGAACATCTGAAACTGTGAGCCAGCACCAATAAAATGTTTTCTTTTTAAGTGTTGCCTTGGTCATGGTGTTTCTTCACAGCATTAAAACTGAAATTGAGACAGTTATACAGCCCCAACAAACTTACAGTGAAAGACAGATGCCTTTCATCTATTCATACAAAGAGCAAAGAATCATATTTAGCTGCTCTGTGCACATTGCACATTCCATACATATGTTAATGCACACATATATGTGTGTGTGTGTATATACATATATGTATATACACATACATACTGTGGAAGTATATATGTTTATAGAACAAAAGGACCAGACATCCTGGAGGATTCTGAGAAGTATGTTGAGATATATTTATTCCAGCATTCTACTTGATACAACTTGAGACTGTCTTAATAGCTATTTTATCAAAACTTGCTTCCAGGACAGCTTCAAAGAAAGCTGCAAACACCAGATGACCCCAACTGGTCCAGCATCTCAGAGTGTTCCAGTCAGGACTTAATTGAAGTTTGTACATTCACACCACACAGAGACTGGACCGCAAATGTTACAGCTATCTTCTTAAGACTGGTCTATATCCCAGTTTTTTGGGGGGGGTTCACAAAAAGTAAATTATGCCCTCAGACAGTAAGATGACATTTTAAGAGAATGACACCCATTTCTCATTCATTGGATGGTGATCGTAGTTAAAAGGTGATTTATTATGAGTTGTTAATAGCCTTGATTAGGGAGGAAACAAAGTATAGGAGATTCGACTCAGGGATTTCTCTCCTTTCCTCTATCTTTTCTTATCTAAAATTAAGGGAAAAGGAAGGGAAAGTGTGGATGTAAACATGTTGCCTACAGGAAAGAGAAAGAAAGAAAAAAGGGGAAGGATATAGGAATAATGTAGAAATGAGAGTAGACTATTGAATCTACTGAAACTATAAAGCTGCTATTGGCCATATAACTCAATACTAGTATAGTTAATTACACAAAGATGTTTCCAAAGTTGAACAGATAGTCCTAGAAACAAATAATGTTTGCCTATTCAGAAGTTCTATAGGCAGATAGGTGGTCTTCAAAGACCTCAGAGATCGACAGAATATAGCATTTAAAGATGTTTAATTAAGAGGATTTTTTTTTTCCTGGCACTGAGACGTCAGCTCCAGCAAGCAGCCCCATTCTACTTCAAAGAAGATGATGAGCATTAAAGAACCTCCAAATGAAGTTTGCTTTAAAAGTCTCAAGCTGGCAACTGGACAAGAAACTGCCCTTGCTTCAGTTGCAGAGAAAATGCTATCTAGATTGGACAAACGAGACCCAGGCAAGTGGCCTACTGAGTTTTGCCAGGACAAGGTAGGCAAGTCCTTGATAATTCCTACTTCAGAAAAAAAAAATCTTGGCATGTACTGGCCAAGAAGGCTGGAGATGGATGCTCCTACATTATTGAGAAATAACGGGTAGCTTTCCAGACAGCCCTGACTGTGCCATTTCTATAGTTTTGGGAGCTGCTTACTCTGCTTCCTAGACACTCAGGTAATATTTATTCCTTCTCAAGTCTCTGATGGGGTTGAAGATTAGGTAGGTACAGTTTCACAATGAGGCTTAAGTTCTTTAGGATTTAAGAAAGTGTTTTAAATGATATCTTTAGGTCTAAGTAGGTGTTTGGTTTTTTTTAGGTTGATAAATGCAAGCTACGATAGCAAATGGTTCAGATACACAACTCTGAATGCAGCAAGGTAGGATAGACAGTAGAGCACTTTCTCCAAAGTTGCCAAATACAAATGAAGTAGACGTTAGGAAAGTGATTCTTAACTTACAATTTTCATAGTTGTCATTATTTATGTAGTTTCTTGTTACAAGAAAGAAAGAGCTTTTATTGGGCCAAAAGGAGGAGATGTACACTACATATTTAAATACTGTTTTCTGTGCCCTAAGACTTGGTTACACTCTGGACACGGGCCTTGTCATGAATACTGAAAGAGCTCCTGTGTCAACGTGGTGTCAAAGTTGCTCCCTGGTTAATAAACAGTTGAATAGCTAATGACTGGGCAGAGGCAATAGGAAGGCTGGACTTTCCATCTGACTTGGGTCCGAGAAAGAGGAGAAGGAGAAGAAAGAAGACTTAGGCTACAAGGCAGGTGAAGAAATAGCTTGTCATGAGGCCAGGCATGAGGAGGGGTTGCCAATGGAATTCTCCTTGAGGATGGACAGCTACAGCAGAGCAAGCCCAGCCAGACTAAATGCAAGTAACTTGAGGCATGTGGTGGCTGGGAAGTGTGGGAAGGACTGTAAGCTTTGTGAAAGCAGTCTTGGCGGGCTTGGCCTTTGGACACACCACAGATACTCCCTGAGATTAACCTTGAGATAGACTGGGTGGAGCCATCCTGGGCCTGGAATTCAGGAAGCTGACCTGGGGACTCCACCTGGACTATTGTGTTTCTAATCGACCCTCAATGGGAGAGGGAGAACACCCCTTGCACATGACAGGCAGGCAGGCAGAGAGGACAGATGAGCAGCAGGTTCAGATCGGGAAGAGGATCAGTGAACAGGCCAGACTAGCCCACAGACCAGCGCGCAGACCAGAGACACCTAGGGACCCATCCCGTGGAACAGATACCGGAAGGTTCACTCTTCTTTCCCTTTAACCTTTTTTTTCCCTCTTGTGAAAGCTAGTTGGGTTTATAATAGAGTTTAATCGTTAAAAAACAGAGCTAACAGGAAGTAACTAAGATAGCATAGAGGGTTAGGAATTGTTCTCGGTTATTGTGCTTAAATTTTGTTTAATAAGCCTATAGGTCTCTGGCTCAATTATTTGGGAGTTAGCCTGATTAGAAAACAACTGCCACCTTTACATTTCATCCTACTGATGTAGGAAGTCTTCCTCTGGCCAACACCCGAATGGTCCCATTGTTCTGCTCCCTGACTGTGAGCCTCCCAGTTCACTAAGTAAAATCAAGTTGTCTTCGTTTTTTTGTTTTTTGTTTTTTGTTTTTTTCTTTTGTGGCAAGGTCTTGCTATGTAGCCCAGGCTTGCCCAGAAATTTATGATCCTCCTGCCTCAGCTTCCCATGTACTAGGTTTACAGGCATCATTCACTTTGCCTGACTGGAACCCTAGCTTCTAGGGCTTCAAACTCCAGCTCTTCCTGGCCGGGTGCCATATTCTCTCTCTCTCTCTCTCTCTCTCTCTCTCTCTCTCTCTCTCTCTCTCTCTCTCTCTCTCTCTCTCTCTCTCTCTCTCCGCTCTCTCCTCTCTCTCTCTCTCTCTGTCTCCCTCTCTCATCTCTCGCCCTCTCTCTCGTCTTTCTCTCTCTGTCTGTCTCTCTGTCTCTTTTCTCTGGCTCTTTCTCTCTGTCTGTCTTCTCCTCTTTCTCTGTCTGTCTTCTCTGTCTCTGTCTCTCTGTCCTTCTGCTGTCTCTCTTTCTCTGTCTGTCTTTGTCTATCTCTCTGTCTGTCTGTCTGTCTGTCTCTCTCTCTCTCTGTCTCTCTGTGTCTCTGTCTGTCTTTGTCTATCTCTATCTCTGTCTGTCTGTCTGTCTCTCTCTCTCTCTCTGTCTCTCTCTCTCTCTCTCTCTGTCTCTCTGTGTCTCTGTCTGTCTTTGTCTATCTCTCTCTCTGTCTGTCTGTCTGTCTGTCTGTCTGTCTGTCTGTCTCTCTCTCTCTCTCTCCCTCTCTGCATTAATCTGCTCAGAAGTCCTCACAGATCCTGCCGTGGGGGGGTGGGGGGGCAGCTTTACATTCTGCATGTGCCTCTGTGGTTGGTGTCCGAGCACCTCCAGACCTGTTACCATGGATGTAGTTTTACTTGTGGTGACATACACCAAAATCTCCAGTGTTTGCCCACTGTGACCAAGGGCTCCATGAAGCCCATAGCCCTTGTGCAGCTGCAGTGATGTCCATTTCCAGAAAGCCTTCCCTGTTCCTCACACCTACACCTGCTCTCCCACACCCCCACCCCCACCTCCCGTTCCTCTACCTCTTTCTCCCACTGACATGAACTGGTCCCGATGTGTCATGCAAGCCACAAAACTGCATCCCAGGATAGCTGGGTCCTCTACTTCATTTGTTTCTGTTTACAGCTTCAGAAGTTTAGCGGTTCATCATCTTCATTCCCCCTTTCTTGTAGTTTGTTCCCCTGTCTTTTCCTGGTGTCCTTGGGGGATTCTGGACAATAGTGTCACAACCTTTGTTAACTCCAAATTGTTTTTGAGTGCCCTTGACCTGTTCCTTCATGAGCCTGGCCATCTTAAGTTGGAGAGCAGGCATTTGAATGAAGCCCACTCACTGCTATCCTTGCCTTTCCCCCCCGCCCCCCAGGAAAAGCCATTCCCTAATCAGCAGGCAGTTCATTTTGTTTTGTTTTTGAGTCTTGCTGCCTAAACATGTTTGCCTCCTTTCCTAGTTTCCAAGTGAGCTTGTGTGCTGAAGTTATTCCAATCTCCTCCTGCATGTGTGTGCTCCCCAACGCATGGAATTCCTTGAGCTGGGCCTTCGCTGTTACGTACAAACCCTGCACACTTCTTTCTCTCGGCTTCCAAAGCTCCCTGGGCCTTCCCATTACACTCTCTCACTTTGGCTCTGAGTCAGGTGAAGCAGATTGCTTTTCATGTCACCTGCAGACAGGTTAGCACCGGGTAGGTCTAGTTTTCTCTGCTCCTTCCAGTCCCAGGGAGGAATCACACCCTTGTGTACTTCAGCCAGTACCATCCCTTAAGGAAAAATCTCCAGATGCTGAGAAGTGCTTTCTTCCCGTTACCCCTCTGCACAGTTACACAGGGCACAGCAGAGACTGAAATTGACCTTATGCCTTCGCTCCTGGACCCACACCGGATTATCCACCAGAGTCAAACGTGGCCTGCTCTTTGAGTCAAGCTCTGTTGTAGATGTTTGTTTTTCAGCGCTATTGGTCATTCATCTTTGATGCTCATCTCTAGTTAATATTTCCAGAAAGATAAATGAGCATTCAGGCCCTCAGTGTCCCCCATCCTTCCTCATGTCACCTTCTGTTCTCTATTCCTTCAGGAGGCCAGAGCGCAAACAAGATGGAGACTCTTCATGCAGCAGGATTGAGGTGCCTTTCACTGGGGCGGCCTCCATGCTGGCAAATGACAAGCCATGATGTCATCAAGCTGGCCAGAACTCCAGAAGCTGAAATAAACACTCCAGGAAAGGGTCCTCACTTTCTGGAGCAGAGCCATGCCTCCTGCCACACGGGAGAGACTCCCTGGGCATCCTAGGATGATGGTTCATTTTAGAGTCTCACAAGGGACCATTCCAGCATTACTTGTTCTTATGATGGGCTAGTTGATGTCAGCCTTCCTTAGAAATCTCCACCAAAACAAGTCATAGGACCCTGTCCCCTGAGGGAAATTTGAGCCTGGTTTCGAAGATATTTCAGAATTGATGTTTATTGGGCATATTTCCAAAAGGAGAGAACACCCTGTGTAGTTTGGTTTCTGTTGCTGTGATATAACACTGAGCAAAATCGACTTAGAGATAAAAGTTTATTTGGATTGGATGTGCCAATCATGGTCAATCACTGGGGAAAGCTACAGTAAAGATCCAACAGGAACCCTGGAGGAACACTGCCCATAAGTCCATGTATATGGACTTGCTGTGGGTAGTTTGCTAGGCGTTTGGTTTATTGTTTGTTTTCTGGGATAGGGTCTTACTATGTAGCTCTGGCTGTCCTGGAACTAACTCTTTAAGCCAAGCTAGACTCAAATTCATAGCGATCCACCTGCCTCTGACTCCAGAGTGCTGGGATCAAAGGCCTCCAGCCTGGCTGCTAAGCTTGCTTTTTTATACAACCCAGGGGCAGCATCATTCACAGTGAGTGAGCCCCTCCCACATCAATCATTAATTTTTTTAAAAAGGTCTCATAAAGCTGCCTACAGACCAGTCTCATGGGCTCATCTTCTCAGATGAGGCTCCCTCTTCCCTGCTTGTGTCAAGTTGTCAAAACACTTGTATCTCTAGTCCCAGGAAACCTGATGGCCTCCTCTGACCTCCAAAGACACCTGCATCCCATTGGGTGAGCGCACATGCACACACACACACACTGAACCTGGTGTATGAAATGGGTGTATAACAGTGGATTAAACACTGTTTTGTTTTGTTTTAAGAATCATCTGTTATATTTATTTTAGAATGATGATTAAAATCAAATACATTTGGGCACAGTAAATATTTGACATGAAAAGCAGTTGTATCAGAATGGTCATCAGAAAAATAGTAACATTTTACACATAATAAGTAGAAAATATTTTTCTGTCTGATCACTTGAGTTAAAAATCCTGAGAATGTCACTCACTGAACAGTTAAGTTTTGCCTCATAACTGAAATCTGCTCAGAAAGAATCCTTAAAAAAAAAAAAAAATGCTGAGGCCTGGGCAGTGGTGGCACACGCCTTTAATCCCAGCACTCAGGAGGCAGAGGCAGGCAGATCACTGAGGCCAGCCTAGTCTACGGAGTGAGTCCAGGATAGCCAAGGCTACACAGAGAAACCCTGTCTCAAAAAACAAACAAAACAAAAAAAAGGTCTGATGTACAAATCATCTACATATTCAACAGGAGCCCTCTACATTTTACAAAGGGTTTAAACAAATAGGTCAAATGTTTATAGGCCTCTGGCTCTGAAGATGGTATCAGTCAGGCTCAAGGACGCACTGCTCCACTATTTCCCTCAGGTTGGGGTTTTCCATTGCAGCTGCCACTCGCTCTTTGTCATTTATCTGCTTGTTAATGTCTTCTTCAGTTGAGTGAGTTCCTTCAGAAATGTAGATTTCCAACTGGAGAGAAGAGAGACAGAAGCCACGCATCAGAGCTCAGGTGCAGGTATGCACGGTGAGGCCTAGGACGGAGGGCGAAGCCCAAACCCCGGACGGAATGGACAGTAGCATTTCCACCAACTGGCCTGCAGGAGGGGTGCTCCTGGATTTCTTGTGTTTGAATGACAGACACCGCTGAAGGATTAAACACTGTTTAACCTTTCTGTGACACACTGTTTTAGATTTGGCTGTAGGAAGGACTGTAAGCTTTGTCACAGGTGAAAGCCATCTTGGTGGGCTCTGCCCTTGGACACACCACGGATACTCCCTGAGATTAACCTTGAGATAGACTGGGTGGAGCCATCCCGAGCCTGGAATTCAGGAAGCACACCTGAGGACTCCACCTGAACTATTGTGTTTCTAATCAATCCTCAATGGGAGAAGGAGACCGCCCCTTGCACGTGACAGACAGGCAGGTGGAGAGGAGAGAGCAGCAGCAGGGTCAGACCAGGCTTGAACGCAGGTGGATCAGCAAACAGGCCGGACCAGCATGCAGGCCAGAGACACCTAGGGACCCATCCTGTGAAACAGATACCGGAAGGTTCGCTCTTTTTTCCCTTTAACCTTTTTTTCCTCTTGTGTAAGCTAGTTAGGTTGTATAATAAAGTTTAATTGTTTTTTAAAAAAACAAACAAACAAAAAACAAAAACAAAAAAACAGAACCAACACTTGGCTCAATAACCTGAGCTACAAGTTAGAGCAGATTCTGAGACTTGGGTTTCCTGTAACCATCTATGGTAAGTGGACATTGTTGGGGTAACGTTTCTTCACATTGTATGAAAAGGAATGTCTTTTTTTTTTTTTTTTTCTATTGGCAATTCTTTATCAGCAGGGAGCTAAGTGCTAGCAGGATTTGGGAATTGTCCTTTCTATAGCCCATCCCTCGCTTTGTATTTGTAAATGTTTGTTTTCCACATCTGTTCAGATACTTGAAGTCAGAAAGCTTCTCATTTGTTGGTTGTAATAAAGAACTTTAGGCCAATCTGGGGCAGGAAGTAGAGGACAGAACTTCTGAAAGAGAAAGGTGGAGTGAGAATTTTGGTGTCTTAAAAAAACCAGCTGTGGCCGGGCGTGGTGGCGCACGCTTTTAATCCCAGCACTCGGGAGGCAGAGGCAGGTGGATCGCTGTGAGTTCGAGGCCAGCCTGGTCTACAAAGTGAGTCCAGGACAGCCAAGGCTACACAGAGAAATCCTCTCTCCAAAAACCAAAAAAAAACAAAAACAAAAACAAAAACAAAAACAAAAACAAAAACCAAAAAACAAACAAACAAAAAAAAACCAAAAAACAGCTGTGTTATGTAAACATTTTTTTTTTTTTAAATCCCAGTTTTCTGATATGGGGCTCCTTCATATCTTCCACAGTAGCAGACTATTTGCCCCATGTGCGCTTTGACAGGAGCATGATTCTGCTACTCGGAGATAGTTTAATTCTGGTGACTCTAGAGAGAGTATAAAAACACCGGAGCCCAAAGAGAGGGGTGTAGCTGTTTCTCCTACTAGTTCCTGTTCCTGCTGTTGCTGGTTTGTCAAGTGGTTGAGAGAAAAGAGAAGATAAAAATAAATTAGAGCTTATCCTAATGGGATGAAGATTGGACTTGCCCCGGGGAACTCAATGCTCCCCAGTCAACAGGAAGTAGTCTAAAGAGGTCTATTCCCCATTTCCCCTCTAACCTTCTTTCTTTCCTACTTGGTGTGGAGGTGTGAGAAGTGACTGGGGTGGAGAAGAGTGGTAGATAGAAGAACCCAAGTAAATGCAGCAAAAACAAACACATCAACAAGTGGCACCCAGAGCCGGGCATGGTGGCACACGCCTTTAATCCCAGCACTCGGGAGGCAGAGACAGGCGGATCGCTGTGAGTTCGAGGCCAGCCTGGTCTACAAAGTGAGTCCAGGACAGCCAAGGCTACACAGAGAAACCCTGTCTCAAAAACAAAAACAAAAAAAAAAAAAAAAAAAAAAAAAAAAAACAAGTGGCACCCAGATGTTGGGTAAGGAAAAATGGGAAACTTGGTTACTAATGCCACAGAGGATACAGGAGGGTATGAAAAGTGAGTATAGTGTTCCAGGATGTCAGCCAAAGGCTCGTCGCAGCTCATGCTGCTGGCTTGTCTCCCACTTTGATCCAAGAGGGGATTTTCTGTCTTTGCTTCCTCTTCCTATATTCCATTTCAAAAAAAAAAAAAAAGGTCAGGAGACTATCCGGGCAATTGGAAGAGTTGTGAACGGAAATGGAGAGATCTGAGATGCAACTTCAGAGGTTACAAGTAGAGTCCGAAGCACTTGAGAAGTGGATAGCACTGAAAAAAAAAAAAAGAATTAAAAAGCTCAGGCCTGGTGACTGAGCAAGAAAACAGGAACTTCCTGCAAGATGAAAAACAAAACACAAACAAAACAAAACAAAACAAAAAGAACAAAAACAAAAAACAGACTGGTCTAGAAGGCAGATCATCAACTTGTCCTGCATAATTTCTGTTTCAAATCCCAGCAGCCCTGAGTGGGACGGGGAGCTGGGGGGAGCAGGAGCCAGTAGCAGGCAACAGGGTTAAAGAGAAACATCCTGTATAGAAAGAAGAGTTAGTCTTGAACTAAACACACCACCAGATGAGCAGTCTGGGCTTAAGGGATTACCACCATTAGCTTTCCTAGTACTCAGCATAAGCCTTAAATACCAGATGTCTGGTGCTTTAATTGCAGTGAATTTTTGAAGAAATATGGGAAATTTAAGGACTTTAGATTAGAAAAGAGATTAGATGCTTTAATTAGAGCCTAATGGACAGTCCTAGTAAGAACATGAAAGACAGTGATGAGGGCAATTTGGACTGTGGGGGTCCAGCTCAAGAAGTTTCAGAGGTGAAGAATATTAGTAAGTGGCCTAGAGAGCATTCTTGTGATATTTTGGCCCCCTCAAAAATGTGGCTGAGTTTAAAAAAAAAAAAAAAAAGATTTATTTATTATTATGTATACAGTGCTCTGCTTGCATGTAAGCCAGCAGGGGGCGCCATATCACATTACAGATGGTTATGAGCCACCATGTGGTTGCTGGGAATTGAACTCAGGACCTCTGGAAGAGCAGGCGGTGCTCTTAACCACTGAGCCATCTCTCCAGCCTGTGGCTGAGTTTTGCATTGTCCTAAAAATCTGCCTGAAGCTAAATCAAAAAGTTTCCAATTAAGGCATAAGCAGAGGATATTTCAAGACAGCCTAGTACTGACCGTGTCTTGTGGTTATCCGTGTTCACTCTCCTGGAGTCCTATCATGAAGAGGAGCAAGTTAGACAAAAAAGAAATGCAAAATACACAGTTTGTGGAGAAAAGGAGTACCATGAATCATAATGGAGCTAACTCCAGTGTTCAAGCAGTTAAAGTTTAAAGAAAAGCCTGATTCTAAATGTAATGAAGAAAGTGGTGGGCCCAGGGCAAGACCCCAACCGAGATAAACTTCCAATTTGTAAAAAGAAATTAAATAAAACTTTAAGCAGTGAAGGAAACCATCAAGTACAGAAAGGTGATTCAAATGCAATTGGAGGGGCCAAGGTCCAGAGGAGAGCTACAGACTGAATGTGAAACCAGCCCCCGAGAGAGAGAAGCGTTTTGCCGTCAACAAAGCTGAAAGGAGTCAGAGACCCGAAGAATGCGTCGACATCACACATGGAGAGGGAATTTGGAGTTTAATTTCTGGCTTTCGGTCTTTCTTTTGTCCAGCGTGTCTCTATTTTATTCCTTTTACTCCCTTTTGGGATGTCAGTGTACAATTTGTGCCATTGTATGTTCAAAAATATGTTCTTTTCTTTTTTTTTTTAATTTTGATTTTTTTTTACAAGGGATTACAGTTAAAAGATTGTCATGGTTTCCATAATTGACCCAACTCAGGTGTGATGAAGGAATGAATTATAGGACAGACACACAGACACGTGTACAGACATTCTGGGATTGAATGAGCTGGGTGCTATGATGGAGACACACAAGCATCCTGGAGACACAGCATGCTTATTATACACCACTGAACACCCAGGAGGCATGATTCAGTAAATTGAAACATGAATACTCATTCAAAGGTGTATGTTTTCCATGATGTTCAGCCATGTTCCCCAGCTATCCAATACAATAATTTCTGGGGAGTAAATGCCTGTTTTGCTAACAACAACGGCAAATTTCCAAGTTAATTTATAGGCAGTAAGCATCCCTGATCCTCTGTTTTCTGGCCTAAACTGGACACTTTTGAAAAATCTATACGTTGTTAAGTAGTAAATCCAGGCATGGTGGCATATACCTGTAACGCCAGAACTTGGGGAAGCAAAGGCAGACAAATCTCTGATAGTTCAAGGCCAGCCTGGTCTATAAAATGAGTCCAGAATAGCCAAGCCTACCCAGAAAACCCATATCTCAAAAAACCAAACCAAACCAAACAAAAAGGTTGTTCACTGCCTGATCAATTCTCCCTGCCCTGGATCCACCTCTCCTTTCTCCTCTTCGCCATTCCTGGAACTGGTCTTGGAGAGCAGCAGCACAGGAAACAGCTTACTAAACAAAATACCAACAGTCCAGGCACTAAACTCAACAATTAATAAATGGGACCCTCATGAAACTTAAAAAGCTTCTGTAAGGCAAAGGACATTGTCAATAGAACAAAATGGTAGCCTACAGATTTGGAAAAGATCTTCACCAACACTATATCCAACAGAGGCCTAGTATCTAAAATGCATGCATATATATGAATAAATTAAACACCAACACACCAAAATAATCCAATTAAAAATGGGTACAGAGAATTCTCAAATGGCTGAGAAGCATGTAAAGAAATGCTCAACATCCTTAGTCACCAAGCAAATGCAAATCAAAATGTTTCTGAGATTCCATCATAGACTGGTCAGAATGGCAAGATAAAAAACTCAAGTGGCATCACATCACATGCTGGTGAGGATGTGGAGCAAGGGGAACACTCCTCCATGGCAAACGTGTACAATCAGTACAACAAGAAATCTGGTGCTTTCTCAGAAAAATGTGAATAGTTCTACCTCAAGACCACTCCTGGGCATATAGCCCAAAAGATGTCCCATCATATCACAAGAACATTGGCACCATCAGCTTTATTCATAATAGCCAGAAACTAGAAACAACCCAGATGCCCCTCAGCTGAAGAATAGATAAAGAAAACATGGTACATTTAAACAATGATATTCTCTTCAGCTTTTTTTTTTAAAAACAAGGAAATCATGGAAATTACAGGCAAATGGATGGAACTAGAAAAGATCACACTGAATGAGGGAACCCAGATCCAGAAAGACACGCATGGTTCTCATTTATAAGTACATATTAACCTGACACTACAGGATAACCACACTACAGTCTACAGATCCAAAGAAGGTAAGTAACAAGAAAGGCCCAAGGGAGAATGCTTGAATCTCACTCAGAAGAGGAAATAGAATAGATATTGGAATTTGTAAGATTAGCCTTATTCTCCTGACTCATTTGTTGTCTGGGAGGCTCACTGCCTCTTTCTGCTAACCTAGGCCCAGTCCTGGAAGCTTCTAGCCTCCGTACAATCTAACCTAGACCTAGCATGTTTTCAGCTTCTGAGACTTACTGCTTAATTAGCTCACCCTCACTTGTTCTTTCTGAGATCTAGGCTAGCTGGTTCAATTTAGTTGTTCTGGCTTAAACTCTTCTCCCAGCTGACTTATTTAATCTGGTTTCTCTCTTGGCCCAGAATTGATCTGCTTGGCCTCAAAGTAACTCAGCAATCTGCTCTGATCTTCTGGCTTCTTCTCATTTTCTGGCTCCTTCCATCTTTGCCTGAGTTCTCTCTCTGCAACTCATCTCTCTATTACTGCCCTGATTAAAAAAAAAAAAACAAAAAAACCTGCCTCCTCTCCCTGTAAAACTGCCTGTTAAGTAGCTCCCCTTTCTTCTCTTTTCTCCTGAGAGTTGGGCGTATCCTATTCTGTCACATCTTCTTTGATTCATCACTTTTTCTGCCACTCAATTAGACACCACTTTCAAAGATGGATGCTTCATTCCACAAGCTAACTTTACCTTCATTTGAGATTAAAGGCGTGTACAACCACACCTGGACCTAAGCTTTTCTTTACCTGATACTTGCCCTATACCAGGCTGGCCTTGAACTCAGATCTGTTTGCCTCTGTCTCATGGATTAAAGGTGTGTTTATATTTCAGCCAGACCACACAGATCTAGAAGGTCTTTGGATATGATCTCTTGCCAGAACAGCCATGTTTTTAATTAAATTCTTCTAAAAATCGGTGGACAATCTAAAGCAGCCCAGTAATTCTGAGATTGAATTAGAAAAATATGTTTACATAGCCTACCTGAGTTTTGAAAGAAACCAAAACTTCTACTACATTTCTCCTCTTATAGTCTAAAAAAAAATGGCCTTTCCCCTAATGTTAATAAACTATATACAATCAGAATAACTGTGAGAACTATGAGGTGAGTATTATATTTACAAAGTCCAGTACATTCATATATGACAACCTTGGAAAAAACTTTTCCACGCTTTATCCTATCCTGGTGAGTCCAAAATCCCTTCCTTGTAATTTGCATTTATCAACCTAGAAACATCTTTGTAGATCCTAAAACATCTTATTAGATCCAAAACAGTTTAAACTTTTGTCTTTATTGTTAATAAGGAAAGCTATATTATTAGGGTTTGGGTGATCTGCTGAAGAAGACCCCAAGGCAGTATGCAAAAATAAAGAGTGGTTTTATTCTAGCGTGCTAGGATCACCTCTCTCCTCTAGAGGGCCACCCCTAAATGAGCACGCAGGCTCAATTTATAGACAGTTGGAGGGATTTGTGACAAGCTTTAATTGATTGGTCAGAATTGAGTCAGAGTGTAGGAGGGGATTTAGGATTGGCTGTTTGTTTGGTTATTGGGGACTTTTTGAGTCACTGAGGTTATGGTTCTTTCTCAGGAGTTGGCCTTTAATTTGATTGGATGGGGCCAGCTTTATCAGAACTCAGTCTTTGCCCATTGAAACACTGAATACGTACCAATGGTATGTTGTACATATTTTAGCTTTCCATATTCTGAAAAATTATTTCCTTCCATATGCCATGTTTCATTTCTTTTGGTACCCCTAAGTACTTCCAGTGCATTACTGAGTTTGGTTGTACAGAGACCACATAGGGCATTTCTCTTTATTATTTATTTGGCTTGTTGCCAAGTGATAGTAATTTTTTTTTCTTTAAACCTTTACTCTTAACATGATTTTTTTTCACAAAATTTTGAGGCTTCTAACACATTTTCTATAATTCATCAATTTCCTCATTTGCTTGTTCCAATGGACATGACAAATCTGTATGAAACTAAATTATACACACACACACACACACACACACACACACACACACACACACATATATGATAGTATATATTTCTAATGGCCAGTTACAAATACTTAGAGTCGGTAATTATCTTAAGAGATTCATGAAAGTCTAATAATACCATAAGGGTGGCATACAACTCTGATCTTTGAACTGCAGAATATGGGCTTTAGATGACCTTTGTTATTTTGTCTGACTTATAACTTGCTATTCCTGACTTATTTGCATCAGTATAGACTATAGATGGTTCATGAATTGGTGTTCTTTTACAATAGGTGGAAGAATTCAATTAGTTCTTTTGTAAACTGTAAATACTTGCTTTTAGGATATTTGTTACTACTTTCTCCCAAGTAGTTACAACAACGTCTTTGCCAATCTTCCTTGATTACCAACAATGATATAAACTCAGCGTTGGTAAGAGACACTACAATTTTGGCCAGATCTTTTCCTGACAAGTGACATAGTCTTAGTATATCTTTTATAATTAATTCAGAAACCTTTTCTATGTATGTCTTAAATTTTTATTTTCTTTATGTGCTAAGAAAACCCATTCCATAAAACTATCTTAACTTGGCACAATGAGCCTAGTAGGAGAATAATTTGAAGGCAAAATAAGCAAAATATACATATGTCTAGGATCAATTCCCAATCCACTGCGTTGGTGACAGAGGGAGTCCCTGCCTGGGCTTGAATAAACAACCCTCATGCACTTGCATCAGAAGTGGCTCCTGAGTGGTCTTTGGGGACCTCGAGACGCGGGCACCGTAGTGGCAAGTTGACAAAACTCATTAGTACAAGTACACATATAACCCATGACAACCAGATTGCAAGGGCCTTACATTTTGTTTCCTGATCCGTATTGGAACTTGGTGAGGAGAGGCAAGAGGATCAGAAGTTGAAGGTTATCCTTACCTAAGAAGCAAGTTCGAAGCCAGGGGAGTAGAGGAGCAGGAAGACAGAATATGAAAGAAAGGATTTAAAAAGGAAATAAAATGGAAGAGGAGGAGAAGGAAACTGAGAAAAGCCAAGTATGGGATTCACACATGAGGAGAGGCTAAGGTAGGAAGGTATAAAATTGCAGGCCAGAGCAGAGGGATCATCTCAGAAAACAAAGGGAGAATGAGACGTTATTAGCTCTAAGACACTTAAAGAGGCGATGGCTGCAGATTAACTAGTTTACAGAATAACCAAGGCAGTCTCCCATGCTCCCCATCTGGAGGGCACAGGGAAGGTGTTAGGTCTGTACCCGTGGGCTGTACAAGGAATCTGCCCACCTCAGATTCCACAGGCAAAGGACTCAGTCACAAATTCATTTTTCTGGACTCTTCTCTGGATTGCATCCATAGTTGAGAGCATCTTCAGGCACATGTCAAGAGATGAGTTTCAGAAGCTCACCCAGCAGCCTTCCTCTCAGTGTTCTTCTTTTGCCAGTGCATTTTGAACTTTTTTATTATTTATTAATTTTTGCCAATGTGGTTTCAAAGTCCTTTCCTGATTCAGATGTTCACACCATGCCAGAGATATGAGAAGTCATTTTACTGCAGGAGTGGTCTCTGGATGAGGTTTATTCCTGATCTCACTGAGGCTGTGTTTCTTTTCCTTTCTTTTGTTTGCTTGGTTTGTTTTGTTTGGGGATGGTCTGATGTATTTTGATGCTAATTACTGCTTGTTGTCTGTGTAACCCACGTTTTGTTTAATAAAAAGCCATCCCACCTGGGCAGGGAACAGGACATAGGTGGGGCTAGGAGAGAGGGAGGAATCCCGGGAAGAAGAAGGATTGTCAAAAAAAAAAAAAGAAAAAGAAAAAAGAAAAAGAAAAAAAGAAAAGAAAGTAGACAAAATGAAGAGAGGAAGGCTGTCATAGGTTAGATAGAGGAAAAACATGTGGCCGGCGTGGATGGAAAATCCAGCCCAGATGAAAAACATAAACAAGTATATGGGATTATAGATGGGAGGTAACTTGATAAAAGTTATTAGAAACAGATGGCATGGGATTGAGACAGGGATCCCATGCCTGAGGCCCTATTATGAAAAGTAGTTTGGAGGATTGATATCCGTCGTGTCCCAGGTTAGCTAAAGCTATTTTAAAATATAACAAGTGTCTGTGTCTTGATTGATTGTTAGCCAGGCCCATAGATAATACGTGTAATTTAAAAACAATATTGTTTGTTGAAACTGTGTCCTACTGTGCAACCTTCTATTCTGGAACTTGCTCTGTGCATGAAGCTGTGGGGGGTTGGTCTGATCTATTTTGATGCTAATTAATAAAAAGCCATTACCTAGGTAGGACAAATGGGATAGGTTGCATCATCATGGGTTAGGTGGAGGAGAAACACATGGCCAGTGTGGATTGAGGATTTGGCCCAGATGAAGAACATTAGCAAGTATTTGGGATTATGGATGGAGGTAGCTTGATAGAAATTATTAGAAGCAGATGGCATGGCATTGGGGCAGGTATGCCATACCTGCTCCGCTATGGGAAGTAGTTTAGGGTATTACTGTCTGCCCCGCCCTATTTTAACTAAGGCTATTTTAAAATATAAGAGGTGTCTGTGTCTTGAATGATTGCTAGTGGGTTATACTCTCACAATAATAATTATAGGCCTAATAATAAACATTATTAGGCCATACTGGTAAATTAACAACAAAATGTGGCTGTCTAAAAATCACAGATCCACCTGCCACTGCCTCCTGAATGCTGGGATCAAAGGCATGTGCCATCATGGCTGGTGCGTTTTTGTTTATGACACAGCTCGCAGTTGAGGAACGCATCGTTAGGCTGGACTCAGGGCTCAACAATATAGTTCTTGCTTAGAATCCACCAGTGATGGGCTGGGGGCGTGGCTCAGCAGTAGAGCCTGGGTCTAACATTAGAAAGATCCTGAGTTCAATGCTGATATCTTGAAAAGAAAATTCTTGAGACTGGAGAGAAGGCTCAGTGGTTAAGAGCTCTTGCAGAGGACCCAGGTTGGGTTCCTAGTGACCACACAGAGTGGATCTCAAGCGCCTATAAGTCAAGTTCCAAGATATTACGCCCTCTTCTGGCCTCTGAAGGCTGCATGAAAATTACATCATTAAAAAAAAAAAGAGGTTTGATTTCTACTAGCATTAGGCAAGTTGTACTGACTTACTCTCTGTAGATATGGATGGGAGGTCAGTGTCTTTTGATGATAATTATAGAGCTAAGAATTGAATTATCAAGAAAGAAAGAAAGAAAGAAAGAAAGAAAGAAAGAGGCCTCAACAATATATTGGTGAAATGATTGAAGTAGCAGTCAGTATGACAGAAATTATTCAATCCAAACCACAAAGTATAGACTGAAAAAGTATTACTCAAACCACAGGCGATGGCACAGGCCTTTGATCCAGCTCTCAGAAGGCATGGGGATCTCAGAATTCCAGGCCAGCCTGGTCTACAGGGGAGTTCCAGGACAACCAGGGCTAAACACAGAAACTCTCCAGGAATCCCAAAACAAAACAACAACAAAGTATCTATTGTTGTCTTTCCGGGCATTTAAGAAAGGAACAAACCGCAAAGCAACGCATGGGAGCCAGCTCCCAAACAGCCACTTCCACACACATCACTCTAGATCAAAACAGTTTGAAACCTATGAACAGCATTACTTTCTGGGGATTGTAGTCCCGGAAGAGTACCAGAGGAGCCTCTTCCGCTGAGGCATTCTGGGAATTGTAGTTCTCGAACGAGTGATGGCCTAAGTCAATTCCGGTTCCCGGAAGGGCCGCTGGGTGGAAGTGGTTCTGGCAAAGTGAGAAGTTGGATCGTCCCACAGGCCTTCGTGCGGGCTCGTGCTCCCGGTGTCTCCCCTCGGGGACCGAGTCTGCGGCCCGGGGAGAAGCGGGGGCGGCGGGGGCGGCGGCCGGGTCCTCTCTGCTGGGCTCTGCCTGAGGCGGCGCTGCCGGGGATTCCTGGACCATCTCAGCTGATTGTGGAGCCCCCGGGAGAGTCTGGCTTCCCACGGAGCCTGGAGAGGAGCTGTGGGGACGGAGGCCGGTGCCCTGAAGGCTTAAGTGGTGTGCAACTCTGACGTTTAAATGTGATACATTTTTGGGGGCTTTTATTATTTACTTATAGAGGAGGGTTACCACAGCTTATGTAAGGAGGAGGTGAGAAGACGACTTGTGGGAAGTGGATCTCTCCTTCCTCGGCGTGGTGTCCAGAGATTCGAACTCAGGCCTTCAGGCTTGGCAACAGTCACTTTTACCCGCGGAAACTTCTCACAGGACAAACTCCCTTTTCTTTAGAGCGGGTTTAGGTTTTTATTAGTCATTATTGGTGGGAAAAGAGACTTTATGGAGGAGGCTCTTGTATTTAAACCTTTAGGAGCGGGGCGGGGGTGGTTGGGTGAAAGGGAGGGGTTGTGAATTTTACTAATGTGTACAGAAGCAATCATGTGTAAGACAGCTTTAACAATTAACAAGCCCATCTGAGGGTGGTAGTCAGTTATGGCGCAGCGTTCACCGGAGAGTTCAGAGCTTCTTTTTTTTTGGTTTGTTTTCGAGACAGGGCTTCTCTGTGTAGTCCTGGCTGTCCTGGACTCGCTTTGTAGACCAGGCTGGCCTCGAACTCAAATCAATACGCCTGCCTCTGTCTTTGCCTCCCGAGTGCTGGGATTAAAGGCGTGTACCACCACTCCATGCTGAGTTCAGAGCTTCTTAAAGCTTTGCGTTTTTTTGTGAAACCCATCACCACAGTCAGCTTTGTGAAGGTGAGGGCGCCCCGCACTCCTGAAAGCTTGTAGAAATACAGAACGTGGGCTTTCCTAACCCTCTGCTGTGAGTGAGCTGAGGCAAGGACAGCTTGGTAATCTGCAGGCTGACACTCCCGGTTAACAGGAAGTGGGTAGAAAAGCCAGGTCTGTGCGCACAGACTTGGAATGCCAGCGCTTGGGGCTGATGGGAAGGCTGAGGCAGCCATGTGGACTGACTGTCCTAGCCATGCTCTCATGACGCCCTTCCTCCCCTAGCTTGCTTCCCAGAGCCCTGCCTTGTGTCAAAGAAAAGAAGAGAGCAATGACCAAGTCACAGGTAAGTCGGTGGCTTCCCCCATTCCCCCCAGTGCTAGGGACTGAAAACAGGACCCTGCATGCTGGGCAAGCACTGTGCAGCTGAGCCACACTGGACTGCGTGACAGTGTGAGGGGGTGTTGTTGAGAAGACAGGTTTGGTGGGAGGAGGGATGAGAGAGGTTAGTGGGGGGACATGTGCTCAAAGTATATTGCAGACATGAAAATGAAAAAGGGTCAATGAATTTTGAGATAGAGCTGCAGAGAGGGCTCAGTAGTTAGAAGCACTGACTCAGTTTGGTTCCCGTCACCCACTCCTGATAGCTTACAATTGTCTGTAACTCTGGGGGATCCAGCACCCTTTTGAGGCCTCCCACAGCACCTATACACACATGTACAGACAGACACAGTGCATACAGAAACATTTAAAAACTTTTAAGTTTAACTTACATCTGAAAAGTGACATCATTTTTCATAATTGGCCTTATATTTTACAATTAATTCTGAGTTCTTTATTCAGAAATGGTTTATGGTTTTCTTTTAATTTTAAAATTGTAAATTATTATTATAGTGTGAGGGGACTGGTTATGAGCGTGCCAAGGCATGCATGTAGGTGTCAGAGGACAGCTATTTGGAAGTCAGGTTTTCTCTTAAACCTTGCCGAAGCAGGGTCTCCTTTTTCTAGGACTCTGTGGAGACAGACAGATCCCTTGTGCTCGCTGGCAGCCATCCTAGACTACTGGGCAAGTTGCAGGCCACTGAGAGACCCTGACTCAAAAAATAACAAACACGAACTGGTGACCAGCACTTGAGGAAGTGCATCAGAAGCTACCCTCTAGCTTCTGCATGCATGCGCACGCTCACCTACATAGGAATGAACACACATGCAGAGAAGACTGCTTCACCCTCACTTCCTGCATTTGGCGTCCTGAGCATTCTTTTCCTGAGCAACCAGGGAGGGTCTGGCTGCTGCCATCTGCACGGCTTCTGAGATTGACTCAACGTGAGTGATGGAGAATAAAGAAAGGACAGGCACGCAGATACATGTACACACAATCTGGGATCAAATGAGCTTTGTGGTCTGACATTGAAATACCAGGAGCCTGGAAACTCTGCGCACTGAGCACCCAGGAGGCATGAGTCAGTATATTTAACATGAATACTGATGCAAAGGGCACATTTGACATAGTGGTCAGCCAAGCTCTCTAGCTACCCAGTACGGTCAGTTCCAGGGAGTAAATGCTGGTTTCCCCAGTTAATGTGTAGGCAGTGAGTATCCCTGAGGCTCTGAACTCTGGCCTAAACTGGACACTTTTTAAAAATCTTGGGTACTTTGGTAAGTGATTAAAAATAGCAGTTTTCCTGAAGCTTTTCACTTAATTCATGTTCTACACTCATGCTGTGTATGTGGACAGTGCATTCTAAAGTATATGAATGTAAGGCATCCTTTATGGAACACTGCGTGGCCACCAATAGTGGTGACGGTGTTGTTGGACATATATTGGCTGTTTAGTGCATACCATACAGCGTCCTAGGTCCTTTCTCATTTAAACCCACTCAAGGACGTTGTGATGTAGGTAATGTCATACGGATGGGGAAACTGAGGCACTGAGAAATTGCCCAAGCTCATCAGTCCAGAACCTTGAAGTGTGTAACAAGGTTCTTACACTTTGCAGAGCCTGTTCTTCGACCCGTAACCCTGAACCCCATGCTATTGGCTGAGGTGTGTTCCTGAGAACAATGAGCTGCATCTCTGTTCCAGAAGGTTCCTGAAGGCCTGTGTCTTAGTTAGGGCTTCATTTTTCTTTTTTCTCTCTCCTCCCCACCACCAAACAGTTTCTCTATGTGTCCCTGCTGGTCCTGGAACTCATGCTGTAGTCCTGTCTTGCCTGGACTCAGAGGTCTCCCTCCTCTGCCTGCTGAGGGCTGGCATTAAAGCCTTGCACCACCATGGCCTCCCTAGTTAGGGTTTCTATTGATGCAACGAAACACCGTGACCAAAACACAAGCTGGGGAGGAAAGAGTTTACTTGGCGCACACTTCCTTATTGCTGTGCATCACTGAAGGAAGTCAGGACAGGAACACAGACAGACAGGAACCTGGAGGCAGGAACTGATGCAACGTGAATGGGCGGGTGCTGCTTACTGGCTTGCTGGCCACGTCTTGCCCATTTGCTTTGTTACGGAATCCAGGACCACTAGGTCAGGGATGTGTAAACCTACAGTGGCCGTGCCCTGACCCATTTACCTGATACTTTTGGACACACAAGCTTTTCACAAACTGAGGGACTCTTGAATTTGGGTACATTTGCATAGACATTAGTAATAAAATATTCCGAATCTGAGGTCCATAATGATCCACATGGCAAAACATTTTCAATGATGTCATCACTCATAAAATGGGTTTTTGGGCGTTTTTGCTTTGGGGATGAAGGCGTACCCGAACTGTTGAGGAATGGTTTGATGTATTTTGATGTTAATTACTGTTTGTTGTCTGTGTGACCCACCTTTTGTTTAATAAAAAGTCATCTCACCTGGGCAGGGCAAAGGAGATAGGTGGGGCTTAGAGAGAGAGGAATTCTGGGAAGAAGAAAGACCCCCATGAGAAGAAAGGAGAGAGACCTGAAGTGAAGAGAGGAAGGCCGCCATGGGTTAGCCAGAGGAGAAACGCATGGCCGGTGGCGTGGATGGAGAACCCGGCTCAGATGAAGAACATTAGCAAGTATTTGGGATTATGGATGAGAGGTAGCTTGATAGAAGTTATTGGAAGCAGATGGCATGGGATTGAGGCAGGGATCCCATGCCTGTCCCACTGTGAGAGGTAGTTTAGAGGATTGATATCTACCTTGCCCTAGGTTAACGAAGGCTATTTTAAAATACAAGTGTCTGTGTCTTAATTGATCGCTAGCCAGGCCTACAGATAACACAGATAATTTAAAAACAATACTGAACTGTACTGCCCGGAGGAGTTGGGCATTGTCACCTGTCTCCGGTACAAGGTCAGCATGTTACTCCTCACTTGTTGCTCTGTAACTTTGACCCCTGTGACTTCCCAGTAAACAGCTATGGATCTAGTGACCCGGTTATAGAAAAGACAACAAATTCCTTGCAACAGTGTTTTCTGTTTTTGTCCCTTACCCACTCTGTATCCATGGAAATGAGTAAATGTGTGTACTGGGTGGTGTGTGTGTCAACTTGACCCAAGCTGGAGTCATCAGAGAATAAGGACCCTCGGTTGAGACAGTGTCTCCATAAAGTCTAGCTATAAGGCATTTTCTTAATTACTGATCAGTGTGGGAGGACCCAGCCCACTGTGGGTGGTGTCATCCTTGGGCTGATGGTCCTGGGTTTTATAAGAAAACGAGATGAGCAAGCCATGAAGAGCAAGACAGTGGCCTCTACATCAGCTCCTGCCTCTATGTTCAAGCCATGTTTCAGTTCCTGTCCTGACTTTCTTCATAATGAACAGGAATATGGAAGTGAAAGCCAAAGAAAACCTTTCCTCCCCACCTTGCACTTTGGTCATGGTGTTTTGTTGCAGTAATAGAAACCCTAACTAACACAGTAGGCGCTGTGTAAACAGTTGTTCAGGTCCTAGTTGACATTGGGTATGAAACTGAGTTAGCCTGTGCTTGCTGTCACAGGAGGCAGTGACGTTCATGGACGTGGCCGTGGTCTTCAGTGAGGAGGAGCTGGGGCTGCTGAATGCTGACCAGAGGAAGCTGTACCATGACGTGATGCTGGAGAACTTCAGGAACCTTCTGTCAGTGGGTGAGGACGGTACCTTGTGTCCATTGGCAATGTCAGAAGTTTACATGCAGTGTCTTGGTTACACTCCACTGCTTTCCTTTTAGGTTTATCTATTTTGTATTTTATGTATATGTTTTGTGTGCGTGTATGTCTGTGCACCACATTCATTCTTGGTGTCCACAGAGGGGAGAAGAGGGCATCAGATCCCCTGGAACTGGAGTAACAGATGGTTGTGAGCCAGCATGTGGGTGCTGCAAACCAGACCTGGGTCCTATGGAGGAGCATCCAGTGCTCTGAATCACTGATTCAGCTCTACAGCCTCCACTTTACTTTTTTTTTTTAAGATTTCATTTTACACATCCATGCTGTGCTTTAAAGATAGATTTATTTATTTATGTATACAGTGTTTTGTTTGCATGTATGTCTACACACCGGAAGAGGGCACCAGATCTCATTATAGATGGTTATGAGCCACCATGTGGTTGCTGGGAATTGAACTCAGGACTTTGGAAGAGCAGGCAGTGCTCTTAACCTTTGAGCCATATCTCCAGCCCCATGCTGTGCTTTAAATAAAAACTTAAGGACATTTCTTTGTGAGTGTGAGAATGTGTGTGTGTGTGGGAGCCCGTGGCAGGGGGAGGGGGCATTCTTAGCCAATTCCATGACCATGGCAGCTCTTATAAAGGAAAGCATTTAACTGGGACTTGTTCACTGTGTCTGAGGTGTAGTCCATTATCATCAGGGTGGGAACATGGCAGCATTCAGCAGACAATTCTAATCCAGATCTGCAGGCAGCAGGAAGAGAGAGAGAGAGACACTGGGCCTGGCTTGAGTATTTGAAACTCCAAAGACCAAGCCCAGTGACACACTTCCTTCAACAAGCCACACCTCCTGATCCCTGTCAAGCCTTGCCACTGCCTATGGACCAAACATTCAGACACATGAGCCTGTTGGGGCCTCTTCCCATCCAGCACACCACACCCAGGCCCCCATAGCTTGTAGCCATGTCAGAATGCAAAACACGTGCAGTCCATCCACGGAAGTCCCCATTGTCTGTCACAGTCTCACTCCGTTCAAAAGTCCAAAGTTCAAAGTCTCTTTTGAGACTCACGCTATCTCTCAACTCTAACCCCTGCAAAATCAAAATCAAAATCAGATCACATACAACAGCACAGAATATACAATTTAAAAAGGGAGGAAGGGGAGCACAGTGAGTAACTACTGAACAAAAAGCAAAAGAACAAACTCCAAAGTCTACGTCTCCTTGTCTGATGTCAAAGTACTCCTTTCAGCTTCGTTGACCACAACGTACTTCTTTCTCCGGGGCTGGTTCAACCCCTGTTTGCAGATTTGCTTGGCAAGTATCCCACAGCCCTGACATCTGTAGCCTCTGTGGTCTCTCCAAAACAATCAAGCTTCACAAAACGGGTACTTTGGGCCTCCATGCAAGGACACCTCTGCCTCATGTCTGTCCCCCTTGGCTTTCTTAGCTGCAGGGAGTTTCTACAATCTCTTTCTTAAGTCCTTGACCCCAGAAAGTTAAGCGCATCCACAGGAAGCCCAACGCTGCTTGTGCTCTTGGGTGGGGGGTCATCCTTCCCCTATCACCAGAGTCGCATTGTGCTGCTCCCCATCTTAGACTGATGCTATACCCAGGAAAATCAAATTGTTTTCAGTTTTTTGTTTTGTGTCAAGGTCTTGCTGTGTAGTCCAGGCTTACCCTGAAATTTTTGACCCTCCTCCCTCAGCTCCCCAAGCACTAGAGTAACGGATTTGGTTGACTGTGCCCAGCAAACAGATTAGGATCAGGCAGACCCTGTTTGCTCTTTTCCCTCCAGTCCCAGGGGAGGAGCCACACCCATGTATACTTCAGGCCACACCATCCCTCAAGTAAAAATGCCCAGATACTGAGAAGTGCTTCCTTCTCCTTCTCAGTCTGCTCAGCTACGCAGGGAGCCACAAGGCAGATACTCAGCAAAGGCTGAGTCCAACCTCAAGGCTTCACTCCTGGGCTGAAAACAGACTTTCTGCCAGGCTCAAATGTGGCTTGCTTTTGAGTATTTACTCTCTTTCTTGTAGTTCTTTGTTCCTCAAAGTTCTGGGACATTCTGTTTGATGCTGTTCTCCAGTTCATGTCGCTGAGAGAACTGAGGACTCACATCTTCAATTTCCCCATCCTTTCTCATATCACCTTCTGTTCTCTATTTCTTCAGGAGGCCTGAGTCCAGACAAGATGGAGACTGTCCATGCAGCAGTATTAAGGTGTCTTTCACTGGGATCGCTTTCATCCTGGCCAGTGAGAAGCCATGATGTCATCAAACTGGCCAGAACTCCAGATGCTGTAATAAACACTCAAGGAAAGGGTTCTCAGTTCCTGGAGCAAAGCCACTATTCCTGCCACGGGGCTGGAGAGGAGCGTCACTGGGCCTTCGTGGATGACAACTCTTTTGAGATTCTCAAAGGCCACCATTCCAGCATTACTGAAGATCAGGAGTTTCTGTCTGGAAGAGCTCAGAGTTCATGGAGTAAAACACATCTTACTGATAGATGGAACCTTCTGCAACACTGTGCACAGACTCTGGTGAACGACAAGCCACAACTGTTGGCTCCAGGAGTTGACATTCTCGGTTGCATTTCCCACCATGACAACAGTAAGCTGCATAAAAGAGACAAAGCCCACAGCAGCAGCGACTGTGGTAAAGTCATCTATCCTGAGTCACCCCTCACCCAGCATCATGTTTACACAGAACAGAAGGCCTCCCAGTGCATCCAGGGCCAAGACACCTTCATTGACAGCCCCAGTCTGGAACTCCATCAGCAGGTCCGCTTAGGAAAGGAGTCCCCTGTGCCTAGTACACATGAGGACACCGGACATAGCTCCAGTGTCCCAAATCAACAAAGTGCTCATCCAGGAAAAAAGCAATACCGGTCCCCTGTGTGTGGGAAGAGCTTTAACCAGAGCTCACAACTGAATGCTCACCTGCCCACCCATACAGGTGAAAAGCCCTATAAGTGTGACACCTGTGGGAAAGGCTACAGACGCAGGTCAGATCTCAACATCCACTGCCGAGTGCACACTGGAGAGAAGCCTTACAAGTGTGAGGTGTGTGGGAAGGGCTTCACACGGAGCGGACACCTCACGATTCATGAGAGAACTCACACAGGAGAGAAGCCGTATACATGTGGAGACTGTGGCAAAAGTTTCAGGTGTGGCTGGAGCCTTCGCACCCACCAGCGAGTCCACACTAAGGAGAAGCCATACGAGTGCAAAGAGTGTGGAAAGTGCTTTACCTCCAATTACAACTTCCACAGCCATCAGTGGGTCCACACAGGAGAGAAGCCATATAAATGTGAGGAGTGCGGGAAGGGGTTCAGTTCAGGCTCAATCTTCCATAGGCACCAGCGGGTCCACACAGGAGAGAAGCCATTTCGCTGCAGTGTGTGTGGGAAGGGCTTCAGTCAGAGGTCGACTTTTCAAGATCATCAAAGAGTTCACACCAGGGAAAAACCATACAGATGTGACGTGTGTGGGAAGCGTTTCACCTGGAGAGTCAGCCGTCACAGCCACCAATGTGTCCACACAGGAGAGAAACCCTATAAATGTGAGGAGTGTGGGAAAGGGTTCAGCAGTGCCTTAGGTCTGCAGTTTCATCAGAACATCCACACTGGTGAGAGGCCATTCAAATGCAATGTGTGCGAGAAGCGATTCAGACTGGCTTCAACTCTCCATTCCCACCTGAGGGTGCACACGGGGGAGAAGCCCTACAAATGTGACACGTGTGGGAAAGCCTTCACCCGTAGATCCTATGTCCAAGTCCATCAGAAAAGTCACACCAGGTAGAAACCATTCAAATGAGAAGTATGGGGAAGAATTCAGCTGGAGCACAGCACTTAGCGCTCACAGGAAGGTTCACACTAGACAGGAACCATACACGTGTCAGCAATGTGGGAAAGGCTTCAGTCAGGCCTCATACTTGGTCAGGCACCAGGTGGTCCACACTGGGTAGAGGCATGTGCTGTAAGGGCTTCAGTCAGAGATCACATCTTGTCAACCACCAAAGAGTCTATACTGCAGGGAATCTGTTTGTTTTGGTGTCGGGTGGTCTCCATGCTGCTTAATTTTAAATGCTACCCCAACCCTGAAGTTTGGGAGACATTGCCGAGGACTGTATTTGAGGTATATTGCCCTCAACTCTTTCTTCTACTGGGCTCATTATGCAAAGGGAGGATAGTATTTTAGAAAGGATTCTTAGCAACAATTTAAAAAAAAATAAAGACATATATAAAAGGTTTCTGACTTTATTATAAGAGGAATAATTTTCCATTTTAAGGGAAAATATCCAACAGGAATCCTAGGTATTTTATTATGGGTGATCAATGATGATTTGCAAAGAGTTTGTAGTAGCTATTTGGGGGAAATTAACAGCAAATAGCCTAAAAGAGGATATTTTCACAACAGAAGACAAGAAATGTGTTACACCGGCAGAGATGTTTTGTATTTATTTCAACAGGATAAAATAAACAACAAAATGCATCCAAATCTATAAAAATTGAATTTGTCCTTGATTGCTGCTATTACAAGCTACTTTTGATAATTAAGAAATGCAAATTAATCAAATTCTTGATCATGTTAGTAGTCTAGTTAATTACAGAAAGGAGTTGTTGCCGGGCATGGTGGCGCACGCCTTTAATCCCAGCACTCAGGAGGCAGAGGCAGGCGGATCACTGTGAGTTCGAGGCCAGCCTGGTCTACAAAGTGAGTCCAGGATGGCCAAGGCTACACAGAGAAACCCTGTCTCGAAAAACAAAAACAAACAAACAAAGGAGTTGTCAAAATTGAACATAAAGTAAATAAGTAATACCAAATAATATTTGCCTATTCAGATATACTGTAGATAGATAGTTGGTCTTCAAAAACTCAGCCATCTACAAAATACTGGCATCGAAAGATGTTTTACCTGTAAAAGTCTTTTCTGGCAGAGAGATTTGTCACTTCTTGGCAGCACACCCATTCCAATTCAAAGACGATGATTCACATTGAAGAACCTCCATTGAAGAGTTTGCTTCAAAAGTGCAAAGTTAGCTACCGGGCAAGAAAGTGCTCATGCTTCCGCTGTAGACAAAATGTCCAAACTGGGCCACCTGGAGGTAGAGAAGTCGACTGTCGAGCTTTGCTAGGACAATGTTGGCAAGTTGTTTTATTATTCTGGCTTCACAAAAAGTTATTTACTGGGCCAGAGGCCTGACCTCACCAAGATAGGATAGATAGTACTGTCACCAAAGGTGGACTGGACATGATGAATGTATTTCTTAACTAATAGTTCTCACAATTGTTTCATAATCGTTCTTATTGTATGTAGTTTCTTGTTATAAGAAAATGCTTTTTCTTAAGCCAAAGGGCAGGGGTGAGATGTTGGAGGATGGTCCTGTGCACTGTGTATTCAGATACAGATTTCTGTGCCCCGAGATCTCCTTACAGTCCAGACAGGGGCATTGTCATGAAAATTGAGGAATCTCCTGTTATTGATGTGGGTTAAGAATTCTTCCCAGCTATCTCTGATTGTCTTATAAAAAGAGGAAGAGCCAATGACCAACAGATCCAAGCCATGAATCCAAGAGAGGAGGAGGGAAAAAAGGACACAAGACAAGCGAAGAAGAAATTTTCCATGAGGTTGAGCATGAAGAGGAGTCTCCAAGGGTGTTCTCTTTCAGTGGTGGTTTTATGCATGTGTGTTTCAATTTCTTGCCCAGTTAACAGCCATATAATTGAGACTGGACTATTATATCTGTTTAACACACTTCACGGCACAATCCCATGCAGTATTATTTGTAGGCTTTGAGCTGTTTTCAGACCTACTCTGTTTGGGATTCTTTCAGGCTTACACCTCCCTTCCAACCTTCCTACACTAGATAGAGGAAAGAGGTTAATAAGAACAGAAGAAGTAGCTTTTTTTTTTTTTTTTTTTTTTTTTTTTTTTTTTTTTTTTGACTCAGTTCCTTGGTGCAATTCCACTGGCATAGTCGGCAGGATTCCAGCACCAGTTAAACACCAAACCAGCAATTCAGCAAAGGTGATTGCAACCACAGCTGCTGGAACCCGGAGCGGCAACTGGAATCCAGAACGTAGAAGTATTCGCTGGAGCAGTTCTCTCTAGGAGTGTCTGGAAGTGAAGTGAACGGTCAAGACCAAAAAGCCCTGCTTCTCGTTTTGGGCTCATATGTATCGTCTCAGAGTCCATACTAGGATCTTTGTCAGTTGTCAAAAGACCATGCCCCAACAAGAGGCAGCTTCTTTTTCAGTGGACAACCATCACCTACCTGTTCTTTCACAAGTCTGTTTTCAGCGGAAAAACACCACACACCCTCACACAAGTCTTTCACATCCCACACTTGGGATCAAAACAAAACCATGTTTACATCCAGTACAATTATTCTATTGTAAACTTTCTAAGCTGGTCTGGCTCCCTCTTTGCCAAAACCTCTGAACTACTTCCATTTTACCACACATCTGTTCCAGCTGCTTTTTTTCCCCCAATGCGGCTCCTGGACTTCTGCCCGTGACTGAATTTCCTACTGCCCCTCCCTCTCCCATCCCTCCCCCCTCTCTCTCCTCCCCAGACTTCCAGGTAGTTCAGCTCTATTCTCTTCCCTGCTCAACCATTGACAATTAAGCTGTTTTATTGATATATCAGGGAATAATGGGGAAGCAGTGTATAGACAGGAAAAAATCTCAGAACAAAAATTGAATCCAGACATTGGGAGCACAGAAATCAACATTTGAATCCTTACACACTGCTGTAATATACATACATACATACTTACACACACATACACATTGGTATTTCGAGACCCAGTTTCTCTGTGTATCCCTGGCTGTCCTAGACTCACTTTGTAGACCAGGCTGGCCTCGAACTCATATCAACCCACCTCTGCCTCCTGAGTTCTGGGATTAAAGGCGTGCACCACCACACTGGCTGTAATGTGTATTTTTAAAATCTATTTTATTAGGGTTCTTACGCCTCTACCCACCCCTATCCAATCTTATCCAACCTATTACTTTCAAAACCCAAACATTAGGTAGGGGATGTTAGTGGGTCTCATAGATGCTTCCTACTGGTTAGGGTCCATGGGTTCCTTGTGCAAGTCTAATCTTCACTTCAGGGCATCTCTAAATTCTTGTCATCAAACTCCATCAACAGTTTGGGTATGGGAGAGGAGCAACCTCCGCCTTTTTGGAGCCCCTCACCCCCTGATCTCTCCCAGCTCTGATGTTTATAATACCTTCTCAGAAATTTTAGAATTAAATTACCTACATCTGTTATTGACCAGGCTCCTGCCAGATCACAAGACAATCATAGCTAAACACAAGACAACTGCGGACAAGTTAAAGCAGCCCCAAACATCTGAGTTTAAAACAAAAACATGTTTACATAGCATAACTGAGTTTTGAAAGAAACCAAAACTTCCACTTCATACCAGCTTTTATTCTAAAATAATGGCTTTTTCTCTAATGTTAATAAACTATATACAATAAGAATAATGTTGAGAATTATCAGGTAGGAATTGCATTTACAATGTTCACTCCATTTGCATTTGACAACTTTGGAAAAAGTTTCCAATCTCTATCCTATCCCAGTGAGTCCAAAGTTCTGTATTAAATCATTTTCTTCTAACTTGAATTTTTCAACATAGAAACACCTTTGTAGTCCTAAAACATTTTCTTAGGCGCCAATTTAAGCTTAAACTTTTGTTTTTAGTGTTAATAAGGGCAGCTTTAAGACTATAAACATTAGTCTTCAACCCCATCAGAGACCTAGGAAGGATAAATATTACCTGAGAAAACTGAAAGTACAGAACAAACAGCTTTTAAATCTAAAGAAATGACAGAGGATGCTGGCTAACCGGACAGTCACCAGAGGTTTTCTGTCTTCTTGGGGCATCTAATCTTCAACTGATAGGCCCAGAATATCTGATAGACAGATCTGTGAAGCAGGATTTTTGAAGGAGTGCCCTACCTTGACTCTACAAAGTTAGACAGTCAATTATTTCCCAGTGTCCTGCTTGTCAACAGTTTGGACAACCTGCTCTAATTGATCTAAAAAGAGTCATGCCTTACATCATCTAAATGTCCAGACGCTCCAGCTGCTCTTTAAAATTACCCGGGAACAGGCACAACAAATTGTTAAACAATGCCCAGCCTGTATTACCCTATTGCCAACTCCCCATTTAGGAATCAATCCCAGGGGCCTTGTTCCAAATGACATTTGGCAAATGGATGTCACTCACATCCCTGAATTTGGCTATCTTAAATATCTTTATGTGACTATAGACATTTTCAGTGGATTCATTTATGGCAGCTTACATGCTGGAGAAGCCTCGAAGAATGTTATAACTCATGTTTTTAACTTGCCTCTCAGTCATGGGCGGACCTAAATTGATAAAAACTGACAATGGTCCCGGATATACTGGGAAATTTTTCCAAGAGTTCTGTCACCAATTACAAATATCCACGGGACGGGTCCCTAGGTGTCTCTGGCCTGTGCGCTGGTCCCGCCTGTTCGCTGATCCTCTTCCCGATCCACATGCGCTCAAGCCCGGTCTGGACCTGCTGCTCCTCTCTGTCCTCCCTGCCTGCTAGTCTCTCACATGCAAGGGGTGTTCTCCCTCTCCCATTGAGGGTCGATTAGAAACACAATAGCCCAGGTGGAGTCCCCAGGTCTGCTTCCTGAATTCCAGGCCCAGGATGGCTCCACCCAAGTCTATCTCAAGGTTAATCTCAGGGAGTATCTGTGGCGTGTCCAAGGGCAAAGCCTGCCAAGACTGCTTTCACCTGTGACAAGGCTTACAATCCTTCCCACATGTACATAATAATCTTAAAGATTTTTGAGATAATATTTATACATTGAAAAAGTTAGAGGTTCAAATGAAAACCAAAAGATTATGAGATCAGTGGCAATAAAAGAATCCTTTTGTTTGTTTTTTGCGTTCCTCTGTCCCTTACCAGGTGGGTCTTCCAATATGAGATGGAAATATTGGATTTTCCTTTAACATGCATGGGTTTAGAGAGAGAGCCATACTCCAACCCCAAGGACAGCTTTAATTCTTAATTGAATTGGAACTGCATTAAGACCATTCACTACTTGTGTTGTTAGAAGGCAGAAAAGACAGAAGTGTGTGATGCCACTTAGCAAATTCACTCCTTTTCTTGTGACATTTTTCTCGTGACGATCCATCCTTTTTCTTCTGATGTTTCATTCATCCAGTGATCTGTGGATTCTTTGGATAGATATTTTCATTCTCCGTGAAAGATTAAAACAAACCCTGACTCAACTCTAACTCTGGGGGGGAGGGGTGTTCTTTCTTTTTCTTTCTTTTTTTTGGGGGGGGGGAGGGTCTGTTTTTTAGGTCAGGCTATATGTTTCCTAGGGCAAAATGTTTTTTGACAATAAACAAGTATTATCTTTAAATTGAAATTAACGAAAATTCTTTTTTGAAAAATTGAATCTGAATACAACTTTAAGTGTATTTGCTTTTAAGTCAGAAAGTACATTCACTTTGAATTTCAGCCTGCTTTTTGCATTAAGCTTTTTAATTTAAATCACTGTAATTCTTATGAGCCTGTCTCTACCTCTCAAGTACTGAGACCAAAGGTTTGTGTCTTCCCAGTGCTAGAATTAAAGGTGTGAACCACCACATCTGGACACAAGTTTTTCTGTACTTAAAACTTGGTCTGTGTCAGTCTGGCCTTGAACTCAGATATCTGCATGCTACTATCTCTTGAGTGTTCAGGCTAAAGGTTTATGTCTCCCAAATGATGGAATTAATATTGTCAACTGTCATCATTGCAATGGAAATTTTAGTTCTGTTGTAAACTCAGTTATGTTATGTAAATGTTTTTATTGAACCCTTTAAATCCTTTGAATTTACTTAAACATTTTAAATCTTCTGTGTTTTTAATTCCAAACAACAAAAATATTTTTATTTAAGAAAAAAAACCTCATAAACTGACGTTCAAGATGGTGTGGGCCATGTGACAGTTTACAGTCTAATATCTAACACAGAATAAAGACACGTGCTTTAAGAAAGCCCATTTTCATCGCATGCTGGCAAAGCAAGTGTTCCTTGGTCTCTGACCATTTATAGCAGTTTTCCACTGTATTCGTTTTGTGGTCTTTCTTGAATGTTTTGTTTTATCTATTAAAGCTGTTCTGTCCTTGATTATATCCAGAGTAGTATTGTTTTTCACAACAGCCATTAAATCTTTTAATTGCTCTGTGGATGAGTTTCTCCTACACAGGGAAAGATTCCATCAAATTTGACATTAGGGTCAGCGGGAGGCCCCCTCAGTTGCTTCCTGATGGGAAAGGGTTACCTTGCCTATCCCTTGCTGATCTGTATTCATTAGTCCAACGCCTGCCCTTGCCACACCTTCTGCACACTCCGGAAGGCTCAGCCCTCCTTTTTGGATCATCTCTAGAAAAACCACGGTTTTGAGGAATATTTTGCCTACAACCACTTTTCAAATGCCCTTCCTTACCACAATGAAAACTTCTGCCATTTTGGTCTTGCCTAAGACTTTTAGAAATTACTTCCGCTATCAGGTGAGCATCATGTACTGAGATCCAATATCAGAATTTCTAATCCATTCCTCTATTGATGCTGGCCTTGCTTTTAAAGGTCTATTCACTCTGAATTAGCATTTTCAAAATCCAAAGATTCAATTAGTATTTTTTTTCTAACTACTGAGTCAACCATTGGAAAAAAAAAATAAGTGAAGGTTTCTTTAGGGCCTTATATAATTTTAGTAACTCATTAAGACCTCTTTCTTGATCCTTCAAGACCCCGCCCCACCCCCCCCCCCGCTGAGAAACTGAGTCCATTCTTCATAGACTGAACATGGAATGAGTAACTGGAAAAAAACCGGAATTCAAACTTACCCAGCAGAGTCCCACAGACTCTTTCTTGATTTTTCAACCCTATCCCCCAAGCACTTAAAGTGGCTTGACAACACACTGCCATGGAGGATCTTCAAAGGCAAGTTGCCTACATTTATGAGCATATTAGCCTTTACCTAACAGTTGACCCTGGGAAATATCAGCACCTCTGGCCTGATAATCATTGTTCTATGGCCTTCCATTTCTCTTTCCACCATGACTGCCAATGTAAACGAGGACCAGGGTCCAACATTCCTGTGGCCAAATCTTTCCACTCTTGGGGGGATTAATCCTGTTCTGAGTCGCCCATGAATTTAGAATCTGCTTCACATAGGGATGAATGCATATCACGGGAGACAACTGCTTTCCTTAAATTGCCTCAAATCTAATATATTTATAAAATTTCATTTAATTTTATTATAACCTTGGGGGTACTTATCATCTCCTGGCATGTGCTGTATAACAGCTAGATAAACCTACATTGGTTTTGTAACAATCTTAGCCTGCCCCATTTCAGTTTCATTATGCGTGATATGGTGGGATCTTTATTAAAATCCTATGCCAGTGTCTGAAAATTTTTCTTTCTTCTTCTCATTTATAGGTTTTCCCTAAGCTTGCTTAAATTCCTCTGTCTGTGTCTGAGTATTTTTCTTATTCTCATTTATAATTCTAAGTTTCCTTCTAAAGCATGGATCTTATCAATTCACTTCTTCTTTGTGCAAGTCAAGACAGCCATTATGGGTATTAAGAATAAAGTATAAAATATCAAAATGATAATACTCTTAATTTGTATTGGTACAATTTCATCTGAGCCATTTTGCTTTTCATTTTCTGCTACCTTTTTCGAAGCCATTTAGAGTTGCACTACATAAGGTTATAAACCCACTTATTATGGTACTTCCATCCTTAACTCTCTCCTTGAGTACTTCCCAGGTGACTTACCAAAGCTGATGGCTTCTCATTTTGTCTTCATCTGGGGTGATCTCCCTGTTGTGGGGTCACACCACTCATTGGGGAGCCAGGCTAGCCTTGAACTCAGAGATCCATCTGCCTCTGCCTCCTGACGTGCTAGGATTAAGGTTTGTGCCACCACCACCCAGCTGGAAGATCAACTATTCACAAATGTCAGAAATCCCAGATGAAAGGAGATTTCCTCTATAAATGTAGTCACTGATTAGAACAGCTGCAAAGTTTCCAGCCTCTAGATATGACACGGCAGGGAAATCTCACCATCCGTCCAGGCCTATGCAGAGAGCACACAGAAAGGGCTTTAACCAAAGTGGGTGAATGGCAGAATCTGTGTTGACTGAAGCACCACTTCCTCACAGGAAGCTTCCCTCTGTATCTGCAGTGCAGAGGTGCTCAAACCTTAGGGCCCAGTCACTCCTCAAGGAAGTGGAGATAGGCCTTGTAAGTAAGATTCATGTTTTAAAGTACACACCAACCCCCGCCCTGCATTCATACTGGTTTATTATATTACTCAGTAAAATTGTAAGGTGCCTTCAAACAACATCCTGGAGCCAGGGGCTTCCCTCTCACATCTGCAGTGTGCAGCCTGGCCTAATAGCTGTTGGGGACGGGCTATATGGCCAATGTTTAGCCATCTTGTCAGAACCTAGGTTCCGATTTCTCCAGAAGTCTGCCATTCACCAGAAACTGGGGGACCTTGTCATAGGTCAGCAGTTAGACACCTGTTGTGGTTTATTGTGGGGGCTGGTCATTCCAGACCCCTGAGCTACTCCTTTTCTGGTGGGACTACTGATGAGATCAGATTAAAAGCCAGCTGCCTGCGAGCAGCAGTTCCGGGAGCTTTTTCCTGACTAACAGATCCTTCACGACTTTCCTGAAATTTCTCTCCTGCAATTAGCAGCTGTAAAGGTAGACACCTGCTGGAGCATTCCAGAGTTAGGAATCCACAGCAACCCTTGCTTACACAAATACCCATGCCTCTGTGCCTATATAAACTCTGTAAAATTTCTCAATAAACGGGGTTTGATCAGAATGCAGACTTGCCCCCTTCTTCGTGTCTAATGTTCTGTCTCCATACAGGAAAATTCTCCTCCCGAGCGTTAGTCGAACTCCGGCGGGCCAGGGCAAATAGCCACGTTGCCTTGTGCAGCATACCAGTTCCATTCTGGAGACTTTTTAGAATTGTACTTATTAGACAAAAATAAATAAAATAAATAAAATCAATGCTTTGTTTTTGTAACCTGTATTTATCAGCCTAATAAAGTCCACTGAAACATATGTGATTGAGGGTCCCAAATTCATTGAAGACAAGGTTTTTACTGTAACCAATATGGCAAAAAAAAAACTTTTTAAAAATTACTTACAGGTGATAAAAAGGTTCTTAGTAAACTTGAATTGTTAATGATTTCTTGTCCTCAGTAGTTTGTAAATTACCTGTATGACCAGTATTATCAGTATTGCCTGGCTAGCAATCAATTAAGACACTAACACTTGGTATATTTCAAAATAGCCTTAGTTAACCTGGGGCAGGGCAGATATCAATCCCCTAAACTACTACTTCCCATGCCATCTGCTTCTAATAATGTCTATCAAACTACCTCCCATCTGTAATCCCAAATACTCGCTATAATGTTCTTCATCTGGGCCAAATCTCCAGCCACACCTGCCACGTGTTTCTCTTCCTTCTAACCCATGGTGGCGTTCCTCTCTTCTCGAGACCCTCGGGCCTCTCTCTTTCCTCCTCATGGCGGTCTTTCCTCTTCTTCCCAGGGATTTCCCCTCTCCCGCCCTCCCCCCCCAATCTTAGCCACACCTATTTCCTTTGCCCTGCCCAGGTGGGATGGCATTTTATTAATGAAAAGGTGGGTCACTGAGACAGCAAGCAGTAATTAGCATGAAAATATATCACACCATGCTCCAACTCTCCTCCTTTCCCTCCAGTCTATGGTCAGATTGTAATCCCTGATGCAGGAGCCTTTCTCAGCTTCTTCCTATATTTTAGACCACTTTGTGCTGCTCCCACAGATTATCCAAGGCTGTATTGTGGGAAGGACTGTAAGCTTTGTCACAGGTGAAAGCAGTCTTGGCAGGCTTTGCCCTTGGACACACCATGCATACTCCCCGAGGTTAACCTTGAGATAGACTGGGTGGAGCCATCCTGAGCCTGGAATTCAGGAAGCAGACGGAGGACTTCACCCGGGTTATTGCGTTTCTAATTGACCCCTGATGGGGGAGAGGAGACCAGTCATTGCAGTGAGAGACACAGGCAGAGAAGAGGAGAGGAGGCAGGAGGTTTAGACCCAGCTCTAGCACACTTGGATTGGGAAGGAGGATCAGCGAACAGACCAGACCAGCGCGCAGGCCAGAGACACCTAGGGACCCATCCCGTGGAACGGATACCGGAAGGTTCACTCTTGTTTCCCTTTAACCGGTTTTCCCCTCTTGTGTAAGCTAGTTGGGTTGTATAATAAAGTTTAATTGTTAAGAAACAGAGCCAACACTGTATCTCAGACTTTTAAAAAATGGACTTATTTCTTAGAGCTCCAGATCTCTGAAAGCTAAGGTTCAAGCAGAGTTTTACTATGTCACCTCATAGCAGGGAATGTCCATGAATGGGACGGGGACACACACACACACACACACACACACACACACACAGTGCGTATACATATAAACATTCATTAACATAAGTAAATCAAAAGGAAATCTTAAAATTTCAGGGAGAATTCAGGAGCGCCCCCCCACCCCGCCCCATGGTAACAGTCTTGTCTCCCAGGTGAGACAGTCAATGCTATTGACCTTTTGGCAGTCAATGCTCTGAGCACTGCCTTATATATCTTAGTGCTGACCTAATTTGCTTCCTCTTGCTGTGACAAACATCACCTCCACACAGCACCTTGGCTTTTCCATGTCACAATCCGTGCCTGAGGGATGTCGGGTTAGGAAATGGGTTGCAGAGGTTCAAGAGAAGGCCAAATAGGGGTGTCTCTTACTCGCCAATCCTCTATAACCTGCTTAGCCTACGTTCTGACAGGACCTAGGACTGCTGCCCAGAGGTAGCACTAACCACAGTGAGCTGGGTTGTCCCACATTAAATTTTAAATCAAGAAAATGCCCCCACAGACTTGCATATGTAAGGCTCGCTCGCTCTCTCTCTCTCTCTCTCTCTCTCTCTCTCTCTCTCTCTCTCTCTCTCTCTCTCTCTCTCAGCCTAAGCCTGGGAACATGACCCAGACAAGCTTGGGAAAGTGACCCAGAAAAAACTGAAGGCCAGTTTCAGTTTCTGAGATCAAGGTGGCCAACTGAGATAAACAATTTCAACTGAGCTAAACAATTCTCAGAAAAATACCATCTGGAAATTCCTTGGAAACTCCCCAACACCCCTCCTTGCCAAGAATAGCCCCCAAGACCCACGACCCCTACAATAGCCAATAACATTTAGACAAGCACCCCTAGCGACCACCAGAGCCAATCCTAACATAGGGCACACAGCCCCTCCTAACCTTTGCGGTTTTAGCCTTTAAAAGTAGCCTGTAACAGTGACTCAGGGTGCCTCCGCCTCCCGAGTGAGTGCTGAGGTCCCCTGGTGCACGTCAGCAATAAACCTTGTGCTTTTGCATCAACACTGTGGTCCTCGAGTGGTCTCTCGCAACGACCCCCTACCCGAGTGGACTCTAGGGTCCAGCACATACAAGCTGACCTGATGGAAGCATTCTCTATCGAGGTTCCCCTTCCCCACACGACCCTCGCTTGTGTCAAGTTGTCAAACTCATTAGTACAAGTACACATGCAAGCCACGACAAGCAGACTGCAAGGGTCTTACACTTTGTTTCTTGATCCCTATTGCAACTCAGGAATGTAGTGCAGACAAACATGTTCTGCTTTGATCCCAAATGTGGGATAGGTATCGGATATGAACATGTTCTTGTTTTGATCTCACGTGTGGCATAGGAAGCAGACTTGTGAGATAGCAGGTGATGTTTATCCACTAGAAGATGAATCACTCCATGGGGCGCTTAGTCTTGGTTTTGCTAGATGAAAAATATCCTAGTACAGACTCTGTATATATACATATACATATGTACATGACTATATGGTCATATATATGTATGTATACATATATATGTACCCACACATGGACACATATATATGTATATATAGGAGCCCAAACAAGAGAGGGGGGCTTTTTTGGGTCTTGGTATTGTTTGACTGTTCATCGCTCCACTTCAAGATGTTGTTAGAGAGAACCACTCTAGGGAAGGCTTCAAGGCTTTGGGCTGCAGCTGAGGCTCTGGGTTCCAGTTGCTCCAGGTTCCAGCAGCAACTTTGGTTCAATTCCCAGCAACCACATGGTAGCTCACAACCATCTATAATGTGATCTGGTGCCCTCTTCTGGCCTGCAGGTGTACATGCACACAGACCATTGTATACCTAATAATAAATAAATCTTTACAAAAAAAAATTACAGGCCAGAGCAGAAGGATTGCCTCAGAAAACAAAGGGAGAATGAGACATTATTGGCTCCAAGATACTTAAGGAGGCTATGGTTACAGATTAACTAGTTTATGGAATAACCAAGGTCCCTTCTCCCCACCTGTAGGGCACAGGGAGAGTGATAGGTCTGTATCCATGGGCTGCATAAGGAATCTGCCCACCTCAGATTCCACAGGCAAAGGACTTGGAGAGCTACAGATTCATTTTCTAGAGCCTTTTCTGGATTGCATTCATAGTTGAGCGTTTGGGGATGGTCTGATATATTTTGATGCTAATTACTACTTGCTGTCTCTGTGACTCACCTTTTGATTAATAAAAAGCCATCTCACCTGGGCAGGGCAAAGGAGATAGAGGTGTGGTTAAAGTTCCAGAGAGAGGGGGAGGGCGGGGGAGGAGGGGAAGAATCCTGGCCACAAGGAGGAAGGATAGAGACCTGAGGAGAAGAGGAAGGCCACCATGGGTTAGACGGAGAAGAAACACATGGCCGGCGTGGATAGAGAATCCGGTGCAGATGAATAACATTAGCAAGTATTTGGGATTATGGGTGGAAGGTGGCTTGATAGAAGTTATTAGGATTGAGACAGAGATCTCATGCCTGTCCCACTATGGGAGGTAGTTTAGAGGATTAATGTCTGCCCTGCACCAGGTTAACCAAGGCTGTTTTAAAATATTATAACAAGTGTCTGTGTCTGGATTGATTGCTAGCCGGACCTACTAATAATACTGGTGATCTGAAAAGCAATAGTTGAGAGCAGCTTTAGGCACATGTCCGGCAAAGATGAGTTTCAGGAGCTCACCCGGCAGCCTCCTTCTCAGAGTTCTTCCCCGGCTCTTTTGCCAAAAGGTCCTGACTTCGATGCCAACAATATTTTGAAAAGAAAATTCATGGGAGTGGAGAGAAGTGTTTAAGAGCTCCTGCTGCTCTTGCAGAGGACCCTAGTTGGATTCCTAGTGACCACACTGAGTGGATCACAACCGCCTGTAAGTCCAGTTCCAGGATTTATGCCTTCTTCTGGCCTCTGAAGGCTGCATGAAAAGTAAATTTTTTCAAATGGGGAGAGAGAGAGAGACAGAGACAGAGAGAGAGAGAGAGAGAGAGAGAGAGAGAGAGAGAGAGAGAGAGAGAGACAGAGACAGAGAGAGAGAGAGACAGAGAGAGAGAGAGGCTTCCTTGATTTTTACTGCCACTAGCCAGACTAGTCAACAAAGTCTGACTTTTAGGAACGGAATTACTCTGTGAAGCTTTGGATGGGAGGTCAGTATCTTTTGATGGAGCTAAGAATTACAATACCACCCTCCCAAATTAAAACTAATTAAGTGGGCTCAACAATATATTGGTGATGAAAACGATTGAACTGGCAGATAGCATGATAGAAATTACTCAATCCAAACCACAAAGTATAGACTGAAAATGTATTACCAAACCACGGGTGATGGCACAGGCCTTTAATCCCAGCTCTAAGAAAGCAGCGGGTCGGGAACTTGGAATTCCAGGCCAGCCAGGTCTGCAGAGGAGTTCCAGGACAGCCAGGGCTACATGGAGAAATTCTGTAGGAATTCAAAACAACAACAACAACGTATTCATACTTGTCTTTCATGGCATTTAAGAAAAGAACAAACCGCAAAGCAACCCAGGAGAGCTAAATCTCAAACAGATATTTCCACTGACAGCACAGCTTGAAATCTATAAACCACTTTAGCGTTCTGGGGAATGAAATCCCTGGAAGAGTTCCAGAGGTAGGCGATTCCGCTGAGGCATTCTGGGAAATGTAGTTCCTCGCCAGCGGTAGTCGAGGTCACTTCCGCTCCCACGAAGTGAGGACGCCTGGCAATGCTTCCGGTGCCATGAGAACCTGGAGCTTCCCACCGTCCTGGTGTGCCCTGGTGCTCCCGGTGTCTCCCCTCGGGGACCGAGTCTGCGGCCCGGGAGAAGCGGGGGCGGCGGGGGCGGCAGCCGGGTCCTCTCTGCTGGGCTCTGCCTGAGGCGGCGCTGCCCGGGATTCCTGGACCATCTCAGCTGCTTGTGGAGCCCCCCGGGAGAGTCTGGCTTCCCAGGGAGCCTGGAGAGGAGCTGTGGGGACGGAGGCCGGTGCCCTGACGCCTTAAGTGGTGTGCAGCGCTGGTTTATATGTGATTTATTTATTTACTTAGAGAAGGGGCGTGGCCAGGCTTGTATAAGGAGGAGAGAGAAGACAACTTGAGGGAGTCCAGTCTCTCCTTCCAATCGCCTGGTGTCCATAGACTCGAACTCAGGTTGTCGGGCTCAGTGACAGTCACCATTATCAACTGAGTCCTACCGCAGGGCCAAACTCCTTTTTCCTTAGAGAGGATTTAGGTTTTTATTAATCATTACCTTCATTCTCATGGGAAAAGTGACTTTGGGGAGGAGGCTATTTTAGATGAGCAACGTTTACTACTATTTAAACCTTTTTAGAGCAAAGGGGTGGAAATTCACACCTACGTACAGAGACAGTTATAGGTAAGATAGCTGGCACAGTTAACAGACCTTTCTGAGAGTGGTGGTCAGCCATGACATAGCATTCCTAAGAGAGTTCCAGGCATCTTAAAGTTTGTTTTTCTGTGAATCCCATCGGCCCAGGCAGCATTGTGAAGGTAATGGCCCCCTGTACCCCTGAAGCTGCCAGAAATAGAGATTGTGGGCTTTCCTAACCCTTTTCTATGAGTGAGAAGGAGCACAGATGGCTTGGTAACCCGGAGGCTGAGACTCCCGGTTAACAGGAAGTGGATAGAAAAGCCAGGTCTGGGCGCACAGACTTGGAATGCCAGCGCTTGGGGCTGATGGGAAGGCTGAGGCAGCCATGTGGACTGACTGTCCTAGCGATGCTCTCATGACGCCCTTCCTCCCCCAGCTTGCTTCCCAGAGCCCTGCCTTGTGTCAAAGAGAAGAAGAGAGCAATGACCAAGTCACAGGTAAGTCGGTGGCTTCCCCCACTCCCCCCAGTGCTAGGGACTGAAAACAGGACCCCTGCATGCTGGGCAAGCACTGTGCAGCTGAGCCACACTGAACTGCGTGACAGTGTGAGGGGGTGTTGCTGAGAAGAAAGGTTTAGAAGGAGGAGGGATAAGAGAGGTTAGTGGGGGGACATGTGCTCAAAGTACATTGCAGACATGAAAATGAAAAAGGGAACCAAAATTTTGAGATAGAGAAAGTGAGCTGCAGAGAGGGCTCAGTAGTTAGAAGTACTGACTCAGTTTGGTTCCCATCACCCACTCCTGATAGCTTACAATTGCCTGTAACTGTAACCCCGGGGAATGCAGCATCCTTTTCAGCCCCCCAGAGTACCTGCACACACATGTACATACAGACACAGGGCATACACAAACATTTTTTTAAAAATGTAGCCTCACTTATATTTTAAAACTGACATAATTTTTCATAATTGGCCAAATTTCATCTTATAAAAAAGTGTAAGTTCTTCATACTCAAATGATTTATTATTTTTTTATCTTAATATTGTATATTATCTTTATTGTGTGAGGGGGTTGGTTATGAGCATGTCAAGACATACATGTAGGTGTCAGAGGTCAGCTTTTGGAAGTGGGTTTTTTTTTTTTTCTTTCACTGTGCTGAAACAGGGTCTCCTTTTTCTAGGATTCTGTGCACCCTTGTCAGCCATCCTAGCCTACTGTGGGTGATAGCAAATGAAGAAAGGATAGACACATGTACACACAGGTTGGGATCAAATGAACTGTGTGCTCTGGTGTTGAAATACCAGGAGCCTGGAAACTCTGTACCCCAAGCACCCAGGAGGCACGAGTCAGTAAATTTAACCTGAATACTGATGCAAAGGTATTTGACATGGTGGTCAGCCAAGCTCTCCAGCTACCCAGTACTGTCAGTTCCAGGAGTAAATGCTTGTTTTGCTAATAACAGTGGTGATTTCTCTAGTTATCTTATATGTGGTAAGTATCCCTGATTCTCTGTATTCAGGCCTAAACTGGACACTTTAAAAAAAAATCCTGGGTACCACATTGAAAGCAGTGCTAAGAGGAAAGTTCATAGCACTGAGTGCCTTCATAAAGAGATTGGAAACATCTCATATGGACAACTTAACAACACGTCTAGAAGCCCTAGGGAAAAAATGAAGCAGAAACACCCAAGAGGAGTAGACGGCTAGAAATAGTCAAGCTCCAGGCTGAAATCAATACATTAAAAACAAAGAGAACAATTCAAAGAACCAACTAAACCAAGAGCTGGTTCTTTGAGAAAATCAACAAGATAGACAAACCGTTAGCGAAACTAACTAAAAGGCAGAGTGACACTATCCAGATCAATAAAATCAGAAATGAAAAGGGAGACATAACAACACTGAAGAAATACAAAGAATCATTAGGTCTTACTTCAAAAGCCTATACGGCACAAGATTTGAAAATCTAAAGGAAATGAACAATTTTCTTGATGAATTCCACTAGCCAAAGTTGAATCAAGATCAGATTAACAAATTAAATAGTCTTATTTCTCCTACAGAAATAGAAACAGTCATCAAAAGTCCCCACCCCCACCCCACAAAAAAAAAAAAAAAAAATCCCAGAACCAGATGGTTTTGGCATAGAATTCTACCTGACCTTCAAAGATGAGCTAATACCGATACTCTTCAAACTACTCCACAAAATAGAAATGGATGGAACATTGTCAAACTCATTTTTGAGGCCACAGTCACCTTGATACCTAAACCTCACAAAGACCAAACAAAGAAAATTTCAGACCAATTTGTCTTATGAACATTGATTCAAGAATATTCAATAAAATACTCCCAAACCAAATCCAAGAACACATCGAAGATATCATTCATGATGACCAAGTAGGCCTCATCCCAAGTATGCAGGGATGGTTCAATATATGGAAGTCCATCAATGTAATCCACCATATAAACAAACTGAAAGAAAAAAAAAAAAGCATATCATCTTCTTAGATGCTGAAAAAGCATTTGGCAAAATCTAACACCCATTCATGTTTGTTTAAAGTCTCGGCGAGATCAGGAATACAAGGCACATACCTAAACATAATAAAGGTAGTATACAGCAAGCCAATAGCCAACATCAAATTAAATGGAGAGAAACCCAAAGAAATTCCACTAAATTCAGGGACTGGACAAGGCTGCCCACTCTCTCCATACTCTTCAATATAGCATTTCAAGTTCTAGCCAGAGGAATAGGACAACAAAAGGAGATAAAGGGGATCCACATCAGAAAGGAGGAAGTCAAATTTTTCCTCTTCACAGATGATATGATAGTGTACATAAGTGGCCCCCAAAATTCCACATGAGAACCCCTACAGCTCATAAACACCTTCAGCAAATAGGCTGAATACAAAATCAACTCAAAAAAAGTCAGTAGCCCTCCTGTACACAAATGACAATCAGGCTGAGAAAGAAATTAGGGAAACTACACCCTTCATGATAGCCACAAAAAATATAAAGTATCTAGGTATAACTCTAACCAAGCAGGTGAAAGGATTGTATGAGAAAAACTTCAAATCTCTGAAGAAGGAGATTGAAGATGACATCTGAAGATGGAAAGATCTCCCTTGTTCATGGATCGGGAAAATTAACATAGTAAAAATGGCCATCTTACCAAAAGCAATTTACACATTCAGTGTAATCCCTATCAAAATACCTACACAATTTTTAAAAGACATTGAAAGACCAAGTCTCAACTTCATATGGAAAAACAAACAACAACAACCACAACAAAACCAGAATAGCTAAAACAATCCTGTACAATAAAAAATCATCTGGAAGAATCTCCATCCCTGATCTCAAGCTCTATTATAGGGCAACAGTAATTAATACAGCATGGTACTGGCATGGCAATAGGCTTATTGATCAATGAAATCGAATTGAAGACCCAGAAATAAATCCACACTTCTATGGACACTTGACTTTTGATGAAGAAGCCAAATCTGTACAATGGAAAAAGTATAGCATCTTCAACAAATGGTGCTGGTCTAACTGGATGTCTACATGTAGAGAAATGCAAGTAGATCTGTATTTATCACCATGCACAAAACTCTAGTTCAAGTGGATTAAAGACCTCAACATAAAACCAGACACATTAAATCTTTTAGAAGAAAAAGTGGGGAAGAGCCTTGAACTCATTGGCACAGGAGACAACTTCCTGAACAGAACACCAATAGCTCAGGCTCTAAGATCAACAATTAATAAATGGGACCTCATGAAACTGAAAAACTTCTGTAAGGGAAAGGACATTGTCAACAGAACAAAGCGACAGCCTACAGACTGGGAAAAGATCTTCACCAATCGTACATCTGACAAAGGGCTAATATCCAAAATATATAAAGAACTCAAGAAATCAAACAGCACCAAGCCAGATAACCCAATTAAGAAATGGAGTTCAGAGCCAAACAGAATTCTCAACAGAGGACTATTGAATGGCTGAGAAACACTTGAAGAAATGCTCAATGTCCTTAGTCATCAGAGAAATGCAAATCAAAATTACTCTGACATTCCATCTTACACCCATCAAAATGGCTAAGATCAAAAACTCAAGTGACAGCACATGCTGGTGAGGATGTGGAGTAAAGTGAACACTCCTCCATTTCTGGTGGGAGTGCAAACCTGTACAACCGCTTTAGTAATCAACCTGGTGCTTTCTCAGAAATTGGTAATAGGGCTACCTCAAGACCCAGCTACATCACTCATTGGAATATATGCAAAAGATGCTCCACCATACAACAAGGACACTTGCTCAACTTTGTTCAAAGAAGCCTTATTTGTAATAGCCAGAATCTGGAAACAACCTAGATGTCCCTCATTTTGAAGAATGGATAAAGAAACTGTCGTACATTTACGTTATGGAATACTATTCAGCTGTTAAAAACAAGAAAATCTTTGAAATTTGCAGGCAAATGGGTGGACCTAGAAGTGATCATCCTCAGTGAGTTAACCCAGACCCAGAAAGGCACACATAGTATATATTCCCTTATAATTGGATACTATCCCGAAATGGATGTCCTCTGAGAGTCTTCACTCAGTGGGGGTTTGGGACAGATGCTTGGACTCCAGGTGGGAGTGGTATGGAAGAATGGGGAGCTGGAAGGACCCAGAGGGTCCAAGAACCCTACAAGAAGACCATCAAGGCTGCTGGATCTGGATCCAGGAGGGTCTGCACAAACTGCTGTACCAAACAAGGGCAATGCATGCAGTAAACCTACACTCCTATTCAGGTCTAGCTAATGGACAGCACATTCTCCGTGTTTGTGGGGAGAGCAGGGACTGCCTCTGACATGAACTTTGGTGCCCCCAATTTGACAACTTCCCCTTGTTGGGGAGGCCTAGTTGCACTCAGAGGAAGGGGAAGCAGGCTATCCAGATGAGACCTGATAGGCTGTGGTCATGTGGGGGAGGAGGTCCCCTTCTGTCACAGGTCTAGATGAGAGGGATAGAGTGAAAGAGGGAGGGAAGGAGGGTAGAATGGCAAAATAAAAGTAAGGGGATAACAATTGGGGTATAATCTGAATAAATTATTTAAAAAATTAAAAAATGGACAAAAAATCCAATCCTTGAAGAAAAGGAAAATAATCTTGGGTACTTTGGTAAGTGATTAAAAATAGCAGTTTTTCTGTAGCTTTCACTTAATTACATTTATATTTTACATTCATGGTGTATATATAGACGGTTCGTATTAGAGTATATGAATGCAAGGCATCCTTTATGGGACACTGTGTGGCCATGAATGGCATAACAGATACAGTGATGACAGTGTTGTTGGACATGTATTGGCCGCTTAGTGCATATCATACAGCCCTGGGTCCTCTCTGTGCTCTCATTTAACCCATTCAGGGACACTGTGACGTAGGGAATGTTGTACAGTTGGGGAAACTGAGGCACTGAGATGTTGCCCAAGCTCATCAGCCCCGGAACCTTGAAGTGTGAAACAAGGTTCTTACAGTTTCCAGAGCCTGTGCTTGCACCCATAACCCTGAACCCAGTGCTGTTGGATGACGTGTGTTCCTGAGAACAAGCAATGAGCTGCATGTCTGTTCCAGAAGGTTCTCGAAGGCCCATGCCTTAATTAGGGTTTCATTTTTCTTTTCTCTCTCTCCTCCCCACCACCAAACAGTTTCTCTTGTATCCCCTACTGGTCCTGGAACTCATTCTGTAGACCTGTCTCACCTGCAACTCAGAGGTCTCCCTCCTCTGCCTGCTGAGTGCTGGCATTAAAGCCTTGCACCACCATGGCCTCCCTAGTTAGGGTTTCTATTGATGTAATGAAACACCATGACCAAAACACAAGCTGGGGAGGAAAGAGTTTACTTGGCGCACACTTCCTTATTGCTGTGCATCACTGAAGGAAGTCAGGACAGAAACAGAAACAGACAGGAACCTGGAGGCTGGAGCTGATGCAGCGTGAATGGACGGGTGCTGCTTACTGGCTTGCTCCCCGTGTCTTGCTCACTTGTTTTCTTGTGGAATCCAGGACCACCACCTACAATGGTGATGCTCTGCCCCGTCAATCACTAACTTATAAATGCCTTACAGATAGATTGAATGGAGGCATTTCTTCATTTTGGAGGTTTCCCAGACAGGTTTTTCTTTCCCTGTGTAGTCCTGGCTGTCCTAGAACTCTCTCATTAGGCCTAGCTGTCTTGGAACCTACAGAGGTTCACTTGCCTATGCCTCCCATGTACAAAGGCATGCGCCACCATCTCCCAACGTAGGAGACATTTTCTTAATTGGTGTTCCCTCCTTGTAGATAACTCTAGTTGGTGCCAAGTTGACACGAAGTCAGCCAGTACAGCCTGTTATAGCGACAGGATTAAGGATATTATGAGTAATTCAGACTTGAGTGCCCTCCACCTGATTCTGATAACAAGCTTTTCACAAATTGAGCAACTTTTTGATTTGTCGGTATTTGCATAGACTTTACTAATAAAGTATTCTGAATCTGAAATCCAAAATGTCCCCCAGTGCAAAACGCTTTGAATGATGTGAACACTCATGAAATGGGTTTTAGAACGTTTTGGAGTTGGGGATGAAGGCGCACCAGAGGTGCACTCCCAGGAAACGTCGGACACTGCCACCTTTTTCTAGCACAAAGTCAGCAGGTTGCTCCTTTCTTTGGTTGCCTCTCTAACTCTGAACTGTGTGACTTCCCATTTAACAGCTATGGACCTAGTGACCCAGTTGCAGAAAAGTTAAGGAATTCCTTGCAACAGTGTTTTCTTTTTTTTTTTTTTTTTTCCCTACCGACTCTGTAGCCATGGAATTGGGTAAATGTGTGTAGTGGCTGGTATAGTGTGTCAGCTTGACACAAGATAGGCACCAGACAATAAAGGCCCTCAGTTGAGACAACGCCCCCATAAGGTCTAGCTGTAAGGTTTCTTTCCTTAACAACTGATCTGTGTGCAAGAGCCAGTGTCATCCCTGGCCTGATGGTCCTGGGATCTGTAAGACAGCAGGCTGAGCAAGCCAGGATAAGGAAGACAGTGTTGTCTGCATCATCTCCTGCCTCCAAGTTCAAGCCCTGTTTTGAGTTCTGCCCTGATTCCCTCCAATAATGAACAGGAATATGGAAGTAAAGCCCAAAGAAAACCTCTCCTCCCCAACTTGCCTTTTGGGCATGGTATATTGTCGCTGTAATAGAAACCCTGTGTAAGACAATAGGCACTTTGTAAATGGTTGCACATGTCTTACTGACATTAGGTGTGAAATGGAGATGGCATGTGTTTCCTGTCACAGGAGGCGGTGACGTTCAGCGACGTAGCTGTGGTCTTCAGTGAGGAGGAGCTGGGGCTGCTGGATGCTGACCAGAGGAAGCTGTACCGTGACGTGACACTGGAGACCTTCAGGAACCTTCTGTCAGTGGGTGAGGATGACTCCCTGTATCCCTTGGCAATGTTAGACGTTCACATGCAGTGTCTTATATACACTCCACTGCTTTCCCTGTAGGTTTATTTACTTTGTATTTTATGTGTATTTGAGTGTTTTATCTGAATGTATGTCTGCACCGCATTTATTTGTGGTGCCCACAGAGAGGAGAAGAGGGCATCAGATCCCCTGGAACTGGAGTAACAGACCGTTGTGAGGCAGCATGTGAGTGCTGCAAACCAGATCTGGGTCCTCTGGAGGAGCAGCCAGTGTTCTGAATCTCTAATTCATCTCTTTAGCCTCCACTCTATTTTTTTCAGACTGCATTTTACAATATATATATGCTGTGCTTTAAATAAAAACTTATGAACATTTCTTTGTGTGAGAATACATGAATATGATATGTTTGTCCCTTCGGATGAGATCTGCCTTGACCTTTGAGCCCCTTCCCCTGGTCCTTTGTGAGCCTGGTGATCTTAGGTTGGAGAGCAGGTGCCTGAGGGAAACCCACTCGCTGCTGCCCTTGTGTGCTGATGTTTTCCCAGAGAAGCCCTTCCCTAGTCAGCAGACATGTTGAAGGTCTGGCCATCTAAGCATTTTAGCTCTCTTGTAGTTTGCAAGTGAACTTGCCTGCTGAAGTTATTCCAATCTCCTCCTACATGTGTGTGATCTCCAACACAGTGACTTCCTCAAGCTGGACATTGGCATCTGGGCTCTTGCTGTTAAGTGCAATCTGTGTACACCTGCTCTCTTTCCCTCAGCCTGTGAAGCTCCGTGCACCTTCCCTTTACACCCTTTCACCATTGCTTCAAGTCAAGTGAGCCAGCTCAGTCTTCATATAACCTGCAGACAGGGTACGACCAGGCAGGTCTTGTTTCCTCTGCTCCCTCCAGGCTCAGGGAGGAGTCGCACCCATGTGTACCTCGGCTCACACCATCCCTCAGGTAAAACTGCCCAGATGCTGAGACGTGCTTCCCTCCCGTTGTCCATTTGCACAGCTACACAGGGGACACTGCGAGGCAGGTACTCAGCAGAGGCTGAGTCCAATCTTGAGCCTTCACTCGTGGGCTCACATCAGACTTCCCACCATGGTCAAACATGGCTTGCTTTTGAGTGCTCATTCTCTTTGTTGTAGTTCTTTGTTCCTCAAAGCTCTGGGACATTCATCTTTGATGATGATGTCTAGTTCAACATTCCATAGAAAAACAAGGGCCCAGACCTTCGATGTCCACATCCTTCCTCATGTCACCTTCTCTTCCTTATTCCTTCAGGAGGCCAGAGTGCAAACAAGATGGACATTCTTCATGCAACAGCATTAAGGCGCCTTTCTATGGCGTGGCTTCCAAGCTGGCCAGTGGCTAGTGATGATGTCATCAAACTGGCAAGAACTCCAGAAACTTTAATGAACACTCAAGGAAAGGGTTCTCAATTCCTGGAGCAGTGCCACTCCTCTTTCCATGTGGCTGGAGAAGAGCGTCCCAGGGCCTTCAAGGACGGCTGCTGTCTTGAGAGTCTCAAAAGCCACCATTCCAGCATTACTGAAAATCAGGAATTTCTGTCTGAAAGAGCTCCGACTTCTTGGGATAAAACACATCTTACTGTGAGACAGAACCTTCAGCAACACTGGGCACAGACTCTGGTGAAAAACAAGCCACAGTTGTTGGCTCCAGGAATTGACGTTCTGAGTTGTGTTTCCCACCAGGATAACAATAAACCTCACAAGGGAAACAAAGCCCACAGCAGCATTGGCTGTGGTAAAGTTATCTTTCCCGAGTCAACCCAGCATCATGTTTACACTGAAAGGAAGGCCTCCCAGTGCAGCAAGGGCCAAGAAGCCTTCATTGACAGCCCCAATCTGGAACTCCTTCCGCAGGTCCTATTAGGAAAGGAGTCCCCTGTACCTAGTACACCTGAGGACAAAGGGCATAGCTCCAGTGTCCCAAGTCATCAAAGTGTTCATCCAGGAAAAAAGCACTACTGGTGTTCTGTGTGTAGAAAAGGCTTTAACCAGAGCTCACCCCTGTATGCTCACCTGCCCACCCATACAGGTGAGAAGCCAGACAGGTGTGACAGCTGTGGGAAAGGCTTCAGCTGCAGCTCAGATCTCAGTGTCCACTGCCGAGTGCACTCGGGAGAGAAACCATACAAGTGTGAGGTGTGTGGGAAGGGCTTCACACGGAGCGGACACCTCCAGATCCATGAGAGAACTCACACAGGAGAGAAGCCGTATACATGTAGAGACTGTGGCAAAAGTTTCAGCTGTAGCTCGAGCCTTCGCATCCACCAGCGAGTCCACACTAAGGAGAAGCCATACGAGTGCAAAGAGTGTGGAAAGTGCTTCAGCTCAAATTCCAACTTCCACAGCCATCAGCGGATCCACACAGGAGAGAAGCCATATAAATGTGAGGAGTGTGGGAAGGGGTTCAGTTCAAGCTCAGTCTTCCATAGTCACCAGCGGGTCCACACAGGAGAGAAGCCATTTCGCTGCAGTGTGTGTGGGAAGGGCTTCAGTCAGAGGTCGACTTTTCAAGCTCACCAGAGAGTTCACACTGGAGAAAAACCATACAGATGTGACGTGTGTGGGAAGCGTTTCACCTGGAGCGTGAGCCTTCACAGTCACCAGAGCGTCCACACGGGAAAGAAACCCTATAAATGCGAGGAGTGTGGGAAAGGCTTCAGTCATGCCTCAAGTCTGCAGGTTCATCAGAACATCCACACTGGCAAGAAACCGTTCCAATGCAAGGTGTGCCAGAAGCAGTTCAGGCAGGCCTCAAGCCTCCACGCCCACCTGAGGGTGCACACGGGGGAGAAGCCCTACAAATGTGACACATGTGGGAAAGCCTTCAGCCAGAGGTCCTATGTCCAAGTTCATCAGATAAGTCACACCAGGGAGAAACCGTTCAAGTGTCAGCAGTGTGGGAAGGAATTCAGCTGGAGCACAGCACTTAGTGCTCACAGGAAGGTTCACACAAGACAGAAACCATACACGTGTCAGCAGTGTGGGAAAGGCTTCAGTCACGCCTCACACTTCCAGAAGCACCAGAGGGTCCACACTGGGTAGAGGCTCATATATATGGCATGTGCTGTGAGAGCCCCAGTAAGAGATCACATCTTGTTTACACTGCAGGGAATGTCTCTTTGTTCTGCTGTCAGGTGTACTCTATGCTGCTGATTGTTAAAAGCTCCCCCAAACCCAGAGGCTTTGGGCATCTTCTCAAGGAAACTGTATTTGAGTTATATTGCCCTCAACTCTTATTTTCTACTGGGCACATTATGCAAAGGGAAGATAGTATCTTAGAATGGATCTTCTTAGCATTGAAATAAAGTAATAACATTAAAGACTTCTGATTTACTTATAAGAGGAAGAAATTTCAATTTCCAGGGGGGAAAAATACAACAGGAATCTTAGTAATTTTCTTACGGGTAATTAATAAATGCTTGTACAGAGATTGTAGCAACTGTTTAGGATAAATTAATCACAAATATCCTAAAAGCAAGCAATTTCAATGTATGTAAAAGAGTTCATGGGTTCTCTACCATATAGTAAAGAGAACACCAATTCCTAAAGCTTTTGCATTTTATACTGATAGAAATTAGTTGGGAATGGCTGCTTATAAGTCAGAAAAAAATAACTCAAAAGCTCATATGTTTCAGTTCAAAAACCAGGGTTGTTTGCCACCTTTGTAGTATTACTTGCTTTTTGTGAATGTCTTAATTATCTGCATCAGAATCAGCCAGCGAAATATCATCCGTGTGATGGTAAATGAGAGACTGAGGAAATTGCCTAAGAATTATCTGTAATGGTTGTTGCACAAAGTATTGACATAAAGTTGGACTATTCAGCGTTCGCTGTGGAAGTACCTCACAACGGTCTCTCTTTATTGGACCACTACTGTTCAGAGTAGGTACTGAGAAAACAAACCTTTCCCTATCCTGCGCATACAAGGTTATTGTAAAATAAACAGTCTTTTAAGTCAATTACTATTATAAGCCATGAGCTAGGAAACAAAGACGGTAAGGGAATTCCAGGCTGTAAAGGACCCAGTGTGACCCGGCCCTCAGGCCAGTCAGCAGGAGTACCTGGAGGGGGCAGTGGGAATGGATGGGACAAGAGGCGCGAGAAATGAAGACAAGATGGGATTCCGATCAAGTCTCTGTTTGTTGTGCGGCAGAGCAGCCGTACACACAGTCAGCAGAAGGAGGGGCGGGAGGCAGGGGGGAGTGAGGGAAGCAGGTGTTCGGGTTCCACAAAAACACTGGGTACATCCAAACAGGATATAGGGAAAGAACACCAGATGTGACCAGTGGAAAGGTATGCTCAGTACAAACTCTGAGTGTGTGGCCTTAAGCGATCTTGTGAAAGGCAGCATGCCCGAGTGAGCAGGGCTCCCTATACCAGTGGTAGAATTACTCTATTCACTGCTCTTAAATCTGTTACCGTCCTCCATTTCCCTGATTTGTTTGTTGTTGTTGTTTTACAAACACAGGGGAATTCCATCGTTTGGTAGACTCGTCTGTGTGTTGAGCCTCTAGCTGTCCTTGTACCCGTTGTTCAAATGCCTGCATTTTTGTCTTTTTCATAGGTCATTTCTCTTGCCACACAGGTCTGTTTGATAACCATTTTAGGAGCAAGGCTGTTGGTATGTCCACAGTGGCCCCCTTTATAAATGTCGAAACTCGATACCTACATGTTCCGTGTTTGGACACTGGGCACAGTTTGCCATTGCCCTTGATTACACGTAACAATACCTTCCCCAGGAGCATCTACCATTTCACCCCCGATTTTCTCATTGTCTCATTGAGTATAATCTCTTCCCCATAAATGCAGGGGTATGGTAACCACAAAGGGCCTCAAATTACCTGTTTGCCCCCCTGGTCTTACATATTTAATCCACAATACACTTTATCTTATTTGAGATAATTTAACAATTTCTTTTTTTTTTTTAAGATTTATTTATTTATTATGTATACAGTGTTCTGCCTGCACATACACCTGCCCACCAGAAGAGGGCACCAGATCACATTATAGATGGTTGTGAGCCACCATGTGGTTGCTGGGAATTGAACTCAGGACCTTTGGGAGAGCAGCCAGTGCTCTTAACCTCTGAGCCATCTCTCCAGCCCCAATTTGCCGATTTCTATAAACTATGTATAATCCTTCTGAAGTGGCCAATCTGGATTCCGATAGTTTTCGGAAAGGATCATGACATCTGCTCCTGTATCCACCAAAGCTTCTTTTCAACACCCTTAAATTGAGTCCCTAATCATTAACCATTGTGTACCAGTACTTCCAAATGCACCTATTCTTTCTCCTGGAGTAGCTTTTCCCTTAATGTAAGGAAACAGTAACAGCTGAGCAATTCTATCCCCTGCATTAATTTGTATCCGCTTTTTTTTTTTTTTACATATGCCATGATTTTAATTTCTTCCGTATAATCCCCATCTATAATACCTGGATGCACAATAAAGCCTTGAAAGTTGATACACTTCTTTCCAAGGTTACACCTACTGTCCCTGATGATTAAAGACCATAAACACCAGTGGCTATTTTGTAACCTTTGGAGATAGTATAAGGTTTATCTGAGGCCAGACCCAAATCCCAGCCACACTGCCTTCAGTAGCATGCATTACATCATCAATACCTAGTTTTCATCTTCCTGGGAGCTTGTTATCTCCTAGCTGACCAAAGAAAGATGGCACATATTGTTTGCTGAGGGGTCGCTAGCTAATAGGCCCCTCTTCTCCTTTCATGATGGCGATCCGTAGACCAATGTTTTTCCTTCCCACAGCAGCTACAATACCCTGGAAGTCTTGGCATACCATTACCATCACAGCCAGAATCTCCTTGTACAAGTTCCACTTTCTCCAGAGTTAATGCACCTATTATTGTGAGGTATGGAGCTTTTAACCCTACAGTTTCTTTGTAAATGGCCAAAGGTACCACAGTTGAAGCACCGAGTGTTTTGCTATCTGAGACCTCTAGCTTTGGCTTGTCCTATGATATTGGCTTGATACTCCTGAGAGCTGTTATTAGCTGTTTCTCATCCATTCATCTAGTGGGGTTCCTCATGCTTTTAATGGTCTAATTGCTCTCCTACATTCAGTATTTGCATTCTCATACGCCGATGCCTGTCTGGTCTCAGGGTCTGGTACGGCTCGCTCTAGAGCTGAACCCAATCTATGTAAGAATTCTGTGATGGTCTCTCCAGAGCTTTGGAATACGTCAGTCAACGAGATGGCAGTATAACCAGGCTCCCCAACCATGCTCTGAAGGCTGCAACACGACATTGTTCAATTGCTCTATCTTCAGATCAGGCTTGTTCTAGTAAATCAGCACAAAGCCTTCACCAAGCAATTGAACTCTAACAACATTTAGACCTCTCATTTTATTTTCTCCACAGTGATAACCAGATGACCACTGATACTTTTGAGCAGCTTTTTTTTTTTTTGTTTTTTGTTTTTTGTTTTTTTGAGACAGGGTCTCTCTGTGTAACCTTGGCCATCCTGGACTCACTTTGTAGACCAGGCTGGCCTCGAACTCACGGCGATCCGCCTGCCTCTGCCTCCCGAGTGCTGGGATTAAAGGCGTGCGCCACCACGCCCGGCTGCTTCTAACACAGCTGACACAAATGCTTTCCCATCCTGGGGGAAAAGACTATGTTCCATATTCCCGTTACCTAACATCTGTTTAATAAAAGAAGAATGCATTCCATAACCACACAAATAGACTTTAAAATGCTTTTAAGTCTAGCGGATCTACTGGGTGCCTTGCCATCTCATCATAAGCCTCAGCGCCATCATTATCAGGGAGATGTTACACAAAGTCTGGGAACGCTGATGGCATCTGTGTAGGTCCTAGAGAATTCTGCTAGTGGCACATCTGCCTCCAAAGCCTCTCTTAGCCTCTCCAGCTTCCCTTTGTAACGGAACCCTTTTGGCCTCTCTGGCTCCCTGTTATTCTCTGCCTCCTTCCACACGTAGGTGCTCTGAGCACATGGCACATGAAGCAGAGCAGAGAACTCTACTTTTTTGTCACCACCAAATCCGAACACCTTTTTTTCCCCCTCCGTTTATCAGTGGTGCTATTTGCCTCCCAAGTGCTTTCATCTCTATCCATAAACTGTTTTGTTGTCCCGCCAACTTTGAAATCTTTTCCATAACTATAGAATTTAGTGAAACATCTGGGTTTCGTACCTCATCGGTCTTTATTTCAATATTTTTAAAATGGCATACAGGAAGAAGACAACGCAGAAACAGAAAATTGCTTCTCGGTATAAGATGGAAAAGAACCCTGCGGCGAAAGCTGCAATTTGCTGAAACAGTGTCTTTATACATTCAAAACCTGCAGTTTCCTCTACAGCATTAGAAGTTAAGTTACCCATTGTGCCCAGGCCATGTCAGGGGCCGCCTGCAGGTTCTGCATGTTTTAAAACGCACTTTATTTGTGGTCCGTTAATGCTTATACTTCCCTTATAACCCTAGATGGGAGAGAAAAGAGGTTAATGGGAACAGGAGAAGTAAACCTTTTTGGACTCAGTTCTGCTCCTCTTAGTCAGGATTTCAGCAGACCAGTTAAGTAGCAACCCAGCAATTCAGCAAAGGTGACTGAAACTGCAACAGCCACCACAGTCTGGAGAAGCAGACACAACCCAGAATCTCAAAGCATTCTCTGGAGTGTTGCTCTCTAAGATCATCTCAAAGCGGAGTGATGAACAGCCAAACAGTGCAAGCAATACCCAAACCAAAAAAAAACCAGCCCCTTGTTTTGGGCATCCCCTCAGAGTCGATACTAGGATGCTAGCCAGATGGCAAAGGCCACGCCCCCACGAGAGGCAGTTCCTCTTCTGGTGGACAAACACCACATATTATCTCACAAGTCTGTTTCACATCCCACACTTGGGGGTCAAAACAGCTTTAATTTTTAATTGAGTTGGGACCACATTAAGACCATTAACCGCTTATGTCTTACAGGGGAGAAGAGACAGGATAAAGGTGTGTGATAACACTTGTCCAATTTACTTCATTTCTTGTGACATTTTCTCTTAAGGATCCATGCTTTTTCTTTAGATATTTTACTGGTCCAGTGATCTCTGGATTCTTTGGTCAGATGTTTTTACTCTCCTTGAAAGATTAAAACAAAACCCTGTCCCAATC